>NC_062225.1:8215754-8551712 GCF_902686445.1 Sciurus carolinensis
AAAGAGAGTAGAATGAACAGGACAGAACTTTCCTGTGTTCATATATGAATACATAACCAGTGTAACTCCACATCATGTTCAACCACAAGAATGGGATCAAAATTGTAATGGGTTGCATCCCATGTATGTATAATAAGTCACAATACACCCTACGGTCACATACATCTAAAAACAATAATTGTCTTATTCTAATATTCAATGTTTTTCCTTTTTCAGGTAGAATCTTCTTTTTTGTTGTTGATATTATTTGTTTTTTCATTTTTCAAGCAAATCCTTTAGTGGAAATCACTGCTACAGGTACAGGTATGTATTTATGTGCATTCTGTCCCTGCAGCTACTGTTTTAATTAGTTTGCCTGCTTGGAAGCTGGCCTTTTGTTCTGGCCCGCTCTAGGGCATGGGTGTCTGCAGAGGGTTCCTCTTCTGGAACGCAGGCCTTAATGAGCCATTTCAGTAATAAGAGTCCTGTGTTGAGCCCAGAGCCTGCGCACCAAGAAGCCTCAAGCAGCAGAAATGCTCATGAATTTCTGAAGCTGCCTTCTGAATTTGCATTTAAACATAACTCCCAGAGAAGAACAATTTCACCTGTGCTTTTCTGAGTTGGGGTGGCAAGGGACTTTGGATATTGGATAGGTACAAATTATGGTAATATAATAGAGGTAAGTGAAAGTCAAATGCATCACTATGTAAGATGCATATGTCTTCTCTCAATATCTATTTTCTACCAAAGCTTGTTTTATTTTTTTCCTTAAGCAAAATATAATGCAAAATTTTTTTTTTAAATTAAGTGCATCTTTAAAATTCCTCTTTGATTACAACGATCTGATTATCCCTCATCTGTCTGCTACCTAGACTTCAGGAAGCTGTGCAAGGGGAGGGATTTTTAGTTGGTGCATGGCGACTTCATACAATGAGTTGAAACCAATCTAATTTAACACCTGTGTGCTCATCAATAAGTGTACTCAAGCACAAAAGTGAGCCCGTGTTGAGCGATTTTGACACTGACTGCATGACAACCACAGATTCTGTATCCAAACGCTCACAGACAAGGAGCTAATTGCAGTGATAAAAGGCACAGCCCTAAAAGCATGAGTAATCGCTGCCATGATCCAAAGATAAGCTGCTCTCCTTTACTACCGGGGTGCTGTGCCATCCATTTAGAACTCTCTCTACCCCATCTGACAACCTTTTGTCTCTCTGGCCAATGAAAATGGAAAAGACTCTCACGACTGGGCCCGCAACAGTGAAGGTTCTCTTGCGAGCTTGGAGAGTTCATTCAGCAGCTGAGTATAAAATAAATGCAAAAGCTGACATTTGTCATCACACTGCAGAAATGAAAGCTTCATTAATGAGACTGGTTTGAATCCCTTCTCCCACCCCCCGGGGGAACCCGTGGAGAATACTGACAGACTGCCTCCCTGAGTTGTGACACACGTAAGGAACTATCGGGGTGAATGACGGTGCGGGAAGCCGCCGAGAGGAAGCCCCGTGGAGCGTGGCAAGGAGGAAACAGGTCTTCAGGGTGCCGTTGGGGCCGTCGGGGCAGCGGGACACATGGTGGATTTCCTGGAGTACGGAGCTCAGCCGCTGGAGGAATATTAAGGTCATCCACCTGAAACAACCAGGTTCCTAGGGACCAACCCACAAAAGTGCTGAACTTGAAAACAGCACCACAGCCCGGCAATCGTATTAACCTGCTTGTAAGCCAAGGTCAGCGTGATTTCATGCTTCACGAAAGCTCTCTGGGTCTTTTCTCTTGACAGTCATTAGGCTGGAGAGCCACGTGTGGCTGATTTGATGCTGGAATCTACCCAGGTCCACAGAATTTAAACCCCCAAGAATTGGGGCAGAATTAGATATTCTTCAGTATCACACAAAGCAAAGGAAAATCCAACCACATATTGAAATTATCCAACCCTCCAGTCAGAATAATTTTACTCAGCTGGGACACATCTGCTTATGAAATATTAATGATGACAACAAGAAGTTCTTCTGATTTCAAATCTAGGGGTGCTGCCTTCTCTGCCTGATCACAGAAATACATATGTAAACTCATTTCCAGCAAATCAACTAGTTTCCTCTGGTATTTAACTAATTAAGTGGGAGTAAGTGAAGAAATTTGCTTATAAGATCTGAATCTTCACACAGCCAGTTTCCTTGAGGTGTGTCTAAGGGGCAGCCAGGAGGAGACGCTGGCACGTCCCTGTCACTGCACCAACACCCGGGAGCTGAGTGACACCTGAGCTCCACGGACACAGCCCTCTTCCCTACACGCTTTCCTCCACCCCTTTCATTTCCTTACACGCTTCTCTCCGCTGTTTTTCTTTTTTTCTCCAAGCCACCCTACTTGATTATAAAAATAATGCATCAGGGAACAACTCGTGAAATTCTGGAAAGGTTCATCCACGGAGATAGAAAACTAAAATACATTTTGAAAAGCTAGGAAACCAATTCTGAAAGCAACATTTACTGATAGGTAGGAAGGCCCAAGAAGGTTCCCCTGACCATCCAGTGGCAGAGCAAAGAAGCTCTCTTCCTGGTGCCCGTCCAGGGTTTATCTACACAGCTCCTTGTAATGCCAGGAGGAGGTTAATACCAACTCTACTCCAAATTAAATTCTATTAGATATAATAGATTTCTAGTGGGAATACTTCAGAAATGAAAAAGCGTTTTCAATTTAAATTAAATTAAATTTCCAATTAAGTCACAGGGAACTGTACTTCAATAAGAACCTGTTTTAACTTTACCCTTTTATAATAAGAAAAATTTACTTTTTTCTTTGTGGTTATGAATTAAGAGTTTTATGCAAAATGATTTCATTCTCACCTCTGATTAAAATGCCTCTGATTTTAGGTTTGGAGATTAGAATCTGAGGTTCAACAAGGCATTGAAATGATATGGAATAACTCTTGTAGGTACATACACATATTTCTAGAGAAAAGATTCTTAGTAGTTATCAAATTTTCAAGTGGATCAACAATTTCTGCAAAAGATTATTAATGCCTCTTCCAGGCAGAGCTGAGGTTTTGGCAAAATTAAGGAATCCTTACTCCAGAATCTTGTTCCTCTCAATAGCCCCTAAATCTCTTCAACTCACATAATTGCTTTCAAATGCACAAAAGAAACCCATAAGACCCACAAAGAAAAGTAAACTTTGAGTCTCACTGGGAGAATGAGCAGCAACCGATTAATTCAACAGTGATGAAAACTTAATATAAAATGTTAGACCGCATTTCAAGTAGTCTGAGTATCACATGGAATGTTGTCAGCAGAGAATCCACTGTCCTTATTCCTCTCTCTCTCTCCTACCTTTTCCCCAGAAAACTTTTACGTTGACTTGACTTGAATTTTATTAGCAAGCTGCTGCTTCTCAATTCAAGTGACTGCAACTGAAATTATTCTACCCAAGAGGAAGAAAATGCTGAAAGCCAATTTAATATTGGTTTTCCAATACTTGCAGGATACTCAGAAGAAGGTGGGAGCCAGAGGAAATGATCTTTGAACTAAAGCATCTGAGCTTGCTCTAAAGCTGTATTTCCTGACTTAAAGAGTTCATAAGAGTAAACTGAGAGACTGAGGGATCTTTTCTGGAGACTTAAAAAATAGGAGCCAGGCTGGTTTGTGGAACCTGCTACACCAGAGACAGGTGAAAGGGATGGCCTCAGCCCAGGATGGCCAGCCTGGGCCACATGGTAAGACACTGTCTCAAAGACAAGACAGAAAAGAAAAAAACAGGACAGACAAATGTCCAAGATGGCCTGAAGTCTTGTCCATCTGAGGGCATGGCTGGCACGTCAGGACTTAGGACACTAGCCCAGGACAGCTTGAGTACTTGCTCCAAGAGGGGCAGAGTCACCTGATATGTCCCCTGGCCTCTGCATCTCTCAGCCAGCCTCCGAGGCCAGTGGGTCACTGGCCTGCTCTGTCTGAGGCAGGGAAGGTGCGTCCCGCAGCGAGGACAGCTCTGCTCCCCACTGCATCCTCAGCCTCCATCAGCCCCACAGAGGACCCAGAAAAAGAAAAGCAGTTCTCATTGGGGGGGACAGGGACTTTTTAAAAAATCCGTATTTAACTTCGCAGGGCTTCTTTCCTCTGATCTTGAGAACAGGGAACAGCCCAGTTCTCCTCTCCAAATAAATGATGGGACTGGTCTTCCGTTTTGCTGGACACCTCTGTTCCCACTCAGAATAGAGATGTCTGCAGGCCTAGACCTTCGGGTTGGGTTCAGAGGTCTCTATGGAGCTCCTAAAGAGGGCCACTGAGGAGCTGGAGGCTCTGCTCCCTCCGCCTCCCACAACTTTGTCCTCACAGGCACCGAGATGCATCCTGGGAAACATGTGGTCAACCCTGCCTTCAATGCATGCTCCTCAGCCTCAGCTCCCAAGGGACGGCTCAGTTTCTGCCAGAGTCCCTCCAGGAGGAGGACCTCATCACCCCCAATCAGCCCATCCCCAAACTGTCTTGTTCCAAAGGAGGTTATAGAACTCTCCCGTGAGGTCCTGAAGCAGAGAGCATTCACCCAGCGAGTACAGCTCAAACTCACCTGCACTGGCCAGTCCCTCTCAGGTCAGGAGCAGAGCTGCGATCAGATTATTGCCACTCCCCCACCCCCACACTTTTTATAAGAAACAAGATCATCATTAAAGTATGTCAGAATATACGTTACGAGTCATGACTGCTCACAGATCTCTGACCCACAGGAACTATACATCTAAATGGGGTCAGCTTTTTATGCATGAGGATGCCTGTGGTGAAGCTAGAATCCCAGCAAAGACCAAAAGATCCTAATGGCTCATTATGGAAAAATATTTAGAAAATGCTCACATTATGGTTTTCATAACATTGCCAATGTCAAGAATCTCTTATTGGTTAGTAATAATAAAAAAGAAACCAAAGGCTTAATGAGTATCACACAAAAGTGGAAATCACTGTCCATTTCAAAGAACACAGGCCTGGTAGCTGATATGATAAAATGGAAAGCTGCACCTCCTAGGGATGATGGGAAATCACCCCCTGGGACAAACCCAAGGGGCCATGTGTATGCACCAGGGAAGAGACGAACATCTGTCTGAGGTTTATTTTATTTATTTTTATTTATTTATTTATTTATTTATTTATTTTTTGCGGTGCTGGGGATCGAACCCAGGGCCTTGTGCATGCAAGGCAAGCACTCTACCGACTGAGCTATCTCCCCAGTCCCCTGAAGTTTAGTCTAAATCCTTAAGGTGATGGTATCAGGAGGGGGGTCTTAGGTGAGGTCTTGTAGATGGTTAGATCATAAGGTTGGAGCTTTCATGAATGAGATTAGTGCCCTGATAAAAAGAGGCCCAGAGAGCTGCCTGGCCCTTTGGTCATGCAAGGACACAGGAAAAGGTGGGGTCTCTGAGGATCTGGCCTTCACTAGACACTCAATCTACTGGTATCTTCACCTTGGACTTCCCAGCCTCCGCCACTGCAAGAAGTAAATGTTTGAATGATGATATTTCTGTTACAGTAACCCCAAACAGACTAAAATAGCATCTCATATGTTCAAGGGCAGAAAGAATAGGAACCGACTACACAGGGCTCTCCAATTGGAACTGATGGAGCAATATGATCTACATCTGTCAAACATCTGGAAGGGAAGAAGCAACGTATTTCTTTAACAGACACGGTCGAGTCCCTCATTCGTTCCTCCAAATGAGGACAGGGAAGAAGTTATCCTCATGTTGCCTGCTGAACGCGCTACACATTTATACTGAGTTGGACTGTGTGTTTTTCAAGGGGAAAGTCGACGGCTGAGAAGTAGCTCGTTTTAGTAAGGGGTGTCCTGGGAGAGGTGCCTTTGTTAGAAAAGGAGTACCAGGGCTGGTCACGAGCTCAGAGCAGCTGCAGAATCAGGGACGGGAGGGCAGGTTTAGTTTCTGTCCGGAGTCTTGTCAGCCAGGGAGAGGGACCACTTGATGTTCATGGAGTGGAGAATTAACAGCCTCTCTGCCCCTTTTTTAAAGTTTCTTTATTCTTTACCTTTACAAAAACTCACTCTCTGCTTCAACCATATTCAAGGTGTTCTTTGCTGCCACAAATGTATGGTCTGAACTCCCAGGATCTCTGGGAACTTGAACCCCATAAGCACATGCAAGTCGATAAGCACACACCACCGAGCCTCTTCCTTCCACGTTCTCCACCATCTCTAGTTTCAACCAAGCTTCTCAGTACCAATGAGGGCCCTTAATTAAATCTAAGTTACCAGCCAACTGGTGGGTGATGTGGGAACTCACGACAGTATCCCTGCGTTTACAGCACGGTTACTGGTGCGGCAAGCTATCCAGCCGCAGCTACTGCTTGACTTAAGAGAAGACTGAGTTTCCCATTGAGGGCAGTAACATCACTTATGGGAATGAAGGTCGCACTGTTCCCTTCCCCGGCTGTTCAGCAGCCTCATTTCCACCTCGAGGACTGTCTGGCATGCTTGGCCCTGGTGCCAGGACAGAAGACACAGGGCAAGTCCTCGCAGACACTCTGTCAATGAGTCAGCGTTTTCTCTCCTCTAAGCGCAGATCTAACTGACACGGTGGCATGAGTTTGCACCAGGGGCGAGTGGAAACAGAGAGCATCTCAGAAACAACTGTCCAGAAGGGTAGGAAGAAAGGCAAAGATCTCTCCTTCCCAATGTGTGGCAATTTTCAGATTTCAAAGTCGAATAGACAGATACACCCTATGAAAGGATTTGATTTGTGGCAATTGCCTTTCTTATCCTGATTCCATTAATGCCAGCTCTGTTGGCCTTAAGCACAGGGCCAGGTATTTTCTTCTTATTTAGTACTCCCTGGGCACTTATTATCTATATCAATTTTCTTTTATCCAGATCAATTCTATTAAAAATATATGTCTTTCAGTCACTGCATTTTATTTAACCCCATCTGTCTATGACATAACTTGCTTTCAGTCAAAGGCACCTTTAAGTAACGGAGTTACTTTCTTTAAATATATAAGGTGTTTCTGATGATAAAAAGTAATTCAGGTTCATTGTAAGAACAAACTGTGAAAGAGTAAAAAGAGCTTAATAACCCTAATGCCGCCCATCAAGATAATGGGCTGTATTTATAAAATTGGAGTCGTCCTCTATATACTTTTTATGTACTTATTTTTCAGTTAACACATCATGAAAATTTTCTCATAACATTATCTCCCTTTGAAAATCATGTTTTAATGTCATATGGGTTGTAGAGATTTTTTTCCAAAGTCTTGATGAGTTTGGTGAAACTGATGCGTGTTCCTAAAGACAAACTTTTCAAATTTCTTTGCTCATACTCCAAACTGCTCTTCCGAAAACTGACAACATTAATTTCTAAAAGTTTAGATGCCTGCTTCCTAATCCTTCATAAATTTTCGATTTTTGCCAATTTGATAGGTAACGTGAAATGACAATATTTTCAGTTGTGTCTTTACATGCATTTTTCCATATGGTTTCTGGGCAGCTGGAATCTTCTTTGGTGAACTGTCCTTTGCCCATTTTTCTTTCAGCACATTGGATTTTTTTTTCAAATTGATATTCAGGAGTCCTTTATATTTTAAGAATCTTAACAGGTGGTTTAATTTTTTCCCCAGATTGTTTTGTCTTTTTTTAAAACTTGAACTAAAATGTATAGGAACTGATATTGGTGTCATTTCTCATATGAAGTTCAAGATGTCAGGGGAGATTTCTGTATTTTCAATAAATCATGATTATGATTTTCTGAATTTGTCCACTGACATAGTAACTAGGCCCTTTTTTGGGGGGTGGGGTAGTCTTTAATTGCTACCTATGTGAAGACACATCATACCAGTGCTCACTGTTGCTTTGTTGTAGGACCTAAGATGACCCCAAGATGTGATCCCTGCACGAGGCTCTTCCACAAACCAGAGAAACCACACCCATGCAGGCAAAGGCAGTGTGGGAACAAACTACCACCTTCTGGATCTCAGTCTGAAGTTCCGTGGTGACTGCCCCAGAAGAATATCAACATAACAGAAAAATGTCATGCGGCCTGGGCGACCACAGACGCTCACTGGGTCACCGAGGTCCCGAGTCTCCTTATCGCATACTAACTACAGGAAACACTCTTCGGGACTCTCGGGGTCTGAAGACCTAACCTCCCTCACCCTAAGGACCCAGATATCGCATTTACTAGAAACATGCCAATGAACAATAGCGGAAAACCTGCAACCTTGGACTCAGAATGAAACTGAAAACCAGGCAATCAAGATGAGAACTCAGACTGAAAATCACAGGGAAATCAGAAAGAGCAGAGAGGAAAAAAATTCCAAGTTAAAGATAGGAGAAGATTCAACAGTGGAGGAGACATACGCTGAATGCTTTAGGAGTCAGGTTCCCCCCAGTACAAGGCACAGGTGATTGCCATGCACAGGTAATCTCCCTGGACAACAGTACCCAAGCTTGGTCACGAGGTGTAAATATACATTCACACTTCAAGCACATACTCGGGCTGCACGGGATCATCTATGACACGTTAATCAAGACATGAATGATCCAAGTGTGGGTGGCCAATCAGAACTCCACCATGAGAGGTTGGAAACACACTCAGTGAAAGCTAAGTCCTGCTAAGCCAGAAGAGCCTAGTACAGGTGCCCAATTAATTCCGTTTTCCTTGAACAGGGTGGCCTTGTTCACCCACCAGTCACCAGCTATCCCGATGGCAGGGTAGACACAGCTGAATGGAGCCTACTCTACACTAACTCATTCTCTCTGCTTTGAATGGTTTAAAACTTTCCGGTCATTGACCTAAAAGTTGATCCCTATATATCTTGATCACCCCTTTTTCATTCATGCAAGGTGAATGAATCAGGGTCTAAGGATATAGCTCAGTTAGTAGAGTGCTTGCCTCACAAGCACAAGGCCCTGGGTTTAAATCCTCAGCACCAACAAAAAAAAAAAAAAAAAAAAGTGATCTGATTCATTTGTTGTGGATTACTTGGAAATAATTTTTAAATGCCTTTGTTATTATGATCACCACTATTATTACAAATATGCCCTGAATGATATCAAATACTTGACAAAATCTCTGCTAACCAAGCAGACTTCGTGACCTCCAAGGGTCTGGAGTTGTTCACCATCTAATGGGACGGTCTCGAGGGCAACAGGACCACACTCCTTTGACTGGTAGACGGCAAAAGGGCCAAGAGGCAAAAGGACAAAGTGATCTGGGGAGCTCAGGTGAGAAAAATTCACTTTTCCTGAATTCCTTGCATACAGAGACTTGAATAAACGGAGTCCCTCGGATAACTATTCACATGGGTCTGAGATGAACCAGGGAAGGAGGACACTAGGGAAGCCATTTTCAGAAGGTTGAAAGTTTTGCAATACAGCTACCTAGCTCCAGAGAGTGACCACAGAGCATAAACATTCACGTAAATACCACCAGATTTAGATCCATTCATTTTGGAATAAATCCTAGAGAAGAGAACAAAAGCTAGGAAACACTGGTTTTCAAGCATGAGAAAGAAAAGCTTTTCTCTTTTACACAAAATAAAACAATAAATGAGAGTATTTTCCTCCAGATTTGAAGAAGCACTGAATCAGTCTTTTTTCTTCTTTTAATTTTAAGGATGTGGTATTAAGTGGGCTTTAATATAGAAAATATCAAACTCCAAGGCAATGGCGGCTAAGAGCAGAAACACACAGAAATGAGCCATATGTCCAAGATTGATAAATGGGCAGCAATCACTTCCAATCAAACAGTTCATTGCTTCTCTATATGAAAGGAATCTATAAGGCTTTAAAATTCAGTCCTGAGTAGAAAATTTTAATAATGAAAGAGAAGATCTTCACTCAGCTTCCATTTCCAGTTTCATGCAAAGTCTTTATTTTAGTGTGCTATGAAGTATCTGGAGAAAATAAATGAAGTCCCCTTTCATGGACGCTTGGACTGAGCATTAAGGCTGCTTAAGGACCAACCTGAAGGACTATCTAAATGTGTTTTGCTTTGTTTGGGTAACCTACATGATCGTAAATATGTCAGAGCTCTATGGATGTAAAAATAGCTGCACAGGAATGGAGAGGGGCATTAATAAATCTACAAACCTAAAAACAAAATAGTACATTAATACCATCTGTTCCAGCTCCATACCGGCCAGCTCTGCCCACCCCGCCAACCCCCAGCCCATCAGAAGGAGCTAGTTAATTCACAGGAACTGCTTGCTGCCTGAGATTCTTGCCAGAACACTTAACAGCCCCCTCGCTTGCTGGGTGATTTTATAGGTCTCTGGTGCTGAGCAGAGGTAGGACAGCTTGCAGGGTATGAGGGGGACGGATTAAACCGCCCCGCTGTGGAGATTTAGTCCATTTGCACTGGCTCTCAGACAGAAAACAAATTGCAACCTCTCACAAAGGGGCTCCTTTCTGCACTAGCAAGCCTGAAAAATGCGGGCAAAAAAGGAGTAAATCAGGCAACTTCACATCAGGATGAAAGAAAAAAAAAAAGGCTAGCACTGTAACAGCTGCTCTCGTAATTAAGAACAGATTTCATCACTAAACTCTTGCTGGTTATGTCCGCAGCAAAACAAATACACAGATGTGAGGCGCTTACATCCTGGAGATTCTGTACTGGGTAACCAAACCCAATTCACCTTTTGTGCTTTAACATAGTCCCTTAAAAATATCCTCCAATCAGTGATAAAGCGGGAGGCAATGCCCAGATCTAAGTACGACTACATTTCTGTCATCAAGCAACTAAATTTATTCTGGCACTCGACCAAACTCCCTTTCTTTCTACATACTTGGAATTGCAATGGCTGCCATGGACATGACCTCTCCAAATGATGAAAATGTGTTACCCAGTTTTTTTTTTTTTTTTTTTTAACTATAAAATTTGCTAAATTTATTGCTGCCTCATTTATCTGTGTTCTAAACGGCTTCATGGCGCAGGCAGTAAAAGGAATCACATTTGACCTTTGTAAAGGTAAATTGGCGTGAAGTTAAATCAGAGAAATAAAATTAATGAAATGGTAAAATTACGATAAAAAGTGATAGGTAAGGATAAATTAATGGAAGTTCACTCCACCGCCAAGAAAAAGAGCAATCCACAATTCACACAAACACGGGGATGAATGTCACAAGCAACATGCAGAACAAAAGAAGCTGATGATTCGAAGGATAAAAACGGGCAGAAATCACTTTGCTGCTAGAAGTCAGGACAGTGGTAGCCCCGGATGGGGAGGCTGCTGCCCAGGAGGGCTGCTAAGAGCGTGGTCCTGCTCCACACCTTGGTCCAGGTGACGGGTACGCAGGTGTGTTCCGTGTGTAAAAATTCTTCACGTGGTTCACTTTACGATCACTTTTCTGTGTACAAACTGTACTTCATAAGGAGAGGAAAAAACTAAAATAAAAGCACAGATGAGGCATGTGCTGAATTTTAAGATTTTCAGTGTTAACCTTAAGCTTTTACCTCTTTTAACCACAACCTCTTTGAATGACAGGATCCATTCTGTGTTTGTAAATCTTTATGACATTGTGGCAAGTGTCTTTATCAATAATTTGCATCATATTGGTGCAGCCACTCTGGAAAGCAGTATGGAGATTCCTTAGAAAACTTGGAATGGACCCACCTATTGACCCAGCTATCCCACTCCTTGGCCTATACCCAAAGGACTTAAAATCAGCATACTACAGAGATACAGCCACATCAATGTTCACAGCAGCTCAATTCACAATAGCTAAGCTAGGGAACCAACCTAGATGCCCTTCAACAGATGAATGGAGAAAGAAAATGTGGTATATACTCACAGTGGAATATCACTCAACCTTAAAGAAGAATGAAACTATGGCATTTGCAGTAAATGGATGGAACTGGAGAATATCATGCTAAGTGAAATAAGTCAATCCTAAAAAACCAAAGGCCACATGTTTTCTCTGATATGTTGAAGCTAATCCGTTAATAAGGGAGGGTAGAGAGTAGAAACATACAAGTTCATTGGATTAGGCAAAGGGGAATGAAGAGAAGGGAGATGGAATGAGAATAGGAAAGACCGTGGAGTGAACGGAACATACTTTCCTGTGTTCACATATGAACACACAACCAGTGAGACTCCACATCATGTACAACCATAAGAAAGGGAACTTACACTCCATGTATGTATAATATGTCAAAATACACTCTACTGTTATGTGTATCTAAAAAGAACAAATAAAAAAAAAAGAGGAAAACCACAAAAGAGAAAAAAGCACAAATAACTCTACACTTGGCCCTTTCTGCCCCCATTTTATATTTCTGATGTTCCACTTTATATCTTTCTGTATTGCCATCTCTTAATTATTCATGTATTAATGTAGATATTATTTTATGTCATTTTGGGTTTCAGTTTTCACACTAAAAGTGAGTGATTTATGTATAATGTTAATAATAATAATTTGTATTCAGTCTTAACTTTCACTTTCTTCTTTTTTTTCCTTTTGAGACATGGTCTCACTATATTTCCCAGGTGACCTTGAACCTTCCATCCTAGCCTCTTTAGGAGCTGGGATTACAAGCATGCACCACCAGACTCAGTCAAAGTGTCACTATCTAAGTGACTAAATTGGCCAATGTGGAAGCTTGAATTAACAGCACAATGTTCCAGGAGAGTCTCCTGATTCTTTAAACTGATTTCTTCCTCCCCAAAGGTGTGAATGTTAAATAATTTTTATTATGAATTGTATTATCACTACTGTGATTTTAAAGCTAAAGAACAGTTTTAAACCTGTCATTTTCAATAACATGTGATTCTAAGCACATTTTATAAATGACCTGCTAAACTGTTACATCTACAGAGCAATAATCCATACAGAAATCCATAGATGTAAACAGGTGATACCAACGTAGAAAATGCAAGATAATGTCTACTGGAGTTGGCCTGATATTTACCCTGAATTCCTAAAATATGGGCAATTATTATGTGCTAATAAAAGATTATTTTAAGTTTGAGAGGGCAATGTGAACCACCCTACTCGGATCAATACCTGCCGCAGACGTGGTGTACTGAACTGTGATGTGCACACCATACATTCGCACAGTTAAATTAGGAAGAAATGAATTTAAAAACCATATGTAAGACACTCCCACCTCCCACACGTCCAGCAGTAGTCCGGGGGGTGGACTGACAGCTTAACCAGAGGTGCTCTGGTTCAGAAATGCGCTTTTCCAAGGTGAAGGGTGCTATTGCGCTTCCACTGTGACATCAACAGAGGGACACGGTGTGGCCGCAGAAGGCCAGGGTGGTGAGAAAACGCCTGGCATCCTGCACCTCCCTCCGCCCCAGAGACCCTGGGAGACCAGGACGGCTGACGGTCACGAACATCGTCACGCACACTCTGCTTAAGTGGTTTCCCAGCTGCACTCCTCCATTGGTGACTATCCGTGCGTGAACCAGGGGTCAAAGGCATAAAGAGACTCTGCCTGCACAAGAGGAGGGTCTGTCTGACCTCCCCTTTGTGTTTGTTCATCCATTTCGACACTGTTGAGAAGGCAGAATTCTCTTCTGAGAGCTTGATCCTGTACAGTCATTAGCGTTGAAGCCATTAAGCCCAAGGGGGAGGGGGGCACGGAGAACTGATTCATGGGCTCTGCGCACGTCCATTCCGGCTCCTCATTTCTAAGCGACAGTCCTAGAGAATGTGTACCCTAGCGCTACAAAACACTCCACACATGGGTGTTTGCTGCAGTGAACTGACATAGCTTCATATTAGGTTTTGCTCTCACCTACGATTCCAGAAACTATTGCCCACACTCAAAGATGCTGCACTGACCAAGGTTGGCTGAGATCTATCCGAGACTCTTCCATTAATGCCAATCTGAGATATAACTGGGGACCCAGGACCAGTGCAAGGCCCATTTGATGTTAACTTATCCTCAACTTCAGCTGGAATAAGCCATGTTACTTGGACTTCGGTTTATGTCTGACTGGGAGTCCTGGTTTTAAAGACTCCTTTTGTAGTCAGAATTTGAGGAAACTAGGTCTGTCTCCCAGTGAAACTGTAAGATTTCAAATTTTTATCCATTCTTAGAGCATGGATACTGATCGCTACCCCACAGGAAGGGGCGGGGGTTACCTATGAACTCACTTCTGCGACACTCAGACACTTAAAAACCGTAGTCTCTGGTGTTAGAACTTAATATCTAGTCAGAACTCTGACACAATATAAGATATAAAAGTGTATTATTTCCTCCATCTCCAGCCTGGGATAATGCTGGCTTAATAAAACACTACAAACCCTTTACGAAGAGAACAGTTATGTGATTTCTTTAAAGATTTTACCTTTAACATTAATTTATGAAGCACCTGCATGTTAAGCAAAAGACTCAGTGCCAAAGATATAAAGATGAATAAGAGAAGGCCTGCCCTCCACAAGCTCACACATCAGTAAGAGGCAGCTATGTGAATATAATGGAAATACAGTAGGATGGATGGATGGATGGATGGATGGATGGATGGATGGGTAGATGGATAGAAGGATGGATGGATGATGGATGGATGGATGGATGGATGGGTAGATGGATAGAAGGATGGATGAATGGATGATGGATGGATGGATAGAAGGATGGATGGATGATGGATGGATGGATGGATGGATGGGTAGATGGATAGAAGGATGGATGAATGGATGATGGATGGATGGATAGATGGATAGAAGGATGGATGGATGATGGATGGATGGGTAGATGGATAGAAGGATGGATGGATGATGGATGGATGGATGGATGGATGGGTAGATGGATAGAAGGATGGATGAATGGATGATGGATGGATGGATAGAAGGATGGATGGATGATGGATGGATGGATGGATGGATGGGTAGATGGATAGAAGGATGGATGAATGGATGATGGATGGATGGATAGATGGATAGAAGGATGGATGGATGATGGATGGATGGGTAGATGGATAGAAGGATGGATGGATGATGGATGAGTGAGGTATGAATGAATAAATGGATGGATGAATGGACAGAAGGATGTAAGGCAGGCAGGCAGGATGCGGGATGGGCAGACACAGACAAGCCAGGAGCAGGTGTGTGGAGTGATGTGAAGGAACCCTAGGGTAAGTCATTCCCTGAAGAGTAGAGCAGGTTCTGCAGAGGAGATGACACAGAGGGACTGGTGATGGTGGCTCTGATGGGGTCGGGTAAGCTGGAGAAATCCACGGTACAGCAGGGAGTCACGAAGGAGCCTGGAGTGTCAGGGGACGACAGTTGAGCTCTGAGTGACTCTGGTGCAGCGGCGAGGTTACAGCTAGAGGGAAGAGTGGGTGTCAGGTTCTGCAGCATCCTGCCTGCTGGGTCCAAGGTTCTAGATGTTTACCTCCGGGGTGAGTATTTCCTAGCATGCCTCCCAGCATACCAGTTCTGTGCATTGCTTCGCAAAGAAACGTTTTGTGGCCACGTCCACTTGGGAAATGCTGCACCCTACGCTCTCCCTTCAGAGGCTCGTGGTACGTACATCGGTATCAACACGGCTGAGAAATACACTGGAAAGAAACTGGATTAATCTGACTGAACATTGTTTTCACAGAACTAATGACATCCCTCAAAACCAGGGGACCCTGAACACCGCCCTGGGAAGGCAGAGACACCGAGCTGCTGGACCAGGAACACCACACAATCCCGACCCCTTCCTGACTCTGGGGCAGTGTTTCTCGCAGCTGAACTGAATGGGGAAGAGAGCAGAGACGAGTGCGGATGAAACCGGAGTGAGGGATTCCACTTCCGGGACTTTCTAGGATAAAATTTAAAGGAATTAATGAAGGATCGAGGCAGAAGTGAGCAAATGAGAATGACTTTCAGAGTCCTGAGCACAGAGACCAGGTGCAAGGCCCTCCTGAGCCAAGGCAGGGAATTCTGGAGGAGAAGCCTGCTTTGCAGCAGGGTCAGCCCTGCTCACGTCAGGTCAGAGGCATCTGCAGAAACGTCCATCTGGGCACCTTAGCTCAGCAAGAAGGTCAGGGCCAGAGACACGCGCTGCCATTACAGAGACGAGGCGTACGGTCCTGAGAGTGAAGTCCTTCTGGAAAACAGAGGGCAGAGATCGGGGAATCCAGAACACCAACATCTCAATCACGAAATACAAAACTGGTCAACGACCTTTGTGGACATATAATGTTCTCTGAGGTTGTGAGCCTGGGCTCTCTTTTACGTCGTCCAGAAGAGAATACAGTACCGAGTCTGACCACATTCTATATTCTGCTTCTAATAATGGTCAATGGAACACAGTGGAAAGTGATTAATTAAAATATTCTGGAACAGGAAAGCATCTAAATACACCTGAAAGCCAGAGCGATTAAGGGAGCTGACGACAGCCTCACAGCTCCTCTTGTTTGCAACGAGTCTAATTAAGACAGAGGGAAGAAGGGAGGCGGGGAGACAGACGGGCTCAGGTCTGACAAGGAGCCTGAGAAGTCATCTGTGACTTTAAAAAAAAAAAAAAACGATATTTTTTAAGCCTATGGAAAAGGAAGGTTGAAAATCAGATCGAAATACGATACTCCTTTTTATTTTACTTGCTTCTAAGGCATCTGAGAAAGCAAAAAAAAAAAAAAAATCGCACAATTCACTTGAAAGATAAGATCACTAAACGATATTAGAAAAAGCATCTTGTTGGTTCCACATGCTCCCTGTTTAATTTCAATGGCTACGACGTGAGGGTATTGGCAACGTGAGCAGGCTTTTCTTGACGTCCGTGAGTGACGTGTTACTGGACATCACGGGAATCAGCCTGCATTCTGGTGAGGGTGGTCGAGGAAGGCGGTGTTGTAACATGGGTGTCATCACCCTAGACTGCCCCCAGACAAGCATGACCAAGAGCCCGTCGCGAGCGAGCCGCAGTCCTCTCGCACAGAGCAGACACCCAGGAAGAGGCAGAGGGAACAGCCCTCAGAACTGAGCTCAAGGAACATTCCGGTAGCTTCCACTTAATCGCACACAATGCTTTCCAGGGCCTAATGTGAAGTTCTGAGATTCTTTATGATACAGTACTTACTGTATTAAATGTAATGAGATTTACAAGCCTCTGGGGGTTTGGGGGAAGGAGCCCGCAAGAATCATGAAATTTTCTTGCATAACAATGAGAATAATATGTCTACTTGACACTATTGAACCGTTCACTTAAAAATGGTTAAGATGGTAAATTTTATGCTGTGGTGGTTTTTTTTTTAACCACAATTAAATTTTTAAAATTAATGATGAAATTATGTTATCTTCAGGTAACTTACAGTTGTCCATAAAATAATTGTTCTATATCCAGCAGGGAGTAGGGAACTTGCCAGGTTTTTTTCTTTCTTTCTTTCTTTTTTTAAGCTGGATAAGGAAAGAGGTGAAACTGGCTCCTCAGGATGATTAATCAGATGATGCTTCTTTTAAAAGACAATTGGATGGACATGCAAAACTCAGAAGACCTAGGATGGGAGTGACGTGTAAATAGGAAGGCTCAGTTTATATCCAAAGAACTTCAAGTCAGCATACAACAGTGACGGAGCCACATCAATGTTTACAGCAGCTCCATTCACAATAGCCAAGCTATGGAACAAACCCTATATGTGCCCCTCAACAGAAGAATAGATAAAGAAAATGTGTTATATATAAACAATGGAATATTACTCAGCCATACAGAAGAATGAAATTATGGCATTTGTAGGTAAATGGATGGAGCTGGAGATAATCATGCTAAGTGAAATAAGCCAATCCTAATATGCAGATGCTAATTCACAATAAGGGGTGGGGGCTAGGGAAGAATAGAGGTACTCTGGATTAGACAGAGGAGAGTAAAGGGACAGGAGACCATGGGGGTGAGAAGGACAGTAGAATGACTGGACATTGTGCAATATAATATGTGCAACATAATATAATAATCAAAACTGGTGTGATTCTACATTACATACAACCACAAGAATGAGAGCTCATACTCCATTTATGTATGATGTGTCAAAATGCACTCTACTCTCATGTATAACTACTTAGAACAAAATTTTTAAAAGAAAAAAATTAAGATATGGCTTGCTGAAATTGAAAAACAAAAGAACTAGAAGAATATGAGAGACGCTGAGAAGAGCAATCCACAAAGTATGAAGAGGTGGAAATACGGGGAAGGGCCCAGGACGAATCCAGGACTCAGAGTTCCAGGGAGATTCTGAACCTTGTTAGAGACAACCCCCATTAATTTTTTTTTTACTATTATTACTACTATTTTGGTACTAGGGATTGAACTCGGGCACCTAACCACAGAGCCCTTTTGTATATTTTATTTAGAGACAGGGTCTCGCTGAGTTGCTTAGGGCCTCGCTAAGTTACTGAGGCTGGCTTTGAACTCATGATCCTCCTGCCTCAGCCTCTGGAGCTGCTAGGATTTCAGGCACGTGTCGCCGCACCAACTACCCAACCTGAATTTAAATAAAGAAAACATAAAGGAAGGACTTGGGACAAGGAGAGGGCAGCACGGATGCTGTGTGACCACCAGGGCTCCTGAAAGACACCAATCTGAGGTTCCCTGCAGCAGGAGAGGCGGGACCTCGGAGGAACCCAGGCACGGCTGCACACAGCTGAGCCCAGGCTCTGCTCCCGGGAGGTCCCCTGCTCTGCATCCCCACCCAGTTGTCCCTGGAAGTTTACCCAAGCAAGGAGAAGGAATTCACACAGAAAGGTAAACATCCTTTGGCTTCGAATCTGATGAAACTAAAGCAATTTCCAGAGGGTAAAGTCTCTTTTAAAAATTTGCCTTGTTCTAGAAAAACTGAATGGAACTGAGAAAAACTGAACTGTTCACAATGCACACGTAAAGCTTCAGGCAACCCGACAAGTGCCGACCTTCCTTCCATTCTGATCTCAGCCCTGGCAAGCAGTTCAGAAACTCTCCTGCTCAACACCAAAGGCCACTTGGCAATTCTAGATCAATCCAGGAAGCAGCAGGCTCATCTCTGCTCTTGGACATTTACAGACCTTACAGGCATCTCCGCTCCAGCCTGAGCTTTGGGCGGGGAGGAGGAAAGACAAGTCGGACGCCACTATGTTGAAGCTGGAGAGTCTTACCAGATGTGTAATACTAAAGGAATTAGAGAAAGAAAAGGAAATCCAGGTTTTTAACTGAAGTCTTCAGAACCCTGCCACAAGAATGTTTCAGCCTTGGCAGAGAAAAGGGAACTTTGCCACTTACGAGAAACACAGCCAATTTCCGGGAGGAGTGGGGAATTGTACTTGGAAAGGTAAAATAAATTTGTTTTCACAAGAATGCACACAGAGAGACTATCTTCCCTATCTCTGCCTTTTAAAGTAGAACTTACAGGTTCATTTTTCATTTAAGAAGTGAGCATCTTTTAATTTTTAATTGAAGAGTATCACAGTTTACTAAGTAATCAATTTTATTTATTTATTTTTACTTCTGCTAGCTACTTAATCTGTAAATACAGCTCAGGGGGAAAAAATGCAGCCATAAAACCTGTTGGTATAAAGATAAGCAGTTTATTTAATATCTAATTAAATGTGGTCACCAGAGAAATCACAGCTTATGAAACTTTATCAGAAAAAGATTAATCCATTTCAGGCTTAACCCAGATGTCATAGAGAACTCATGAATTTAGATAGGAATCCGCTTATTATCCAAAGACATTTTCATATTGAGGAAGAAAAACTGATATTACTGGCTGTATTTATACTTACTTCAATCAAACCCATATACTTTTGTCGCTATCGTTGGTTTGAGGAACAATTATCAAACTAGAATAATATAAAAGGCAGCCTTTTTCTACTTGTCAAAAATTTCTAAAATGTTCTAAAACACTTCATGAATGTACAGACCCCATTCTTTCAGAAATTCAAAATATGATACAAACTGCGGCATTTTAATTTTTAAAAAATTCAGCAAATGAAGAGCATCCACCTACTCAAAGTTGCCCTCAGGCACTGGAGAAATGGGGACGGAGGGAAACTATTCCCACCGCTGAAGGGCTCACAGTGTCCTGAAAGAGGGGTCCATGTTTTCCATGGTGACAGAAGTTGGACTCACGGTGACCCAGTGCAGCAACTTCATTTCCCACCCGAGCTACAGCCAGAGGCCTCCATCTGGCCCGTGGCACCTGAGAGGAAAAGCACTGTGCTCCACCCAGCAGCACCTGCACACACAGGTGCTCCAGTCCCTTCCCTCTTCCTCCTCCTAGGGCTGGGAATGGCCCATCCTGGATCAAGTCAACACTGTTGGTGGGGATGTAAACTAGTACAGCTATTATGGAAAACGGTGTGGAAGCTGCCAAATCTGAGCCAGGCACGGTGGGGCATGCCTGTAATCCCAGCAGCCTGAGAGGCTGAGGCAGGAGGATCATGAGTTCAAGGCCAGCCTCAGCAACTTAGCAAGGCCCTAAGCAATTCAGTGGGACACTGTCTCTAAATAAAATTTTAAAAAGGCTGGGGTATGTCGTGTAGTGGTAAGCGCCCCTGGGTTCAACCTGGTGCCAAAAACACAAATAAGTAAATTTAATCCCATAATTAATGCAATAGATTACAATTAAAATCTTATAAATTCTTAGAAAAGAATGATTCATGTACTCATGGAAGGTCATAATTTCTTAAGTAAAATCATATAATCACATGGTAGAACTATTTTGAAACATTCGAAAACTGGCCAAAAAACTAATGTAAAAGCTGTAGATAAAATAATTTTAAAGAACTGGCATAAGAAATGAAATAGACACTGAAAATGAATCACTGATAACAGGAAAGGGTTAGGAAAAGAACACTGAAGGCAGTTGAAAAAAATATAGATCAAAGCAGTTACGAGAGGAGTTACCAGCCGTGAAAGAAAGACAAACATGATCCAACATAAGGAAAAGTCCTTCATGGGCAAATAAAAACCATATGCAAACAATATGCGTGTGAACACTCGATATTTTTTAAAAGCTCTCTGAACTACACAGAAGAACAAACGGATGAGCAGATTGAAAGAGCACTGTGTTTTATGAATGGCTTCATACTGAGACATTTTGGGGAAGCTGCAGAAATGAAAAGGACAGTCCCTTTAGACATTCAAGAAAATCAATCAAGCACATCACCAGCAGGAAGTAAGAGGACAAGACAGGTTCCCAAATGGACGGAACGCAAGAAATGTAAAGAGACAGGGAAAAAGAGAACGCTAGCTGGAACCAGAGGTTTGGGGACGGTGGGATCTGAGCTGATCTTTTAAATTTCATTTTTCTTCATTATTTGAATTACTTACATGAGCCTGAATCCTATTCATTAAAAACAAGCACTTAAACAGAAAAATCTCAAGACTAAGAAAGCAAATACACCACCCTATGAACAAGGATCCATTTGTAATGATGAGGATGATTTTTCATAAAAGGAACTTGCCTGAAAGGAAGAATATGGAGGGAAAACTAGGAAAAGGAAAATAAATAACCCTAGGTATAAGCAAAGACCAAGAGGAGGAAAGAAAACGGCACGTGTAGGAAACAGTAGGAGGGCCGGGAATCCATGGAGACAGGTCAGACGCCAAGCTTGAACTTCAGCCTGGTCTTCGCTTTGTATTTCAGCTATTGATCCACCAAACACCATTCCAACCGGCAGAAGTAGGTTTGTCTACCTAAGTTTTCAGGTGCAGAAGCTCAATGTCCAGAATTTAAGGATAAAATAATCCAGGAAAGCTCTGGAGGACCCTATTCTAGACCAGGGTGATGCCAAGATGAATGGGAAGGGGCTCAAGAACTTATATTTGTGAGATCAGACGGAGATAAAGGAAAGCCAACAGGGTAAGTGGTCACAAGACACATGCTGGCACCGAGGGTCAGAGAGAAGGGAAGCTGGCTGGCAGGAGGGCCAACCAGGGATGGAGGAGGACCTCGGGGGTCTTGAAAGGACACAGCACTGGGAGCTGAGATTTCCAATCTTTCGGGATTCCTACCAACAGCTGCATCGTGGTTCCATAAAGATGGAAGAATTATCTTTTCCCTTACTGAAATTATAAAGAAAGAACACACTAACAAGCCAATTATGCTGGGATTCAACTGTTTGAGAAAATAAATCAGTGAAGCCTTACCTTTCAGCAAAATAAATTCCAGGGAGAGGACTTTTCATCTATGTCCTTTATGGTTTGAGATGTCAGATTTAGCTCTTCACTGTATCTGTGTGAACAGCTTTTCTACCCACAATAATAAATGGAGAGACTTAAAAAAGGGAGAGGGACAGAGTCAGAATTTTAATTCCTAAGGTTAATCAACAAAAACGGGAAAATCGCTGAAACTATTACTTAAGAAAGGTCCATTTACTGTATATTTAAAGAATTCTTTTAATTCAGTAAGACAAAATAAATACATCAACAGAAAAACAGGAAAAGGAAAGGAATGCAAAATTTGCAGAAGATTTGAGAGAACTGTTTGCTCCTCTGGGAATTACAAGTTAGATACCTAAGATTGTTTCCTAGGAACAACTCATACATATATACGAAATTTACTTGTAAGCACACTCATTGCAGAATAATTTATAATTGTATAAAAACTGAAAGCAGCTTCAATGCTCAACACAAGAATTATGTAAATAAGTTATGACATGGACTATGTAAGGAAATTAGAAGATAAAACCACTGGAGTTGTCCCACTAAATGAGATGCAACCATTAAACACCATACCCTGAATGCTGCCAACCACTGTTCACGGCATGGCAAAGTGGCAACAATATGGAAGGAAAATAAATGAGATCATAACTAGACACAACGTCTCTATCCCAACACGGCGAAGAAGGCGTAAGCATAGGGAAGAACGCGTCAGAAGGACCCATATCGAAATGCTAAATGAGATTATTTCCCTATTGCAGGTGATTTTATTATCTTTAGGCTCTTAATGATTCCCAGTTTTACAATGAAAACATATTTCTTTTACCACGTTTGCTGCTCTTGTCAATAAACCCAGCAAGAGTCACCTCTAGGTACCGCCTCTCGTTCCTCTTCCCGATCGTCTCTTGGGCCTCAAAGCTCTGGAGCTAACCGATGACACTGGTGACAGTCCCCTTCCCTTCTCCAGACCATCCTTTCTCCTGGCTTTCAAACACTGTGCTCCTTTCTCCCTACCTGCTGATTCTTCCTCCGTCACCCCTCTGGCTCCTCCTGCTCCCACAGACCCCTGCTGGAGCCGAGCACCCGACTCTACCTCTTCTCTAGCCCTTCTTCCTCCCTCCTGACCTCATCCAGTCCGGAGGTGCTGGGCACCAGGTGCATGCGAACACCTCCTGAATCTACACCTGTATCCCAGAGAGCGCCTCTTCCATCTGCTCCACACCTGAAGCTCCAGGCCCCGAGTCTAGTGATCACCCGCACTGAGATGTCAACCAACACCTCAAGCTCAGTGAGTTCAGGCAAATGCTTGGCTCTTCCCCCATTACCTGTCTCATACACAACCCTTCTCATCTTGGTGGAAAGCGTCTTCTTCTGGGATCGCTTAGGTCAAACCTGTCCTCGAGTCCTGTCTGTCCTGTCCTCCACGCTGTTAGCCAATCTTATTTGCTGTTCTCCAAAACACAACCAGGATGCAACCTCCTCGACACGGCTACTCCCCTGGTGGCCCCAGCCCGCTACCATCTCTCCCTGCACAGCTGCAACGACCCGCCAGTTGATCTCCTGCTTCTGCCCTGTCCTGTTAGGTGATTCCTGACCCAACGGCCAGACGGAGACTTTCAATACCCAGGTCGGGTCGTGACAGTCCTGTCGAGGCCTGTCAGGGGTTCTCCGTTGTCACTCGCAAAGTCCGTAGGCCTCCTCCAGGCCTCACACGCTCCCACTTTCCCCCGTGAGCTCCTCTCCAGCTCGCTGCTTCCTGGCTGCCCAGGGCGAGGAGGCTGCTTCCACTTCTGCCCAGCTCAGGCCGCACACTCCCCTCTACCCAGCACGTCCTCCCTTCCTCATCTTCCTGGCTCCCTCCTCATGTCCTTCCCTCACGTCTCCTTGAGCACATTTGGCACCTCAGGGAAGACCAACTACCGCCCTCAATTCTGCAACCCATTCCCTACCCTGCAGCCCCTTTGCCCTGCCTGCTTCCTCCTCTCTCCAGAATATGTACCACAAATTACGGAAGGGCTTGAAGTCAGAACCGTAAACCAGCAATGGAGCCCGGCCGCGGTGAGCCAGGAAGGCTGTTCTTACGACTCATGCTCAGATGCACGTCAGTGTCTATCTGGAACAGGGGGGCCTGACCCGCGTGGGTGCTGCCCAGGGGACACGGTGAAGACCCAGGCCACTGGAACTCACCGTCGAAGCTGGACAACTGCGAAACAGCCATCAACCCGCCGTCTCAGAGGCACGAGTGAACCGAGAAGCGTGACGTATAGAAAGGCTGGTTTGCAGGCCCACCTCAGGAGGGGTCAGAGCCATCAAGGGCGGGAAGGCATCCCCAAGAGGCTGCTAGGTCCCCTGTCACCGTGGGGCTTGAGCACGTGGGGACCAGCCACGCAGGGGAATCCAACACGCTAGGGGCAAGTGCAGGAGACCGGCCATGGCCGATGCTGGGGTCTCCAAGACCTCCAAGAACAGAGGCGGGCAGGGAGAAGACTGAGCTCCAGCTACTGTCAGGACTCACGGGAGCAGAATGTGTGCATTTTTCTGTTTCTGCTTCTGTCACACAGGTAAGGGGTGACTGTCAACTGAGTACGAGAAGCACGTCGTCGAAGGATGTGTGGATGCAAACACCGAGAGGCTGGCCGTGGCTGCAAAGGCCGTGCCTGTGAGACAGCAAGGCAGCGGAGCTCGGGGTCCAAGCGTGGGTCACGCAGGCCTGCGCTAGGAAACAAAGCCTTCCACGGACAGAACGAACGGGAGCCAGGGTGGGCAGGGCTGGCGCAGCGCGGACAGGCGCTCAACAGGGCCCAGGGACACGGGGCCTCTGGGAACTCTGCGTCCCGCGGTCTGGAATCCATGAAAACTGAACTCACGGGGCAGGGAACTTGAGAACGCGGACCCTCCCTCACTCCCCTCCCCCCACATTCCTTCACTCCGACTCCCACCCTGGAACAGGACCATCTGCGGGGACGCTGCACTCAGGCCCTCAAGCCAGGACTCCTGCTCATGCAGCACATGACGTCCCCCGGAGCGCTGCCTGGCCAGCGTCTGTCCCAGGCCGGCATGGAGCTCCTAGATCAACCTCACATGTGCTGCGCCTAGGAACCTCGGTAAACATGGTTCCATCTCTGCAACAGCAGCTATGAATTACACGCTGGAAGCGTCTGGCTCCTTTCTTCCCAGGCAAGGTCTGGCAGGGATTTCCGCAGCCCCAACATGAGGGGTCGGTGCGTGGAGGGGAGCGACTTCTCTCACTCTTATTCTTAAATTAATTAACCCACTCGTTAAGTATCTACAGAGCACAAACCAAGCACCAGGCACAGGTAGAGACGCTTCCCTAAACCAAGGGCGAAAACAGCATGATACAAAAATCCTGCCCGTGGAAATGACACTGTGGTGACAGTCATCTGCTTCAATTTCCAGGTGCCAAGCTGTCAACTGTCTGGGGTTGGGCGCTTCAGAAGGTAAATGCAAAGCCAATACAGCTACTGTCCATTTCCACGTGTCACCTGTCACATAAGGAACCTGAGGCCTGGAGACGTATTTGCTCCAGTGATAACAAGGATTACGTTATTATTATGGGTTTTACTGAGTGCTCACGGTGCGTCGGACACTTTCATAGGATGCTGTCAATAGATGCTATCATGATTCCATGTCGCAGATGACCTTGGGGTAACTAAGGCACAAGGTCATCTGTCCAGGAAGTGGAGTGGGAGTTAAACTGAGACCCTTGGGCCCCGTGTCAGCACCCCTCACTCTAGGATTGGGCCAACGCTATATAAAGATGGTCCCAGACAGCATGGATCCTGTAAGCACACTGGCCCTGCCGCCTGACCTTCGGTCACCCCAGAACACCTGCAAAGTGTCCAGGGGTGGTGAGTAGGCCTCTCATCACATGTGCAGCTATGGAAGGGGATCTACAAATAGCACCAGAGAGACCCTACTTCTATCCACTATAAAGGTATTGCTAATGCTGCCTAATCATGTGGAGATAAGTGATTCCGCTGCTCAGCCCAATTGAACACACTATTTAATACGCAGGGCTTCAAAAGATCTGTTTCAATGAGTCACTCTAAATACTTACTCTCAAACCTGTAAACATTTTGCCTCAACCCAAATCTTGTTGATTCTGTATTTTATGTAGTTGATAGTAAAGCTTGCCCGATTGTATTCCCCTGTAGATAATAAGAGTGCAGAAAAAAAAAAAAAAAAAAAAACAAATACACAGAGAAAGAGAGCCAGTGAGATCCCAGACGGGGGATTAAAACTCTCAGGAGGGGCTCAGTGTGAAGGAGGGAGAATCAGGTCACCTGGGCTTTGTTATCTTAATCCAGGACATCCTTAGCCTTGTTAGTTCCTAACACACACACACACACACACAACCACTCCCAATAACACATTCTTTTTTTACGTTTTGTTTATTTTACTTTGTAACACTAACGTAGCTAAAATTTACAGAAAGCTTATTATGCCATCACTGCGCTAAGCACATGACAAACTTGACCTCTTTTTACTCCCCTGCCCAGTAACTCTGCCAAACAGGTATCCACTTCCTCCACTCCTCACACAAGGCCCAGAGGAGTGAAGACTACTTGCTGCCAATCACCTGCTGACAGAGGGCAGACCCAGGATTTGAACCCAGTTTTCGCAGGTCTAGGGCCGTGTGCCATCTCGTCCCTGTGTATCTGAGAGACTGCGCGTGATTTCCAACCAAGGAAAGGTAAAATACAAAATGAGGGGCTTTCTCTCCCAAGAGTGGAGTGACAGCCTTCTCCCGCGCTCCTGATGAGCCCGGGGTTGGGCGTGAACATGTGTAAGGTTGCGGTTTAAGACAAAGGAGCCCTGCAGGGTGTCTAGATGCTTTCCAGGGAGCAAGCTTTACAAGAACTGAGAAACCCCACAGGGAAAATACAGCCGGCTTGCTAATAACCTCCCTGGGGGTCCCTGCTCCCCTTGGCTTTATGCTACAAATCTGAAGGAGGCCCAGGCCCAAGGGGCAGGAAAAGGACACCAGCACCTTCACACAAAAGGACACATTTTAATACACTTTCTTCGGATTTTTCAATCGAGGGTTATAGAAACCAAAGTCATTTTATGTTATGAAGTGCCTTACCTTTGAAGGCCCTGCTGGCGGAACATAAAAGGGTTAAAAAACATGGAAACATTTCCAGAGGCGGCCTCCATTGGGACCTTGAGGATGACCCAGCCACCGTGTGGAAAGCCAGCGCTTCCATCCAGTCCCTGAGAGCCAAGTGTGAGTCTCTGCCCTCCCGAGCGAAGGCAGGACAAGTCCCCACATCCTCACGGAGAGGAGGGAGTGGGGCACTCTGGGGCAGGACCAAGCACAAAGCATGATGGCCTGTGCCGGCCCCCAGCCACACTGGCCCACCGTCAGCCACAAGTGACAGAGGGTGCAGGCGGGGGTGAAGGGAAGGACGGGGGCATGACAGAAAGGGAAACTGAGGCTCCAGGCTGGACACCTTACTGCTCACTCCAGGACAATCTGACGGGCACACTGTGAGCCGAAAACATTCCGCGTCTCAAGTGTAATTAAGAAATTCCGACTGGCATGAACCCGTGATGCACACGTCGCCTTGCAAATGCCTTTTTGTGCGACAGGCTGGTGCCGACTTTGATTTGGAAGAAATCCATTTTCATACAAAGGTAACCAAGAGTGACAGGAAATAGGAAGCCTACATCATTTATCTTCTGTGAACTCAAAAAAAAAAAAAAAAAAAAATCAGTTAATTGCTTTTCTAGGAAGCTATTTTGTGGAATCAGGGTGCTTCGCTTTTCTCCTCTCACCCACGGCAGAGACGGCGGTTCTTTGAAGGCCCACCGCGGAAAGGCTCTGATTGATCGATGCATCTTAAAGTACTTAATTATGTACTTTGATAAATAAAATTCTGACCAGCCCCAAATGGTTACTCTGTTCTTACCAACCCCTACCAAAACCCCTCGCATGCGGTCTGTGGATCGATCCTCAGATTCAGGTTTCTTTCCTGGTCAACTACGCGCAGGCAGCAGGGTTTCCTCTGCCCCCTGGCTTTTCGAGTGTGTTCTGTTCCCAGCCAGCAAAGCCCTTGGCAATATTAGATTCAGAGCAGTGATATTTATTAAATTAATGACAAACAGAGATGAAGCCTTGCAGGCTTCAGAAAGCCAAGGCTTGAAGCTGTCAGACAGAACGGCGGCACAGCGCGAGACACCCACATCTTGCAGCACAAGTTCTGCATGTTAGGCTTCTCCACAGTCATGCCCTATTTTTTTCACCTGATGTATAAATGTGTGTTTTAAAGTTTTACCAAGGTTGAGGTGAACAGGAAGCGCTTTTTCAAATCCCCAATGATCATTTTAGTGATAATTCCTTATCATCCCCTGAGCCAAAGACAGACCTTGAAGCCAACCAACCACACTCAAGCTTCAGGGTCCCCCATGTCTGGGGGGCTCCTAGCAGTGTGTTAGCACAGTTCTGTGTTTTGTAAAAACCACAAGTGCAAGATATTTATCTGTTGGGTTCTTTTTTTCCTAAAGAGAACACCTTGAGACTGTAATGAATTTGGGGTCCCCAAAACATATTTCCACCCCTCTAGGTGAAGAATCCCCAAGGTCTAGATCTGGACTTGTATATTTGTGAGGGGCAAAACTGACTGACTTCAGTTGGAAATAAAATTTACTGGTCTCTGTCCTAGAATGTTCTAGAATACATGTTCCAGCCATTTGTAAAATCCCCTGTCTCCCACCTCACAACAGACAACTTTCCAAGTAACACTCCAGGGGAGGCTCACTTAATGAGGGTCGGCCTCGAGAATAAGAGTCTGAGCTGTAACAACAAAAATATGTTTTTCATTAAACCCAAAACTGAGCTGAGAAAAACCAGCCACGAGGCAGGTGTATCAGTTCAAGAATTCTCTCGAGGCCTTTAACTTCCACATCAAATTGCACTGGATTTTCCTCCACTAATTACCTATTATTGGAAGACTAAAGAATTATAACAAATAATTTGCCATGGCAGCAGACAGACGGCAGATGTTGGAAGGGAAAGGACGAAGAGCTTATGAAGTGTAAAATTGGGCTAAAGAGATTCAGAAATTCTCCATGTTTAAAAATAACATTTTTCCACTACGGGGATGATGAAGGTGAGGGAATTTTCCTAGGGCTAGAAGGCCCATTTTAAACCTAGTTTGGACTGTAAGTGAGAGAAACTGCAAATTAAAAGCTAAGTGCTAGAGTCTAATTTATTCAACTCGTATAGATAGATATCCGGAAGGCAGAGATCACATTTTGATATTTTTTTTAATTTCTCATATCACAGGGCTCAGGGTTCTGATCTTCCTATGAGGGATGTCCCTACACAGTGCCATACAGTTAATTTTTGGACCCTCTCCCTTGTTTTTACATGATTTTTATCTAATACTTTTCTTTCAGCCTCTATATTCTGCATACGGGATTAAGTCTTGTTGCACAGCAAATACCTTGAAAAAGTGTGGTCAGGGGAAGCAAATTCCGTTCAGGTCATTTTCTGTGTCAATTTCCCTATAAAACACCCTCCCCCCACCACTGGAAGTTAACATCAGAACAAGCCAGGGGACACTTTCATATTGGCGGTATCTGCCCTAATAGGATGAATATTCTTGAAATTGCTTGAACGTTAAGTATACAGGTATGACATTTTTCCCATTGTTTGCCAAAAATTGTTTCACATGTTCCAAAAAATAAAAGCACATATTCCTTCAAAAGTAAAATCTGGCAGATATGATTATTTTGGCTCCTATGCTATCATTATGGATTTTATAGGAATGGCCTACAAATATCGACTGATAAACCTGCAAAAGAGTCCTTGTTACTCTTCTCTTGGAATACTGTCAAAAACACCAAAAAATCCTTGGAGCTTGAAGGGCAGGAGAAGTGAGCTGCAGATACTATTTTGCTGCTCACTGTGAAAAAAAAAGTTCCTTACTTATTGTGACAGTGGACTGATTAAACAGACAAGTGTTTCCAGGTTCAGATCACAGGATTTTCCTAACACAAAAAGCTTTTTACTAAAATGAGGACTACATCCCCCACTCCAGAAAAATACCCTACCTGTTATAACTTTTTTCTACAAATGACACCTCTTTTCTGTCAATGCACACGTGGCCTCTGACATGTTCACTACAGAACGGGAGCGGGTGGCAGGCTGGACGGTCCAGGGTCATCACATGGAGGGGAAATGAAATGCTACCTGTGTAATACTTCCTGTATAAAGCTCTGATTTCTCTCTACATGCCGCTCCAGCTCAGTCTGTGACGACCAAAACCTATACCGTGTGTCATTCCTAATCCAGAAAATGTCCAAGTGATTAATGACATACTCAAAAGGCCTAGGAAACTCTAAAGGTACCTGCAGAAGGCTACACTGGCTATCAAAAAATATTGCCCCCACCTTTTTTGGGGGTGGGTACCAGGATTGAACTCAGGGGCCCTCGACCACTGAGCCTCATCCCCAGCCCTATTTTGCATTTTATTTAGAGACAGAGTCTCATTGAGTTGCTTAGTGCCTCGCCATTGCTGAGGCTGTCTTTGAACTCAAGATCCTCCTGCCTCAGCCTCCCAAACCACTGGGATTACAGATGAGTGCCACCTCACCTGGCCTGTTCCCCATTTTAACTCACTGGGTTCCAAAAAAATGAAAAAAAAAAAAAAACAAACAGATTATTACCTAATAATTTGAAGCTGCTTTGGTAAATTTTAAAAAATCATTTTAACAAGAAGGCAATCATATGGTAAAGGGATCCCTGGTGGCTTAAGTTCATCACCACCATTCAAAGATAGCTGTGCTTTATCTGCAAGTAGAGGTCATTTGACAATGATGACAAAAATCTAAGGGCCTGATGAGTTCAGTTTTATAAGGCGGTATCTCTGTGCATTTCCTCCAGACTCGAAAACATAAATGTTGTAGAAATTACATTTTGCTTCCATTAATTCCTCTAATGAGCACTTTCTAGAATCCATCATAAATGTGTAATCAAAAGAAGTTCCTGGTATACAGGCCACTGAATGTCCTCATTAAAACCTGGGTAAACATCTCCTAGAGACACGGGATATCTGCTCTGAGGCGGCACGCTCATTGCACAAGTGGTCTGCGGGGACTTCTGAGACGGCCGCTCAGAAATGCAACAAGAAATGTCAGAATGTTTGTTTCATTTGGTTATTAAATCTAATTAAGATACAAAGAACATTTTGGTTACACTGTGCCTCCATCTTTAAAGAAGAGTATGTTAAAAAAAAAAAAAAAAAAAAAAAACCACTTAACAGTTCCTAAACATGATGTTCAAGGACTCAGACATTAACTAGTTTCCCACATCATAGCAAAAGAACAACAAAAATACAGTCATATTTCTTCTTCATGAGCTCTTGATGACTATCTCCAATTTGTGATATCATATGAGATGCGTTTCTTCAAAGCAAAACTTCATTTTCCATCCAGATTCACTGTTGAAGTGACTGGTCATTACCTCATCTGCCACCTCGGTCACTGGGCCATTTGCTGGTTTAGAATTTCAATATTCAATGCGTCTATGCCACACATTTTGCAATACAATAAATTAATGCTTTAAAATAAAATCGAAATACAAACCAGAAGACTATGAACTAAAAATACTTTGCTCTGTTCATATATCCATGTAACAACCTAAGATCATTTTTATTATATGACGAGGAGAATTCAGGTAAGAATTCTGATTAACCTGAATGAATCTGAATCTCAAAGATTAGGATATGGGTCAGATATCTGATATATCTGAAATATTCAGCATATTTGATTCTGAATCACTTAAACAAATACTTTAAAAATTATTATGAGTGGGCTGGGGCTGGGGCTCAGTGGCAGAGTGCTCACCTAGCACGTGTGAGGCACAGGGTTCTATCCTCAGCACCACATACAAACAAATAAAGTAAAGGCACTGTGTTCATCTACAACTAAAAAAAAAAAATTATTATGCATTTTCCTTTATGCAGTTTGTCCTGGGACTTTTAAAACTGATAAAAATGTTGAAAGAGATTCTTGACTCTTACATAAAATTTTACCTTCTTACATATTAAAAATTACAGCCTCTGAAGTGCCTTTGTTCCTAGTATATAATATCTCAGTCAACATGAGCTTGTTCACAAAATCCCCTGGACTGGACTGAAGGAGGCATTCCTCGCCACAGACAGAGACGCACACACAGGCCGTATTGGTACTTAAAAAATACCAGTTACGATACATTTGAGACTTGAAGAAATCATTATTACTGTCTGCCTCTCCCTCGGCATTGCTGTAAATCCTACCCCGTGACGTCAGCCACATTACTGACGAAGGACTCCGGCAAGTGGTATTGCCAGGCGTGGCACAGCCACAGGCCTCTTCGGTGGCACGGAAGTGGAATTAAGAGGGGACTCACCTCTCCTTGCTTGGGGACGCTGAACTTGGAGAGCTTGGCTTTGGCTCGGGCTGACTCTGGCTTGCTGGCTGGGACACCCCTGTAGCTTGTGCCATGCACGCCAGCTTCTGTCGACGACTTAAGCTTCGGGGACTCATCGGGAGCCTGGTCTTGGCCATCCATCGGTCGCACGTACGCAGTTGGCTTCTGCTGAAGCAGGCTGGGCTTTGAGGCCAGGGAAGGAGGGAAGTTTTGAACACAGTGCCCACCGCCGCCATGCTTGGCTGCCATGGCAGCAGGCCTCTCCTGGGTCTGTAGTGCCAACTCCACGCCGCACACTTGCTTGGCCCGTGGCTGCTGTCTGCCCACACCGTCTCCAAGCAGGGTCCTCAGAGAGCCCTGTTGTGCTGAGTTGGAAGAAGAAGAGGAAGATGAGGATAGAAGACTCAGCACATGGCGGTTAAGTTTTTTATCACTGTTCTTTGGGTTTGCCGATCTGGGCAAAGCAAGTGCCCTGTGCTCCTGCTTACCTGCCCGCTGTTGGCCCTCAGACGGTGGGTGCCCAGCCTTCTGCCAGCCCATGGTGCCTCTCTTGCTCTGCTGCACAGGGACAGCGGCTGGTGTGGATGATGCAGTGCTACAGACAGAGGAGGGCTGGGTCTGGGCTCTTGAATCTGCAACAAAATGTTCATCGATCTTGTTCACAGGAGCCTGAGGAACCCCTGGTTTGGGGACGCCAACGAGGTGACTCTGATTGGATCTATCGGTTAAAAAGTCTTTCATTTCATCATAATTGCCTAAAGTGTTCTGGATCCGGTTGGACAGCTCATCCCCCTTGTTAGTCTGGAGAAAGAAAAACACATCCGCGCTATTGTTAGAGACAACAGAAACACGGGAAATAACGGACAGGTGTCCTGACGGGGCACAGAACCAGGGCTGCCGCATTCAGGACGAGGGCTGACAGATGAAATCAAAATCCTCAGGGCCTGGGAAGATACCTGTCAGCACTCTGCACCACTCGAGAGACGCAAACCTGTCCTGAATGCCCTCAGGATACACAAAAAGGAATCCGGCCTTGGTATCGGGTAGCTAAACTACATTACCAGGAAATCAGAAAATCTACTATTGCAACTTAACAAAACGGTCTAGATTAGGTCTTTCTAGGATTGGATTTTTCTTTTCTATTTCTGTAGTCCCATGGAAAGCTTTTCTTGAAAATTTAGATTTGGCTCAGAATCGGTCTGCTTCCAATTTCTAAAGAGATAATTATTCTTGTCAGAAATCTAGAGTGGCAGGCAAGAGGAGTCAGGATAAAGCTCAAGGCACATGGGACTAAATGTGCAGGAATTTACCAGCCTCAACTATCACAGTTCCATGCAGACTAAAGTATTAGCAATAGCTGGGGAGATATTTCACTCTGGAATGGAACATATCTGGCCTTTGGTAAAAATAAGAAATAAGTTTTCAGTTTCTTTCTCAGGTGCCCTGACCCTCACCATGAGCCATACACGTCAAATATGGAACCCAATCACTTTTGTAAATAGTGTTTGTTTCCTAAGAGTTTAGGAAACATTAAAAAAAAAAAAAAAAAAAAAAAGGCACTGACTTTGAAAGATCAATGCAGAGATTAAGGTTGTATTATCAATAAAAATCTTAGCAAGTGTCTCTCCATATCAAACACTAGCCACTGAGCTAGACCCCAAGATTTGAAGAGCAAGTTGCAGATGTGGCTGCTGAGGTCTCTTCCCTGGCTGAGCAGGCAGAAATCTGGAGACTGGTCCATCCGTTCTTCAGTCAAGACCACCACCCCAGGGAGTCAGAGCAAGCCGGGCTAAAGCCCAACAACGGAACACGGGCTACCTTGTAGGGCTCGCTGAAGAGAGAGTAACTGGAATGAAATGTGCCACCATCCTGCTGAGCTTCCTGATTTCTTCTTTCTCGTTCCTTCCTCCGTAACGCATTCCTATCGGGCTCATAGACACTGTATCAGGACAGAGACAAGAAAACACACCAAAAAGTTAAAGGGGACAGCCCTGTGCAACATTTGCTTCACGGGGCGATGGCAGCGAGGACATGATCAGATGAAAGCCAGGCTAATGAGGCCGCGTGAATCTGGGAACCTGGTCATTACACTCTTCAGGAGGGACCGTTCCTAGGGGAAGTTCCAACCAGAGCCAGACTCCCCTGCCTGATCCATGAAAGAGGAACCACCTAAGCGCCTTGACCGGAGAGGACTAAGAGTAGGGCAGACGGCAATTAGAGCGAGGTGTAAAGAGGAATTATGAGCGTACTTCCTCTTGGGACACAGCCTGAGTGTTAGATGGGGTGCTCCTGATTGGTTTTTTTGTTTTTTTTTTTTTGTTTTTTTTTCATGGCTGTGTTTCTGTAGTGATTCTTTCATTAACCATCTCCCTGAAGAGCTGCTGAGATCCGTGCTGGGGTGCTGGACACAGCTAAGAGCCTTCTTCTGATCTCTGTCAATCAGTCAAGCCATCAAACGACGATGGAATGGATCCTCCCTTCTGATATATTTGACACTGTGGCTCCTCCTAACTACGGAAAATGTGCCAGGAGGGAGGGGTGCAAGCGACCAAGGGAGGGGACGGGGACTGAATGCTGTGGCGTCATGGAGGAACCTGTCCTTTCAGTTGGGGAAATTAACATCTGTTCTCCCAAAATACAATCATGCAGCAGCCAGACATCAGAAAACTGGAAGAACCAAGGGAGATAAAAACGGGTTCCTTCCTCTAATAAGGAGAAATAGCAGGGCTGATTCAGCTGGTGACGAGGAAGGGACCTGTTCACTGATGGGAAGAAATGCTTTCTGTTCTGGGGCGGGCGGCCTCACTGAATCAAGAAATCTGGCCTCGCCTCGGTGTGGACAACCGAACCAATAGCACCACCCGGAAAAAACCAGCCCATCCCTCAAAACCAGCACTGCCCTCGTATCCTGGCGGAAGCCTGGAACATGAATGACCTCGCTGCCAGGCTGGTCACAGGGCACCCACCTACCAACCAGTTCTGCCCTAACCAGAGACAGGATGATGGAAAAGCCACTCGGCTCCCTATACCTCAGCCTCTTCACGGCAAAGCGGGGGTGTCGACGGCTCTGCTAGGAGGTCTGAGCTGGGAGGTAATTCACTAAAGAGGCTCCGGAAAACTGTAGGTGCTATAAAACCCAGTGTTTGGCTATGAAAATATGATTAAAATAACAGGATATGTGGGTTCTGAGGACGTTATGAAAATTCAAATTATTAAAGCCAAACAGCTACTTTTAGTAACAGAGAGAGTATTTGTGTCACGTAGCTGCAGGGGACATAAGTCACACATCGTCCCCTCGCTGCTGCCCACCGGCCCTGCCTGGTGGCCAGAGCAGGTTTTAAACTCGCTGTCTAAGTGGCGATGCTCGACATGCTTCTGGCAAGGCTACCGCAGCCCCCGAGGCATTTCATTTAAATTTAAAATTAGGGACTGTTAAAATATCCAGAACAGGGAGGCTATTAGCATTTTAATTCATCCTGAGTACATCACCCAAAGTTATGAGGTCCAGGAGCCCAACCAGTGTCCTTCACACCAGGGAGGCTGCCACCTCCGGAGCCTTCCCCCAACTGAGAAGCTCACAGCTCCAATATCAGGGCCACTGAGAACTTTCTAGGGTGACGGTGACTAACCTAAAGAGGCACAGCATGGAAATGACACTCCCATTCACGGAACCAGGCTTCCAGTTCAAAGGAGAGGGAGTGTCCTGACCTGCTGGTGGACCTGTGTCCCACAAAACCCCAGCTTTCACAAACACTCCATGGACTTCAGATGGAGACTGCTCTGGGGACACATGACACACTGTGGATGGGCACGGATGGGAATTCTCCTTTGCATCGCGAACTCCTTTTAGATCAATGTTGGCATCTCCAATCAAACACCTAAGCTGGCGTGCGTCTGGGAGCTCCTCTCTCCACAGCGCGGGAGAAGCCCCGTGGGGCCCAAGGCCACGCTTGCCCCCTAACCAGGTGGAGCCAACAACCAAACACACGAGATGGGTGTGATGTCCCCAGTGGCTGATGCAGGATGGAGCAGGCAGGTGGCCCGAGGATGACTGGTGGCTTCTGAGAAGGCCCCTGCCCCGGGTAGATACCTCCTGCATCTGCTGGCTGATGACTGAAATTCCACCACTAGAGAATCACTCCTCTGGCTTAAGATGTCTTCACCCCTGGAAGAGAAAACACTTTAAACGTGACTAGCCTTGGGTGTCTCGGCCTGCACCCCTTCATCTGAGATTCCCCGAAGGCCAAAGGGAAAGCATGCGAGGTTTAAAGAGGGTTCCAATGGAGGTGCCACGGAAGACAGGGACGAGGGTCAAGCGCAGCAGCGAACTCTGCTTAGCTGCAGGGTGGCTCGGATGTTCAAGCAAAGGCTACGGGAGAAATGCCAAGGGCAACTCAGCAGATACCAGTCCCAACACACTGCCAGGGTCTGCGAGTAGAGAGCATTCCATAACGTGGGAAAGGAGGAGGTGAGGGAGAAGCTTCTCTTTAACTAAGCTGCCCCGCTGCCCAGTCCCTTTAGGCTGAAGATACCCCACAGCCACGGCAGGACGCCCGTCACTGCCAGATAACCTCCTCCTGTCCGGTTCTGCCAGCCTGACCAGCCTGTGGCTTCTGACACAGAATCTCCTGGTAGAAATGCACGTGCCATCTTTTTCCAGGGCTGCCGCGGAGCTGATGCCTTGTCTGCACCCCATCAGGCGGAAGCCAGAAGACCCCAGGACACCCATGCCCACCCCTCCACCGGAGACCAAAGGACACAGGGAGAGAAAGGTCTGGCTTCTCCCCTTCCTCGGCAGGCAACTCGGCATCCGCCCAGCACGGGGCCCTTCCCAAAGGTGGCCCACCCACTCCCTCTCCTTAACTAGAACTGCAACCCCCATGTGTCATTTCAGACCCAGGGAGCTAAAATGTCACTCGCTTGAAGCAAATGCCATTGAGAGAGAGAGAGAGTCGGGACTTCCCACCCTCCGTCTCTCCCTGAGCTTCTGGGGCTTCGGCTTTCCAGCAACACGAAGTGACTGCCAGCAGCAGCCCGGCGGGAGCCCGCGGAGCCACTGATGACAGGCGGGGCTGCAGGGCCTTCCTCTTCATCCCCAGGCATGAAAGCTCAGCCCCCTTCACTCCTCTGCCCTCCGAGCGACGTGAAGACCGCGCCCTGCGCTTCAGAAGCGCAGACACCTTTCCCCTGACGTGCTGCAAGTCGGGTGGGCTTCGCTGGGGAGGCAGGACTTGAGTTCTAGACAATTCCGGTTCCTAGCAGGCCACCATACACGCTGAACTCAGTAAGCACTGCGTGTTCGTTCTGAGCAGTTTCTTTGTTACTAGCAGATGGTAAAATCTCTATCTGCAAAGTCGTTCCTTATTTCTGTAAAAATGACAAGAATCCCATTCCTCAAATGTATATCTCCACATGTATTTATTTATTTTGCACCAAAGTGGAAGCAGCCAACTGCTATTATTTATTATTTATTGCAGATGTGTAACAGTCCCAGAAAATGAACCTTTTAAATCAACTCCTTTTAAAAGACGTATTTATTTTTAGAACCTTTTTTAAAATAGCAAATGAAAACCATGGTAAAAACATTTTGATCATTTCCCACTTATTTTTAAATCTATAAATTGAGGTTTCTTGTGGGGCTTACACCAAAGCCAATTACAGTGGTTAAATGGAAAGAGATATCTAGACATGAAAGCACCATTTCCAAATTTAATCCACTCTTAATCACATGGTAACAACATGAACCTAAATAATAATAATGTCTATGGGTCTGAAGGTTTCTCCTTTCCGCTGAGCTCCAAATAGTTTGTCTCTTAATCATCCTTGCGAAGTCCTGTGGAGAACACAGGGATGATGAGTATTATCTCCAGGTTAACTTTAAAAAAAAAAAAATCAAGAGTTTGATCACAAAATGTCAAAAAGAAGGTCTCATGCAGAAGGAACGGCAGTGTCTAAAGAGGACTTTGCTCAACTCCCCCCAGAGGAGAGGAGCTACCCACAAGCCCACAGCTGCCCGTTTTTCCTAAACTCTGACGCCAGCCTGCCCAGTACTAACCAGCAGTGAACGGGAGCCCCCAGAAGCAAAAGACGGCACGTGAAACAAAAGGGACCCGTTCCCACTCAGCAAGAACGATGAAGAGAATTACGAGTCACGTGTTGGCTGTTAGGATCTTCACAGTCTCCAAACAACAAAAGAAAAATGCAGTCTCTTTCTCCAACACACACACACACGAAGCGCATCCTGAACCTAGGACCGTGGTCTAGAAGACAAGAGTAAACGGAGAAATGACAGATGCTAAAGTTAGCCAGCAAGGGCCGATGGCAACCCCATCTTCATCGAATGCTGCCCACTTGTCAGCCTGCTACAATCTCTCCCTAGGCTGCCCTGCCGAGCCCCACCCTCCAGCGGAGCTCTGGGTAGACCCAGCAGACCCAGCCGGTCAGGAGGAACTGGTTCCTTCCATGTGCAACCTGCTGACATCTGAATGGTGGCTCCAAACTAATGACATTTCCCAGGGAGGAGATTTTAGCTCGGGATATAGGAAGCCAACTGTACCCCTTAGAGAGAATCATCAGTGTTTTGTTCTGATTTTCTAAAAAAAATTTTCCCTCTTACTGTCTGAGGGGCTGGGGATTTGTATTGGTACATTGTCCGTTGCCCTGACAAAATACCTGAGGTTAAGTACTTTATAAAGAAAAGAGGTTATTTAGCTCACAGTTTTGGAGGCTGAAAGTCCAATATTGAGGGATTTTATCTGTTGGCCTCTGGTCGGGGCTCTCTGGCTATATCACCACATGGTAGATGGCATCACGTGGGAGGGTGTGAGAGAGGGAGAAAGTAGTCGCATGGCAAAACAGGAAGCCAGAGGGATTCAGGAGTAAAGGCTGGCCCTTTCTGTAGCAACTAGCTCTCATGGTACCACCCTTTAGAAGGCAGCACCCTTCCCCAGTCACCTGGCACACCCCGCACACTGGCGACCAAGCCAAGTGTTCCAGTCCAGGAACACCTGGGGCACCCACTCAACCCTGCTCAGCCACGGCAGGGTCTAAGAAACAACCCAGTTCAAAGAGATGAGAATCAGCCACCGCTCCCCCACCTTTTGGAGAAAGTTGCCATGTTACCCATGTTGTCTTCAAACATCAGAAATACAATTCGATTTCCTCCGAAAGCATTCCCTGAATGCCACTCTTAGGTGCTGGGGAGACGAGCGGAACCGTGACCAACCGACCCCACTGCTGAGAAGGTAAGAGACAAGGGACAAGGGGACGCGGGGAGGAGGGGAAGGAAGACAGAGGAGAGGCCCCGTCAGTAGCAGTGCGGAACGTGTGCTGCAGAAAGGAGCAGGGGCTTCGAGCTGCGTCTCACGGAAAGCTGGGGTGGAGGAGCCGCAAGGAGGAAGGAGGACTCAAACGCACACGAGGCACAGGTGCTATGAAGGTGGCCTTTGCGAGCAGGGGCGGGGGTGACCTCTGCCCTCCGCAGGCCACCTTACTGCTGTACTGAGCTGGAACCCCACGTTTTAATTTGCGTGTCTTTGGCTTGTCCACTGCAAACCTGTCTCACGGCTTCCCTTATCTCATCTGCTCCCTTCCAGGAAGCAGATCTGGTCTGGAGGGACGAGAGAAGGGCAGACACACAAGAACTCAGAGACTCGCTCCTTCCCTGCAGTCTGCAGGGGGGCGGCCCAGCAGCCGGGCCACAGAGAAGACAAGCTTCTCACACTCGGACCCGAAGGAAGCACTCGCTCCCCCGTCTCTGAGACCGGTGCCCCCAGGGCAGATGGGAGGGAAAGGCAAGCTGCGGAGAGGAGAGCATTTCCCAGAAACTCTCCTGCTTTCTGGAGCGGCACGTCAGCCGCTGTGTGTAATTAAAGAAATTAAATCAAACACTCCAAAATTATAACCAATTGTTTTGAATTTAATGAGTCAAACTAATTAGCATCTCTTGTTATTTATAAAGTAAATGATAAAAGATCAGTAATCCTCGTTTAAATTCAAGAAAAGCAAGCCTGTTGAAGTATACTTGCCAATTTCCTCCTCTGTCTACAGAGTTGGTGGGAGGCAGAAAGGTTGACGGGTCAGGCAGGCGACAGGACAGAGAGAGGCTGAGTCAGGGCTCGAGAAAAGAGGCAAGAATCCTCCAGCTGCAGACCAACCCGAGATGTGGTGGCGGTGGCGTTGACTTTAATAACACGGTGATAGTAAGGGTGGTGGTGGCAGAGGTTAAAAACTGGCTGAGAGCTGGACATAGTGACTAACACCTGTCATCTCACCTACTCAGGAGGCCAAGGCAGGAGGATCACAAGTTCAAGGCCGGCCTCAGCAACTTAGCAAGGCCCCGAGCAACTCAGTGAGACTGTGTCTCAAAATGAAAAGCTAAAAAGGGCTGGGGAGGTGGTCAGAGGTAAAGCACCCCTGGCAGATCCCAGCATCCCTCCTCCACCACACATAGGAATTTGCTGAGGAGTGAGAACCAGTCCACAGTGCATGGTCCTCAGATGCTGAAGACCCACCTCTGCCCCAGTTGTTACCCTGGGTTCTTTCTGAGCCAAGCAGCTGCAGTCCCAAGCCTGTGGCTCACCTGCCCCCGACAGCAGTCCACCACTGGCTCGCAGCTGACTTTGGAAGTGTGCATCCCGCCCCACGTGTTACTTCGAACCATGGATATCTCGAAAAGGCCAGCCCAACCTTCAATGTGCTTGTCTTGACCGCAGAGGTCATCTCCATCTCAGTCCAAGCCTGAAGACTTCCTCAGGAGCATTTACGGGTCTCACCTTGGGTCTGCCGCCTATTCCTTCAGAATAGGCACTGGATGGAGGGTATTATGTGCCGTAATTACTTCTGTGCTATACCTTTGGGAAACTGGGACATCAAAGGAAACCGTAGAGTCACAAACACCCCTAGACAAACTGAGCCCAGGAATAAATTTGGGGATGACCTATGCCATCTTCCGAAGACCCATCTGGCCCATATTAAATTTCGCTAACAACAACAGCTACTTTGCATGGACTTTACATGAATTATTTTGTTTAATAATCCTGAAAAATCCCAGAGACATTACCCCCATTCACCAGTGAAGAACGAGAGACTCATAGGTTAACTAACATGTCCACGTCCCACAGCCAGCAAGTGACCTCTCTTCCACTGGAAGTCAGGCGGTCTGGCTCCAGACCAGGAATTCTCAGCCTTAGCTGTACTGCCTCCCCGGGGAACAGCCCCCTGACAAGCCCTGACAAATGGGACCCCCATCCTGTGTTAGTAAATGCCAGGCAGAGGGGTGCTGATTTTCAAATCATGACCACGTCAGTTCATTCTTCTGCGATTGCTAAGCCTCCTGGGCAGGTAGACCTTAACTTTAAGAATTCTCCCAAGAACCTGCAAAACCCGGGTGCCCGCTTCAACTGAGGTAGTTCCCACAAGTAACTCCTGGGACTGAAGTTTTCCAAACAGGTCCCAGGAGCTGTAAGGTAAATCCACTTTATCCACCCTTCAGGGTGGCATTCTGAAGACTGGATTCCTTCAGGGTTACAGGACATCACAGCAAGTCATCTGACCACGGAACTAACAGAGTCCCCCTGCCGGAACCCAGTACTGGACCCCAGCCAGGATTTTCCTCATCACTTGCTGGGTCCCAACTCCATTTCTAACTCTGTGGAAATGACGAATTTTCAGATCGCTCTAGTAAATATACTCCAGTGGGTTTTGAGAGAGAAGTGACAGATAAATGACAGCTTTGAATTTCCAAGGGTTAAATGTTTTTCCTGAGGGAGACTAAGTCTCGGTGCCAGGAGAACAAGTGTCAGGCTTTAATGGAATTGTTCCATGATAAATAAACCGCCCGGCTGTATGACAAGCAGCTCTCGAAGAGGCTTTCCATGTAGTATAAACAGCAGAAGTTAATTTGAGTTTCTTAACGGGACCTTTTTCCTTTACAATATAAAAGTGCCTTGGGATGGAGCAATTACTCTGATTTACCATCTCCTCCTTGGTAGAATATAAAGATGCAGCAGAGCTTCACAAAAGCAGTAACTTAACCAAATGAGACCCACTTGCAAAGTCCCTACTACGCTATTTCAAAGAGCTGACTTTGCGGCAGGCTCCAGGCCGCCATCCATCAAGGCGGCGCGATGAGAAGGACGCCTCCTCTCAAGGCTGTCCGAGGTGCAGCCAGTGAATTATTCCTCTCCACCAAATGCTCAGTTAAATTTCATTTTCACTTTTCGGCATTAGAGTCTGAACCTCAGCTCTGAGGAATCTAAGAGAACCTACAGGCTGTGGCAGATCTGACAGTCTGCCTGGGTTGCTCCCTGCTGCGCCTAAGTCACAGGCCGGCAGGGTGGCTGGGTCCTCTCCGCCAGCTTCAGGCAGGCCAGGCTCCTGGACACAGAAAGCCCGGAGATCCTGAGGCATGGTCCTTGTTTTTCTGAATCTAACTCCCCAACTTCTTTTGCTTCCAGAACCGCTCATGGGATGAACGTTCACGGGCTGAAATGGGATTTCTGGAAAGGAACAAGAGTTACCCTGGGCCATCGCTGTTCGCTGAACTGAGTTAATTTACCTGCGAGGTACAGAACTAGCTGAAGGCCAGGAGGGAACAGACAGGGCTGACTTTACCAGAAGGCGGAAGAAAAAGGGCTACAATGGCCCCAGATGCCTCTGACAGCCAGCTGACCTAGCGGGCTGGCTGTCCTGGGTCGTCACCAGAACAGACACTACTCCACCTCGGGAAAGACCCTGTTTGGAAGGTGAGAACAAGCTGCTCGTCAGTCAGCTTAGCTAGAAGCTGTCGGTAGGTCAGGACACCAGGGAACAACGTGGAAGAAAACGCAGAAGGTTCCCTTGAGGAGGGAGCCCGTGGAAGCAGGACCTGGGTGCGAGATCAGGACGCAGACTGGACGGAGCAGCCGCGGGTGGAGGGGACACCTCCCTGGCTTCCAGTCGGCCTCCCCATCTCCTGCCCCTTGGCCTTCTCTCTGAGGGGTCCCTCGGCCTCCCACCCCACCCCCTGTGGACACCACTCCTCCTGCTTACTCACTGTCTTCAGGGAAAGCAAACGCAATCGGGGTTCCCCACGTTGCAGCAGGCGGCCCCGCCGCCCTCTTCCTGGGTTCCGCAGGCTCTGGCCAGCGCCTGGCCTTCCAGGCAGGCTGTGGACCTCCTGCTCCTCACAGCCGGCTCTCCACCTCCTCAAGGGGCCGTCCAGGTACTCTTGCTCCCCTTGAGAGGGTCCTCCCCCAGGCAGAGGCCCTGCGGGCTCCTGGCCTCCCTCCTGCCCCGGGGCCACTCCCGAATCGGCTCTGTAAGTGTCCCTCCCGGTGACACTGGGGGTCTTTCCCCGCGGGACAGTCCCCTGACTGACATCACCCATTCCTCACCCTCAGGGGCCCTCTTGCTGGTGACGGCACACGACAAGACTCACGTGAGCGCCGGACCCAGTGATCCCGCCCCGGGGCTTCCCTGGCCACCCTGCCCTCACCACCCACCGCCACCAGCCCCTGCCCGACTGCTGCCCACGTCGGGATGGCCCCACGACCCACCTGCTGCCAGTCAGAATCCTGGGCACCATCTGGACTCCAGGGCTTCCCAGGCCACTGTCCCCACGTCCAGTCAATCCCCCGTCCTGCCGGCTCCACTCCACGAACACGACTCAAGTGTGTCCATCTCTCTCCTCCACGGCCGCTCTTCAGCCCAGGTGGCCACTGGCCTCCGCACTTCCTAACGGGGTCTCCCACCTGCTCTTCCTATGTTCCCCAAAGGTACGTATTTTAAGGGCCTGGTCCCCACGTGGTGCTCTTGAGAGGTGGGGAACCTTTGGGAATGCGAGTCACTTAGAAGCATGCACTTGAAAGGGATGATGAGACCCTACCTGTCCTCTTCTTGCTCTGTTTTGGTTTAAAATGTGAGCATTTTGCTCCTAGACAAAACTGCTATCATTATGCACTGACTTCATCAGAGGCCAAACCAATGGGACTACCTATTTTTGGTCTGGAACCTCCAGAACTGTGAGCTAAACCTTTTCTATTTATAAAGTGAGTTCCCTCAAGTATTTTGTTATAGTCATGCAAAGCTGACTATGACAACATTAAAGCCAGGTTGCAATTCTAAAATAGCAGCTTGATCATGTCACTGCCCTGCCCTCTGGACTGATCACAAATCTGGGATCCATCACACTGTGGGACCCAGCCCTTTTCACCCTTTCAATGTTGGCCCTCAATCCCCCAACCTCTATGCCTTATCCTCTCTGAGCCCAGGTATATGCTCTTCTCTGTTCCCTGAATATCTCTTCTCTTCACCTGCCAAGGTCTCCATTTAGTGATGCTTCCTCCCCAAGATCATTCTCAGATGCACATGAACACACCCCAGGGCCCTCTGAGTGTCCAACACAGAGCCGGGTCTTCTCCCCAGAATCACACCTCTAATGCTAATAAATGGAAACCTCCGTTAAACTATTAATTCCTTAATAATAAAGATCAATGTCTCCTTTCTATAAAACTGTAACCTCAGCCCCTAAAGAGTACCTGGCATAGAGTAGGCACTGCAATAAATGACTTTAAAAACTGCAAAAATGCAAGATAAATGTTTTATTTTTTCTATTTCCTTTTCAAAATTTCACCCACAGGCATATATACACAACATTCAAACAAACTCAACTATAAACCATTCAGATTCTCAGTCCTAAAATTTTCTTTATGATTTTTGAATTTAACCGTCATAGGAATCATAATAAAAGTGATGTTAAGCAACAGCCTGGTGCTGGAACCCTGGTAAAGCAAGTTTATATTTGCTACCTGTTTTTCTCTCTCTACAAACCTGCTTTGCAGTCCTTGTTTTTGCAAAACACACAATTTTAATAAATAAGCACATGAATATAAAAGTGAAATCCAATCCATGTTCTGTAAACCTTATAATGAACATTTTATTGATAAAGGCCTTTCATCAATTTTGTGGGGCTTAGAAAACTTAATTTTACCAAAGTCACAGAAAAGGAAACAGTAGATATTAAAAACAACTTAAGTGTTGATACTAGTAAACCTTTTAATTAAAAAAATTTAAACTTACTACATACAAGGTGCCAACTAGATATGAAAAAAGATGTCCAAGACCACAGCCTACACATAGGTTTGTGGGAGACATTTCTCCAACTTTCTATGGTGAAAACTCTGTAGTCAATTAAGCTTGACCTAGAGGAAGACATTAAGAATTATGAATTATTTGTACTCTACAGTTCTATAATTCATTCTGTGCTAGTGACACTAAGATGATTAATTCTTAATGCCAATATAACACAGTGTCAGGAAACCAAGGGGTGTTCTTATAGTTGATGTATCACTCACAAGTTCCCCATTTCAATGAGACATATAATCTATCATGAAAATATTGTATCTGATCCATAGAACATGATATATCTTATCTTATATATCATGGACTGCCATGGCAAGATGATAGTTACCACAATTCTTCAAGAATTCTTACAAAAAATACACAAAGTCTATCTGCCATGTTTGCTTCATGTTACTTTCAAAAATCTTCACCCCTTCCTCCTTTCCTCCCTCCCCAACCCTTCCTCTTCTGTCTCTATTTCCCACATACAACAGAGTAAACCTAACATCAGAGGTAATTAATATAGGCATCTCTGAGATATGAAGATGAATTTATTAATGTGAAGAAAGGAAGGCTCTTCTTTGAAATGCTATGCACAGAACAAAAGAGGTAATCTAGAGTAAGCAGGCATTTAGTAGCACCTTTTACAGGGAGAGAGAGGAGAAAGACATCTCACAGCTTACTTCTCTCCTTGTCTTTGATCTCTGCCAATTCAATATCAATTAGCTATCTGCTGAGTTACCAGAAGGATTCCATTCTGTGGAATGGAATTTCCATGTTGATTTCCATTCTATGGGCTTCCATCTTGATTTCCATTCTATGGGCTACCATCTTGATTTCCATTCTATGGGTTTCCATCTTGATTTCCATTCTGTGGGCTTCCATGTTGATTTCCATTCTGTGGGCTACCATGTTGATTTCCATTTTGTGGGCTACCATGTTGATTTCCATTTTGTGGGCTACCATCTTTATTTCCATTCTGTGGGCTACCATCTTGATTTCCATTCTGTGGGCTTCCATGTTGATTTCCATTCTGTAGTCTTCCATCTTGGTTTCCCAGCTTTCTGGATGCTCCCTCCACTGGACTTCAGAGTTCACACTCTCCCAGTTAATTGAGAACAATGCCTAACTCACAGTAAGCATTCAATTACCATTTGTGGAAAGGATGGATGAATGAATCACTGGTTGTCTTTTTCACTCAGCCTCTCCTTTAACTGAGTCAGTGGGGATAAGCAATACTGTGAGTAGATTTGTCCAGTCTTCCCAGGACAGTAAAGCACAGGCTACAATACATAAAAATCATTCAGGTACTTTCTGAAAGCAGCAGTGTCAAAGAGTTGATAAAGTTAGGTTTTAACAAATATTTTTTTATGACTGCCACGAAAGGAAGTACCACCATTAAAACTCTACATGCATAACAGAAAGTACTGTAAGATCCTCATCAGAAACCTGCTACAGATTGTGCATCTCTAATATAGATATCTGCAATCCAAACTGCTCCAAAATCCAAAGCTTTTGGAGGGCCAAAATGACGGAGCAAGTGGAAAATTCCACACCTGATCTCATGTAATGGGTACAAGTCAAACACAAGCACACTAAAAATATCATATGATATTACCTCAGGCTATGCATGTTAAGTGTATATGAAATAAAATTGTGTTTAAACTTGTGTCCCATTCCCAAAGTATCTCGTTATTATATATACAAATACTCCAAAATGCAAAAGAATTGGAAATCTAAAACACTCCTGGTACTGAGTGAGCATTTTGGATAAGGGACACTCTGCCTGTAGAAAAATCACTGAACTTGAAGATTTCTTGAATAAGAAGCAAAGGAGAGAAGAGGAAAGACACAGCAAAGTCTCCCACTGAACAAGGAAGATGTTTCCCATCACTGGTCTAAGGAGGCTTCGCCATCTCTAAAGAGATTAACACCAGGCCAGGAAAGAAGAGACCCACCTCAGCTAAAGGAATAGAGAAGCCAGAACCACTCTATGCCACAGGCCCTCTGGTCAAACAGGTATTAAAACCATACATTGATCAGGGTTTTTAAGAAGCAAGGGAAAGAATAAACACCAAAGCATTTGAAAACATTGAAGTACTCTGTCAAGGTGACATATTAATATGTGGATGGAAGGTGACTAAAATATCCACAGTGCAGAAAGAAAAACCACTCCTTATCCAGCCCAAATAGGAAGCTGGATGGAGCAGGACTCTCAGCCCTCGCTGTCATATATAGGAATGTATACATTCATGTCTAGGATTTTATTATCGCTTTATTTATAAATTATAAAATAAAACCAAAAGTAAAGCCGATTTAATATCCATTCTTAGAAGACTGGTCAGCAATTATACAGTACTTCATACAACAGAAGACTGTAGTCACTGGATGGAGAGGACTGAATGTACAGAAATGGAAACATATCCAAAATATATGTTAAGTAAAAAGGAGCTTTAAAGAACATGGTGACATAATAATCCCTTTTACATAAAATAATCTATGCACCTTTACAGATACATGAAAATTTTAAAATAGTTATCTCTAAGGTGAATGATGGGAATGGAGGGGAATTTGATTCTTCTGCTTTGCTTCGAGGTTTTAGAAGCAAGTATTTTATGTATTATGAAGTATTCTGTTTTTACAATATCGACAATGTAAGTTTTAACTTCTCCTTCCCTTTCTGACCTGTCAACATGCAAAGTGTGAAATTAAATAAGACAATGACTATTAAATGCTGCACAGGATTATGTGCTCCACAATACCAGGATCCTGGCTCTCTGATTCAGCCAAGATTATTTTCTCCACCACCCCATCTGCGAAGAGAAACTGTATCACTCTCTCAACAAATCTAACCTGGAGGTCTTAATCCCAACAAGTGCATACTGATCAAAGACATTTTGAACCTCTTGGTGACACCTCTGAAATAAAGCATGCATTTTTTTAAAAATCACCGTATTCATCCTAATAGCATCAAACTGCACCTACTCCAGCATAATCTGGCTCTCAGAAAAATAATCCACATTATTCCCAAAGGTAACTCACCAAACAGTAGGTCTTCCAATAGCCTGTCTACAGCCTCTTCTTTATGAACACAACTTATCTCCTTCTTCCAAGAGAAACAATAGACCCCATGATCATGCACTGGTACAGAGCATCTGGTGACAACTTACTGCCACCAAGGCCCTCTGGGGACTCCCAACTCTAGTCTCCTGGTTGCACTTTCCCATCCCTGGTCCAATCTCCTTCCAAATGTTGCCATTTGGAACTCTTCAGCTGGCACATGCAACTCTCTTCTTACCACTCATCTGGCCAAGCTCTGCTGTTCAAGAACTACTAGTTATTTCTCTTCAAGTCAATAAGTAATAAAATTGAAATTTTAGGTGAAGATGAATTATCCTCCAGATAACGTGTGTTCCCCCCACTTTTTTCTTTCAAATATTTACACTCAAAACAACTGTCTCTGGACTAAGATTCACAAGTCTCACAAAGGGAATCGTCATTAATAATGCAACACCATCTCTTAACATTATCACTAAGCATATTGCATTTCCTTAAAACATTACAGGTTATGACTAACAGCATCTCATCCTTTAAAGTAAAAATACTGGTAATTCTACAAATTCAAAATGCCATTTCCTATTCATGGGAATTATTTTATCGGGCACACTGAATTCATGAACTAAAGATGCATAAGTGAATCTATATGTGCAAACTGCGCATTTTTATTAATAAGCAAAGAAATGTACACCAAATAAAGGTAAAATAATTTTTAATTACCTGATTTTCAAAAATGAGTTGGAAAAGTAACTTTCAATATTAGTAAATGTTGGGGGACACTGGTCTCCCCCACCTGGCTGCAGGGAGGGCATGTCAGAACAAAACCGCCTGGAGACAATCTTGCATTTTGCAATGGATCTTCAGAACGTTTAGAAAGAGCCCTTCACTTAATAATCTCTTCCTAGGAACCTGACCTAAGGAAATTGTCAAGAATGCACAGATTTATGTCCATGAATTTCCATCAGAGAAATATATATGAGAGAAAGAACTAAAAGAAATCTAATATGAAATCATCAGAAAATAATTAAACAATTAAAGAGCCATTAAAACTCTTATATTTCAGTAATATTCAATGACACAGGAAATATATAATGTAATGCTAATGGAAAAAATAAGCAATATGATCACGGTTTTGTTCAAATTATATAATAATTCATTTGTTGGAGGTGGGAGGCCATACACCTACACAGAAAAGAATCTAGAAGTTGTTAGTAGTAGTAGTAATTATAAGAAATTTTATTTTTTTGGACTTGCTAGTTTTGAATTATTTATGTTAACCATTTATTATTCTTCATATTCATTAGGTTGGTTACTTTAAAGAAAACAGTAAATAACAAAAGTGTTTGTGAGGACACTGGCGAACTGGGAATGCAGAACAGGTAAGTCACTATCCGGTGAGTTCCTCAAAAAATTAAAAATAGTATTATACTCTCATTCCCCCCCCACCCCCATTATATATCATTCTCCACTTATCAGGGAATACATTCGGACTTTGGTTTTTTGGGCTTGGCTTAACTTAGCATGATATTCTCCAATTCTATCCATTCATTTTCAAATGCCATAATATTATTCTTTATGGCTGAATAGTATTCCATTGTGTATATGTACCACAGTTTCTTTATCGATTCATCTGTTGAAGGGCATCTAGATTGGTTCCACAATCTAGCTATTGTGAACTGAGCTGCTATAAACATTGATGTGGCTGTGTTACTGCAGTTTGTTGATTTTAGGTCCTTTGGGTATAAACCAAGGAGTGGGATAACTGGGTCAAAAGGTGGGTCCATTCCAAGTTTTCTTAGGATTCTCCATGCTGCTTCCAGAGTGGCTACACCAATTTGCAACTCCACCAGCAATGTAAAAGTGTGCCTTTTTCCCCTCAACCACGCCAACATTTATTATTCTTTGTGCTCTTGATAATAGCCATTCTAATTGGAGTAAGATGAAATCTTAGAGTTGTTTTAATTTGCATTTCTCTAATTACTAGAGATGTTGAACACTCTTTCATACATTTATTAATTGCCTGTGTGTCTTCTGTAAAGTCTGTACAGTTCCTTGGCCCATTTATTGACTGGGTTCTTTGTATTTTTGCTGAGACAGACATCATTACCCTCTGTACATGTATGATTACACGGATGGTATGAATCTACATTGTGCACAACCATAGAAACAAAATGATGTACCCATTTGTGTACAAAGAATCAAAATGCAGTCTGTTAAAAATTAAAAGCTAAATTAAAAAAAATAGTATTATAATATGATTCAACCATCAACTTCTGGGCATTCAAAAGAGTTGAAAGCAGGGTCTTGAGGAAATATCTGTACACCATGTTCACAGTAGCATTATTCACAAGAGTCAGAAGCAACCCAAGTGTTCATCAATGGATAAATGGATTAAAGAAACGTGCACATCCATACAATGGAATATTTGACCTGAAAAGAATAAAATTCCCAGGTGTGTTACAAGGCTCCAGGTTGAACTGCATCCTCCGCATGCCACCCTGAAATTCACATAACGAGGCCCTGACCCCTAGTACATCAGAATGTGACTGTGTTTGGAGACAGGTTCTCTAAAGAGGTGATTAAGTTAAAACACGGTAATTAAGGTGGACCCTAATCCAATCTGACAGCAAGTAAGTGCAGTCTCTAAGAGAAGGGCAGAAAGATCTTCGGCACGGTACTCTAGTTCTTAAGGCTGCTTTCCAAAGGGAGTACAGGATAATAACCGTGAAATTACCATACCCTGTGCTGCAACTGAAGAGTGAAGTAAACGGATGTGCATGATGAGACCCAGGTCTCCCTGCCCTAAAGTGGGAGGTTACGTGGGAGCAAGGAAGGAAGCTAGAACAATCCAGGCAAAAGATGGTGCGGAGCTGGAGACATCGGTACAAGCTCCTGCTTAGGTTAATGGAGACAGATGGGTACACCGAGAAGTATTTTTAGATGTGCATATAAACATAGGTTAGTACAGACACCTGTTTCCTGACGCTGTCAGCTGGGTGGACCTAGAAGCCCTAGTACTGAAGAGCGCACCTAGCATCGAGATCTTTGTTTCAAAAACCATTTCCAATAAGAGGAAGAAATAGCTGATTCTGGGATTGGGACAAAAAATACACAAGACAGGCCTGAAGCACCTTGTAGTGTAAAAAGCAAGTGCCCACAACACCATTGCCACCACAATTATAATTACAGGTGTCTGTCAACAGGTCACAGGACCCAGCTGAAATCCCTTCCAGTGACTAAGGCTGGAGCAGTCTAAGAAGCCACGTAAAGTAGGACTGGATTTTAACACAAAGCACAAAACAAGCATCGATGAGTCCACACTGAGAAAAACAAATGATTCTGTAAATAAAGACATGGGGTGGGAGAACAGATGAATCTTCACATAGAATTCCAAATGATTTGTGAAGGCACTGCACACCTTTAAGCATAACTCTTGCTCTTGAAGAACTACAACTACATCCAATGACATAAAGAAATCTCAGAAAAAAACGTAGCGTTTAAGTGAAATAAACCATGCAGAGAGGAACATCAACTATGTAATTCTATTTCTATGTATAAAACCCAAGCAACCACAAGCCATAGTCTTGGGATTCAGCACGTGTTTAGCGCTAGAGAAATGGGAAAGGGTTTTGATGAGGATGTCCAAGGAGAGTTCTGGGATTCTCTCAATGTTCTACTGAACTTCATCAACCATCTGTGTTCTGTCGAAGTTCTATCCACCCAATGAATTAAACTTGATCCCCACACACACACACTGTACAATAAATCAATTTCAGTTCAAGGGGAAAATTACCTATGTTATGGTTTGGCCTGTGAGGTGTCCCCCAAAAGCTCATGTGTAAGACAGTGCAAGGTTTGGAGGAGAAATGATTGGGTTGCGAGAGTCTTAACCTAATCATTGATTACTCCCCTGACAGGGATCCACTGAGTGGTAACTGAAGAGGTGGGTGTGGCTGGAGGAGGTGGGGGTGTGGCTTTGAGTATACAATTAGCATCTGGCAAGTGGAGTCCTAGTCGTGCGCCCCCCCCCCCCGCCCTCCCCCTTCCTGATCACCACGTGAGCTGCTTCCCTCCGCCACACTCTCCACCATGATGTTCTGCCTCACCTTGAGCCTGGAGGAATGGAGCTGGCCTTCTGCAGACTAAGACCTCTGAAACTGGGAGCCCCCAAATGAACTGTTCCTCCTCTACAATTGCTCTGGTGGGCTCCTTAAGTCACAGCAATGAAAAACTGACTAAAACAGCCTATAATCGATGTGGATGTCTATAATGTAGGAATTAACTTTCATTTTTCTCCATACAGTGATCCAGTTGACCTCAGCACTAATGGCTGAAAACACCATTATTCCCCTATTGCTCTTCAGTGCCAACCATTGTCATATGTCAGGCCCTCATACATGTATACGTTAGGCCTTCATATATGTATGTATACATCAGGCCTTCATACGTGTGTGTATACATCAGGTCTTCAAACATGTACACATCAGGTCTTCTTACACGTATATGTTAGGTGTTCATATGTGTATGTACACATCAGGCTTTCGTGTGTATGTATACATCAGGCCTTCATACATGTATGTTAGGTCTTCATATATGTATGTATACATCAGGCCTTATGTGTGTATACATCAGGTCTTCATACATGTACTCATCAGGCCTTCATGTGTACACATCAGGCCTTCATATGTGCAGACATCAGGACTTCATAAGTATATACATCAGGTCTTTGTACATGTATACATCAGGCCTTCCTACGTGTAGACATCAGGCCTGTGTATGTGTGTGTGCGTGAGCAAGTCTGAGTGCTTATGCACACACCTATACGGTTCTGTACCCGCACTACCTTTCATTTGTCTGTTCGCCCACCCCTGCACCAACGCCGGATGTCTCATGCATTTTATAATCGTCTTGGTCCTGCAGAGCAAGTTCTACAGCCCTCTTCTTTAAGACTGGCTTGTCATCCCTGACCCTTTGTACATTTCACATGGAGTGTGGAATCAGTTTGTCAGTTTCTGTGCACAGTTGCAGGGGTTCGTTTGGCAACAGTACCCATGTACTCTGCGTGCGCCCTTTCCACACTCCTCCCTTGCAAACGGAAGCCTGGGGACGCAGCTCCTCTTACCTGGGTGCCCACCCACATCAACACACTATCGCCATGCAGTGCGAGCAAGAAATACACCTCACTATTCAAACAGTAAAGCTTTATGACCCTAAAACTTTGGGGAGGAGGGAGAATTAGAAGAGGAAGATTTAAGATCATCATGGATTTAACTTGAAAATCTCAGCTGTGATCATGGTGGCCTTATTCTTCATATCTGAGCTATGATATATGCATGCACACACTCACACATACAAATGTGGAATACCTGATTGGTTAGCTCCTCGCGACTCTCTGAAATTAACTCAAACCATTTACTCTAAAAACAAATTTAAAATCTGAAAAACAGTATCTGAAGTTGATGTGAAACAGAGTACCTAACTGGAACTTCCCATTTCAATTTTGAGAAGAGGAAACCAAACAGAATTTTGATTTCTGGCATTACCTTTGAATGACAATCAATTCTGATTTGCTAAAAGATCTGAATTTTGTTAACAAATTAGCATTTCCCACTTGCTATTTTTTGGAAAATAAAAGTCAAAAAAGCTTAGGATTAATACATTCTAATAATGAAAAAGATAAAATGATGGAAATTCTTTTATCTCAAGTTCCATAAAACTTTTTAGGAACCTCTTCAACTATATTTTTTGTGTATATGAAATTAAGATTTACTGTGTTAAAAAAAAATTAGGTAGTAATAATATACATTATTATTTATCTAAAGTCACATGATTCTTCAACATTTATTATTTATGCACCGCTGCACTACAGTGCATAAATCATGCAAGGGAATTCTCACAATACATATGATGTAGGGCACAAAATTATTTTGATTTAATTCTCGATAAGAAGTGAAGGAGTAACTTGTTACTTTAGACTGACAAATCAATATCAAACGCTTGTTCTAAGATTGGTTATCACTCCAGTCATGCAAGCAGCTTGAGAAACTGACATATTAGCATTGACAAAGGGATTGCTCTATTTGTTTTCCAAAGGTTTTCCTGCATGACTCAGTGCTCAGTTTTATGCCAAGAAAAATCAATTTCTTTATTCAACTTGTCAATCAGAAAACACATAGAGAAACAATGATTGTGGGGCAACACATGAAAGTAGACAATAATAATGTAAGATGAAGTAAAAACAGAAAATTCCACCACATATAAAATATCCACATATAACCCAGACTTAACAGGCACACATAACAATGTATTTAACCTACACATAAACATAGAGTTAATGTAAAAACAAAGTTAAATGTAGAAATGAAGCCAGACAAAAATAAAAAAAAAATCTCACTGCTTAAACAAATGACTTTTCATTTCAAAATTTAAAAGAAAAAAATCCTTAGAAGGATGAGTTTCTTCCAATACAAGTTCATGGAAATCTAGTTTTCTTTTTTTAATCAGCAGACTAAGCTTTCTAGACAGACTGTCATGCTGCTATATTTATAACAGAATATCAATGAGGAAAACATTTCTATTTAAAACAAGGGTTTTGAGTGACTCTAAATTATACTTTACATAACAAAGAATCAATATAGATGGCCTGCCTTTTGATCTAGGGCCCGTGAAAAGAGCCCCCCAAAAGGTAGGCACAGGATGCCAAGGTAGAAGGCAGCATAGAGCAGAGCTAATTTTCACCCCAGTTCCCTCATCCTGTCAAGGTCACTAAAGTTCACCCAGCATGCAGGATTCAATGTCACCCACATTAACTGCCTCCAATGAGCGTCGCTGAGCCCCTGGGCCCAGCTCTAGATGAGGAAGTCTGACCCAGACCACGGAGCCAGACCCTGCCCTTCGTTGCCTCCCCTGGGGATGGCCTGTGCCCCCTGACCTCGTCTGCCTGCATCCTCAGCGCAGTTTGGGGCTCCACCGCACCACGTCTCGAGCGGCACCCCAGCCAGGCGGGGCGCCCTCAGGACAGCGATGTCCAGATCCCTCCATGAGAAGGCTCAGGTCTGAGTGCACGCTCCGGGGCTCGCTCTGAGGAAGCCAGACCCAGGCCTCGTCTGCTCTTACCCTCCCGAAGCAAGGGAGCCAAGGGAGCGCCTTTCACTGGGGGCTCGGTGCCCTGCCTGAGCCTTCGGCTGTGCTGAGAAGCTCCATGAGCAGCTCGGGGTGCACATACCCGAAAGCTGGAGGAGCGCAGGACACCCTGCGTGCAGCCACAGGATCTGGCCGTCACCCCGGCTCCGCCTGCGCGCCGACTTAAGCACTGGATGGGTAAGCACCTTCCCTTTCACCCAGACCCTCAGCACCCAGCAGGGTCCGACGACTGCAGGCCCCACCTGTGCTGGTTCAAAGAAAGAACCAGGGAACACAGCGGATGCATGTCACCTCATTAAGGACCCGACGTCTTTGGTACACCTTTCCAGACCTTCAAAATAAAAAGCGTGCAACAACGCAGTGTGTGCTTTTATGCGGGGAGGTGGTGAGCATGACCTGCTCCCCAGGAAGCCTGTCCAAGAGCAGGCAGCGGCCCCGAGAGAGAAGGAAGCAACCAGGGTACCGCCGGGACCCGGCCTTCCAAAGCCCAGTTCCCCTGTCCCGGGAACTCCTCCAGTCACCTCTTCGCTGGAAAAGACGTTCAACCCACTAGGAAAAATGATTAATATGGTTCTAATCAAAACTGAAGGTGCATGTCTAGCTCTGAAAAACAAAGTGTGATTTGAGTAGAGTTTATGGGACCCTTTCCTGGACCCAGTCTCCCTAGTGAGCTTCTCCACCAACCGAGGGGCCCACCAACCCCACTGGGGCATCTTCCCTCTGGCCATCACTCCAATTCCCTCCACTTGGTCCTAAGATTGCCCACAGGTGGCCCTAGCCCACTCCTGCCTCACCAGCTGTTCCAAACCAACTTCAAACCATTGCGAATCCATGAAGAAAATTAAGTTTTCAATAAACTCACTGTTGGGTTTTAGAATAACAGATAAAATACCTGAAGAAAGATACATTTTGATCCATCCTCTTACTATATTAAAAAAATTCTCATTTATTAAAGAAAAATAATTTCTAAATGAAACCTAAAACAAGAAGAAAATCATCCTAATTTCTTGAATCAAAGAATAACAATTTCTAAATGAAGTCATAAAACGAGAAGAAAATCATTCTGCTTTATTGGATCAAAGAACAGCAATTTCTACATGAAGCCATAAAATAAGAAGAAGAAAATATAAGGGCTGGCATTTCTAGTCATTAAAGAAATGAAAGAGAATGCAAAAAAAAATTGACATATTTGACCACACAAAAATATAGGCTTCTATATATCACAAAATTACCACAAAGATTAAAAATATATAACAAAGAAGAAAAAGATTTAAAAATATTATATATAAAGAGCTGTTAGAAATAAACAAAAGTGCTTAAAAGCATGAGTTAGGACATGAACAGAAAGTCTTAAGACAGACACAAATGACCCAACATGTAAAAATAGCAGCTCACCAGTAATCAAAAAGAAAAAAGAAAAGTACAAATGATTAGGAAAAAATATTTTGACCTACTAAACAGGTCAAGAACTTAAATATATAACCCTCAGTACAGACAAGTGTTCAAGGTCACAAGAGATCTCACATGCTTCTGCTCGTAGCAAAACGGGTACATCTTTCTGAAGGGGAATCTGGCAATGTATCAAAAACTTGATAAATGCTGACAGCCCCCAATCAATAATTCCAGTTTTAAGAATTTTTACTAAAGAAATACACAGCAATGTGTGCAATGACTTCCACACAACAATGTTCACCAAGGAGCACATGTTCATGTAATGACCAAAATATCAGGAGGGAGAAAACTCAATGTTCAATGGAATCATAAGTCGTGTTACATTCGTGTGACGGAACAGTAGGAAAATATAACGACATATGCTCATGATGTTTGTGAAAAGGCATGCTTCGAAACCGCAAGGGTGCCATTCACATATAGGGCAAGGGGGTCAAATACGAACACACGTGTTTTACACACACACAGAGAACCGTGCACTGCTCCACAAGGGGCATGCAGTCCAAGGATTGCATCCTCAGGCAATTCTGTCATCCTGTGAGCATGGCAGAGTGCACTGTACTCAGACTGCTGCCGCTCTGATGTCACCAGGTGGTAAAATCTGCAGGACCATCAGTCCACTGCTGACCACGTCATCATTACGCAGGACTTGACTGTGAGAAAGGGTGTGTGTGTGTGTCGCTCTGCAAAAAGCTCTAGGAAGAGACTCTCAAACTTCGAGCTAGCAGGGTGTGGTGGATCTCTGTTTTGTAATAATTTAACTTGGATCTCTCCGTATTCTGATATGGGAGATGATATGGGTGATACGGGTGAAGGGAAAACCTTCCCAGGCAACACCTCAAACAACACCTCTTCATTTTGTACCTTCTCACCCGAAAAGTGCTCACCATGCCACTTAAGGAAAAGAAAAAAGGAGGGAAACGCAAAGACAACAGAGCCGGCTGTCTTCAGCAGGAACATCTAAGAGGGATCTGGAGATGGCACCTGAGGACAGCTCAGCAAGTGTGTCCCCAGCAGGCGAGAGGGGCTGCCTGGGCTGACCCCTCAGATTTAAACCCAACAGGCCCCGTGAACCCACCGGTAGCTCATCCTCTCAGCATCAATCAAATTGTCTTACATTTCCTTTCAACTGAAGAGCAAATCCAGAGACGTCACTACCCTGGCATCACAGGAGAGTCCGCCCGTGGGCGGGCAGGGCTGCAGGTGCGGAGTGCTTTACAGAAAGCCCGAGGAGAGAGCCAGCCATCAGACCTCTGTGAGCTAATGCTGCAGAGAGAGCTCTGATTTTATTTCTCACATATTTTATAAACACTGGAGAGCAGGAGTGAAAGACGGGGTGCAGCCTACAGCTGGGGAGAGGCTGGGCGCCAGGCCCGAGGCTGCCATGACTCTTCCCGGGACACACATATGCACAGAAAAGTCTGCCACAGAACGAAGCATTAAAATGATGTTATTTGTATCTGTGGATCACGGGACTATGCAGCATGCTTTCTTTTTTACCTTTATGGTTTTTCTACATTTGAATTTTCCTGACATTAATCTATTTTACTTTTATAAGGAGAAAAACATTTTATAGCCCTGCTCAAAATTTTAATTAGGTAAATGAAATACCCCCTTCATTATGTCACTTTCCAGTTCCAAAATCGACCAGGGCTTCCTAGTAGCTGGCCTATCGAATTCATGCACCTTGTAGCACATTCTACCAGATTTGATATCCAGAACTCCATGCGTGCTTTCTTAAAAAGGCCCCCTGGCCTCCCCGCTTCCTTGTGAGCTCTGTCCAAGCTATTCTCCCACGTGCATCAATATTCTAGATTTCCGGGACTGCTCCCTGATGCCCCATGTTCCCGTGCACTCACACGCCTTTCTTCACCTTCTGACTTTGGTAGAAATTCCTGCTCCGGATCTCCTCCTCACATCCCACTCCCAGCTGGCTCTGCTTGCAAAGTTCCCTCCACTGCCTCCTCCTGGTCCCAGGTGCCTGTGCTCCAGGATGGAAATTCCCTGTCATTCTCGGCTGCACCTACCTATATCAGTGCTCACTCGGAGGGTACTGGGCACGGTATGATGATCTGGTTTCCATCCCAACCATTCTCTTTCTTAGGAATCTCCGAGACGGACTGCCTACACACCATTCAAATCCAATACCCATGCATGCCGTGCTACATGGAGGGTCATCCACCCCAGAGACCCATAAGCTTTCCCCTTTCCAGAATCTTCCACACCCTTCCAGCAAAGACCCCCTCCTTGACCACCTGTGCCTGACCATCCCTCATGTGTTCTTCTGGGCTTATTTGCTATGCCAGATTTTTCTAAATGTTTGGACCTTTTGCTTGCCCAACATTATTAAATCCCATGACAATAATTGCTCAAAACCTCCCCCATCAGACTGTAATCTTAAAGAAACAAAGTGTGACAAGTCCCTGGGAGTTCCACGTCCTCTGAGGCCCTCACACAGTGCATCACATAAAGAAATAGCTCCAACCCAAAGACGGCGGCATACCTTTGCTCCAAAAAAGAGTGTCACCTGGCAGAGATGTGATCCTTTCACACCACCGAATTTCAAAAGCTAAGCGTGCTCCTGGAGGCCTCCCTCTTATCCAGCAGGGGCACGCGGAAAACAATGCCAAGGACCCTCTCTCTAGTCATTAGCAGCGGGAGGAGAGAAAACACCCTGGTTCCAGCAGTTACATCAGAGGATGACCCCGGACCCCTGATGCGAGCCGCACGACGAGGGGGGACCTCCAGGTCACCTGCCTGGTGAGAGCTTCGCAGGACTGGGGCTCGGAAGCACCTGCTTCACTCACCTGCACTGACCAGCAGCCTTTTCTTTAAAGGGTTTTCTCCTGGCCCGTCACAAAGGAAAGCAGAGTGTGAACACATGGTTTCAGGGCTTGGGGAGGCAGGGATGTGAGAGACTGGCTGGGACGCCAGCCTGAGCTGTGACACAGCAGGTCCCCCAGAGGCCAGGGCCCCAGGTGAATGCTCCCTCCAAGGAGCAGGGAGGCGGGGCTGCCAGGGACACCGCCATCAGTGGAGACCTGCTGTGCCACGGAGGCCAGACTCACGGGGTCCTGGCTACAGTCTACCATACCTGTGACAAGACCTCGCTATTTTTCTCCCTTTATGAGGATTGTTAAAGTAAAAACAGGCCACGAGAATTTTCAATGAGAATAAACAAACAGAATGCAGAGGCATAAGAAAAAGGTCTTCAATCTTTTCACCCTTTCTCCCCCTTACCACCCATCCCACCCGACACTCTTCCATGTGCCTGGATGAGACAGAACACGGTTAAAACTGCGTCCTATCAAATCCCAGCCTACAAGCCTCAAAGTAAGACACCTCAATGTCAGCTCAGATTCTCACCCTCAAGAGGCTGCCTCCTTCCTCATCAACCTCCTAAACAACCAGCGCAAAAGAAACCCTGAAGCACTTTATACTGCAAAGCGGGAAAAGGTTCAGCTTTATTGACATCTGCACTGTTCCAGTCAGCTTTATCGCTGCTGTGACTAAAGGACCCGACCAGCACAACTGTAGAGAAGGAAAGGTTTATTCCGGGGCTCACGGTTCCAGAGATCTTGATCCTATGGGCGCCAGGTGAGGACAAACAGCATGGCAGGAGAGTGAGGCAGAGGGAAGCAGCTCGCAAGGTGATCGGGAAAGACAGACTCTGCCCTCCAGATACAAATACAAACCCAAAGCCACGCCCCCAATGAACCACTTCCTTCGGCCACACCCCACCTGCCTCCAGCTACCACCCGGTTAATCCCATCAGGGATTAGCGCACTGATTAGGTTAAGGCCGGGACCAGATCACTTCTCCTCCAGACCTTCTTGCACTGTCTCGCACGTGAGCTTTTGGGGGACACCATGTCTAAACCATAACATGAACCGAACGATTTCTTCCTGCAAACTCTGGATGGAACAGTGGTGGAAGCACAGGCCTGGTGTTGGCACAGGAGGGCTGGCCTGGTTCCACCGCCTGACACACGTTCACCCCAGGAGAACTATCAGGGTTTACCTGTAAGGTGAGCCTTTATGGAAAACACAAGGGGACTTTTTGAAAAGACAAAGAATTACTCTGGCGCTGTAAAACATTATCCAACTTTTTTTTTTTTAAATCCCTGAATTCGGTTACACAATACAGAAAAACTGGCAGTAGTCACGAAACATTAAAATCTGTGGACTAGGTTCTGTCTGGGCAGTCATTGTCTCAACTACAACTACATTTCACTACTCAGCTTCTTAAAATCCGTCACGTCTATGATGTAAAATCACACACACTGAATTTGAGCGTGGCCAGCGGCAGAGCCCTTAGTGGTGGTAAAGGGTCCAGATTCCCGGCCGGGAACCTTGCAGGCTAGTTCTCTTCCTCTGAAGGGAGGAGCGAGTACACCCGGTGCTGTGTATACACCAAGCCTGACTGCTCAGCGCACCATCAGCAGGACCGCAGCCTCCTGTCTCCACCCTGACAGTGAGGGCCAACAGGTCCCTGGGTCCTTCCAAAGAAGCCATCACAAACTGTGCACATGCATAACCTCGTGAGGATGGAAGTCACGCGTGACTGACAGCTGGTAAGGAGCAAAGTTAAATGTGTGAGATTCTGTGTGCTGGGTAACTTGCAAAAAAATAACTTGAGTGCTCTGTGCTGTAATGAGGTAATGATGTGGTGTTGCCCCAAGATAAGATTGATGTTGCCCCCAAGTTGGAGACACGTGCAACTGACCCCGAGTAAGATAACTGACTTCCCCCTGACCAAGACCGGCTGGCAGGGTCTGATAAAAAGGGTTTAAAAGGACTCAGGATGAGCCCAGCTCCAGCCCCCGTTTTACACCAATGACGCCAGTGTTGCGCCCAGCCTGAAGGGGACTCACTGACTTGCTCGTTGCTTGATGGACCATCCATCATCCTGACCGTGACCGAGACGTTCCTGTGGAAGTGACCGCGGAGCTGCCCGTGTGCATCCTGCCTGGGACGTCTCCGCCCGGCCTGCCTGCCGTGACCTCGCCGCCCTCCTTCACCTTCCAACCGTCCTCGCCCATCAGGACTCCGGCTGGAGGGAGCTCCCCAGCGAGACCTCCTGAGCTGTCTTCCTGACCGCCCTCTGGGAGTCGCTGCCCTTCGACTCGAGACACGTCACACAGGAGTGGACCTGGGAACGGGTATCAGTAAGGAGTGAGTCTTGTTTATTCGGGGTTTATAACAATTTAGTGATTAAGTTGTTTGTGGTATTGGTGTGACTAAAGTTAGAATACCTATAAATAGTTGTGTGATCAGCATCAAATAAAAGTCAGTTGATTTTGGACCAAATTCACTCTCATTGACTCCTTGCCGCTGGTGACACAGCTCTACGAAAAACCTCAGCGCACAGGCTCAGTCAGGGCCTCTAAAGAAGCCAATGACATCCTCCAGCTCCTCAAACGTGGTGGGACACTGAAACTATCCTGTGGGCCTTGTTGCAAAGGCACAGCGTCCACACGGCTGGTCACTGGGGAGCGGTGCTCATGACGCGTACCTCGGAAGATACCTCAGGCATCAGTCAAGACGACACAGTCAGAGGCGAGGTACCTCAGGCAGCGTCTGTGTTCGGTACTCTGTGTTCAGATGATAGGCAGGAAGCTGAAGAGAGAGTTTATGCCTGCCCCATCAATCAAGTAGCCCCCATGCCACTTATCCCTGGACTGGCATTAGAAGAGCTGCCGTCTGCCCCCCAATCACATAAATTCCATGGCTTCCTATTCATTAAGTCCAGGGTGGCCTATGCTGATATGTCATATTTCAACATGTAGCCACAAGGGATACACAATCAAAAGTAAGAAAGGACCTCAGCTAAAACTGGCATGCCCTCCTCCAACGAACAATTTATGCCCACAGATGGATAAACCCGCACAGATCTTCTCCAAATGAATATGAAACTGTTAGAAACACGGAGCGAGGTAATTCCCTGGCCCATTTTGCATAAAACATTTCCTCTTGTTCTCTAGACCGAGCCTTTAGAAGAAATCCTTGCATCATAGCAAGTACACAGACTATTAGCACGTAATGACACACAGGCTTTCGATATGATCATCATCATGAAATTTACTGAATAAGCCTGCAGTGCTAATAAAATCCTATCCTCCCCTAGCTTTAAACTCTCCACGGCCTCCCTTTGCACTCAGAATAAATGTCAAACCCACAACCATCACTTCCAGGACCCTAGAAGATCCTGTCACCCTGCCCACTCGCTGGGCCCGTCCCACACCGCTCCGCCCCATCCGCTGACCTCTGTGGCACCCGGCTCTGACCTGCCATCGCTCATTCTGCCCCTGCCACACTGGCTTCTTTCTTTGTTCTTTGTCTCTCAAACCAGCAAGGATAATGGCCCTTGTCCCTGCTGCTTCCTTTGTTTGAACAGCTCTTCCCTAAACCTCAGTGTGGTTGACGTCTCTGTTCTCAGGCCAGATGTCACCTCACCAGGCAACCTCCCCAACCACTCCGATGTGGCTGTCCTCAACCCAGCATCCCTCTCTAACATGTCCCCATCACCCAATTTATTTTCTCTATAAACATATACATGGAATCTGAAATGTCTTGTTTTTGCTGATTATCTGGCCTACTAACACATAAGGTGCAATAAGAAAGTAGTTCATGAGCTGGGGATATAGCTCAGTTGGTAGAGTGCTTGCCTTGCAAGCACAAGGCCCTGGGTTCGATCTCCAGCACCGCAAAAAAAAAAAGAAAAAGAAAGAAAGTAGTTCGCTTCCACTCCAGTGTCTACAACAGGGGCCAGCACACAGTAGGTCCATAAGAAGTTTCTTTTTTTTTGGGGGGGGGGTTCCAGGGATTGAACCCAGGGTAGTAAACCACTGAGTAGCTTAGTGCCTCCCTTTTGCTGAGGCTGGCTTTGAAATTGCGATCCTCCTGCCCCAGCCTCGCTAGGATAACAGGCATGTGCCACCAAACCCAGCTCCACAATATGCTTTTGGTGCAAAATGAATGCTGTGCTAAAAGGTAGATAAAGTAAGTTACAAATAAAGTGACCTGCCCATCTGGGGATATCGAGGGACTGAGAAATGAATGGACAAACAGTCGAGAAACACAAAAGATGTATCTGGTAGCTGCATATAGAATTACGACTTCAGACGTCACAGTCAGTCAGATGTATGTGACGTGAAACCATTATTTAATAAAATAAAGATGTGTGGAAATGCTAAAGATCTGGGGCCATGGTTTGGACACAGATGTTGTGTGTGCCCCTGGAAGGGTACAGGTGAAGCTTGGTCGGCAGCGTGGTAATGCTGAGAGTAGAGGGACCTTTAAGAGCCAGGACCCAGTGAGAGGGAACGCTGCCCTTGGAACAGATTAGTGTCATTCCTGTGGGAGCGCTTGACGATTTCTCCCAAGAAGACTGTTATAAAAATGTAAGCCAACCCTTCCCCTCGCTCTGGCTTTCTGTCTCAATATGTGATCTCTTCTCACACGTGTTCCAAACATGATCCATTTGCCACGACCTGACACAGTCAGAGGGCCCCACCAGAGCTGGCACCATGCTCTGTGGACTCTCAGCTTCCAAAATCGTGAGCTAAATGAGCTTCCTCTCTTTATAAAGCACACAGCCTCAGGTATTTCATTACAGCAACGTAAAATGGACTAGTACACCTGCACTGAGAAGGCTCTCTGAAGTTTGAGAGGGAAGAACTTAAACTTCCTGACATGGTATAAATATGACATATATTGCCTAGAGCATCATGACTGCTCAATAAATACTGATGAATCGTGAAATACTCAAAACTAAGAAAACCTTAAAATGTTTTAGGTTTCATTTCTCTATAATTCCTATTCATGCTTCTCTCTGGTACAAACACCAGTTACATGGATATTAAAATTAGGCAGTAGATAAATCATCCATGAATGCAGGTAAGACACAACTAAGAAGTTTTTTGTTTTTTTTTTTTAAGCAAGGAAGATTTCTTTTTTAGCCATGAAAACTTCAGAGGCTTTGTGAGTGCAAACAGACTTCAGCTTTTTCACATTTTTCATGCCCAGAAACTGGGACATGAAAATGCCAGAAACCCTTTCAATATCTACGCCCTGCGATACACGCAGGAGAAGCTCTCCAACGACCAAGATTACTCCCGCAGAGCTGCCAAAGGACCAGATGCTTCCTTCAAAGGAAAAGCAATTTGGCTTTGAAAAAAGTTGTGGCCTCTGCCCCGAGCGGGAAGGGCAGGTGGGATGACACACAGAGGGACGCGCGTTCCCAGTTGCCTGGGCCAGCATCCCCCCCGACAGCAGAAGATGCTGTTCCCGGGCTGGGCGGCACGAGCAAAACCCTGTGTATGGGAACAGGGATCGGCAAGAGTTGGTCTGGGGCCATGCGAAATGAATTCTGTATGCGGAAGACTGTGATATCAAAAAAAGGTGCAAAATAGCTTCATGATGCTTATGATTTTTCTCTTCAGAGCAACTGAACATAGATAAAGTGAACCAAAATAGCTGCAGCATTCAGAAGAACAGTTTCCAGCAGGACATGTCAGAACGCAAACCTTGTTTGAAAAGACCAGCTCATAAAACAGAGAGGGACTGTATTCACCATTGCCATCTATCCAAGTATCGACGGGGGGATCCCTCTCCTGAATCATGAGCAAAGGCCTTCTTCCTGTGCATCTGTTTCCACAGACTCTTGTGAAACTACCAAGATGACCTGGCTGGAAATAACGAATCCAAGGATTTGTGTAGTAGGGCTTCCTGAAGTCTTTCTGTGGCTCTATTTTGTAAGACAGTCCCAATTTCGCTTCTACGGAGTTCCTTGTGGAGTTTATCTGTGTTTAGATCTGCTGCTAGGATTACCCTGTCAGTAGCCTTAACCCAGGCCACCCCCGGAGGGCACCTGTGATCAGGGCTTTTATGATCAGGCAACTCGCATCTGACACCCCAGACTGTCACAGGACCTCCCCAAGGCAGCCTCCTCCCATCCATGCTGCCACAGGCCAGGCGGAACCCATCTAGGAACTGTCGCTAAGCCCTTGCCCTCACCTTACCCTGCCGGGAAGTGCCTGGGTCCTCGACACCACCCCGTTGGTGCCAAAAGGCCAGGACCCACATCCTCACTTCTGCCTTCTCTGGGCGCACAGGAGCCCCGCGCGTGGAAGTCAGCGCTGAAAGCCTCCTGTACTGGTGGCAGCAGTCTGTCCACGTGCATGTCCAGTTTTGCATTTTGAGTGAAACAGTTGTCCGTTTTCATTTTCTACTGAGATACAAATATTGGGGTTGGTGCAAAGAGCAAACCCCTGAATGGAAATTCTGAAGGCACTCGGGACCCTCCCTTCCCTGCCCTCCGTGAGGGCTAGCTGAGCGGCAGAGTGTCACGGATCTGGACGCCTCTCCTGCATGATCTTGTTCATGCTCAACACACAACGTGAGTTCACTTTTCTGACCCAGCACAGAACCTGGTAAAATAAATAAATAAACCCCCAGACAAGAGACAGAAAGGCATGCCGGCCCCTTTTCCTCTGGGCTGGCTCACTGGCCTGGCGTGAAACTAAGCATTCGATATGAACATGCAGAATCACAGAAGGAAAGCCCTGTGATTCAGCATGGGGAGAGCTGAGATGTTTCTATTTCTTAAAAGTGATCTACAGAGCGGCCAAAGACAAGGAAAACGGTACTGTCCGTCCAGAGGCCCAGGGGACCCTTTCTATCGGTCTTGCAGGCAACGGGTCAGATGATCACCCAGGTGGGAGGCCGATGTGAAGGGAGGGATGGGCCAAGCTGGAGGGAACAACTACAGGACAGTCACCTGCTCTGGGAGGGGGAGCATCAGCCTAGAGGACATTCTCAATGTGATGGACAGAGGTCCTGATGCATCTCCTCGGCTCAACCAGCCCCTCCCTGAAAAAGAGGGCTCAGGAGGGGTGCGGGTGGGCCGTGGGAGTGTAGGCGGAGGAACGGCTCCCGGGAAGACGGGATGGGGCGAGAGGAACTGGCTACTTTCTGAGTTCAAGGGGCCAGCACAATCACCACCGGTGACTTTACCCTCGGATAAGCTATGCAGCACTGGACACCTGTAGTCCTTGTCCATTTTCTAAGAAGCCCAGAAAACAGTCATAAAAGCGACTTCCTAATAAGAACAACGGCTCCATTATTGCGCTATCACCGTATGTCACCAAGAGCTGCCTTAAACTTCCCCTTTAAGAGTATCAATAAATATTCATATTTCAAGTGAGGGCTTTCAAAACACACATACTCCTGGGTTTAAATGACAACTACCACCTACTGCTCCATGACTCAGAGCAAGTTACTCAGCCTTCAAAAGAAGCCCTTGATCTGTAAAGCGGGAGGAGCAGACTTAATAATGTGCCGTGGCATGTACTTAGCATGGGGCATGCTCAGAAGAAGATTCCAAGACACAGACCGAGCACCCCTCATCAGAAACTCCAGAATCCAAAATGTTCCAAAATCTGAAACGTCTTCCGCTCCGTCCGTGTCAGCGTGGATTTTGGATTTTCAGATGAGGGGCGCTCTACCGACATCGAGCAGCTGTCCCAGGAACCCTGGCATCTGAAACACTTCAGGTCGGATATGGAGACTCCACCTGCACAGAGCCCTGCTTTTCACTCCGGTGGCCGCCAGCCACCTGTGGCTATTTAAATTGGATTAAACTTAATTTAAACTAAAACTCGGTTCTTCAGTCCTGACAGTCGCCATTCCAGTTGACAGAGGTATTGAGCTGGAGGCACCTGAGGTGGACAGTACAGGTGAAACCGCCTCCCATCCCTGAAAGCGGCCTCAGCACGACACAGACGCACGTGGACCAGCAGCTCTCCCTGAAGCGCACTTAGAGGACTTCATTCCAAAAGGTGGACTCCTTGCAATATTTGCTACTAGATTATTTGAAAAATACAGGTCTTTGAGAAACATAATATGACTTTTCACCTGAGTCACCTGGAACCCTCTTATTTGCACAGTTCTGCCCCCATCCTTGGCTCTCCTGAAGCGCCGAGGAACAATGAACACAATGACTGATTTCCTTTCCATCTCCCCACAAGTCCATGAGCTTCACGAGAGCACAGCTCGGGACTCAGATTCTCCAGGGTCTGGGCTGAGGCTGTGGCTCAGTGGCAGGGTGCTTGCCTAGCACCTGTGAGACACTGGGTTCCATCTCAGCACCACATTGAAATAAATCAATTAAATAAAAGTACTGTGTCCATCTACAACTAAAAAAATTTTTTAAATAAAAAAAATACATTCTCCCGAGTCCAATACCCTCTGCCCTATAATCTTATCAGTCCCTAACTCTAGGATGAACCCCAAAGGATCTGAATAAAACTGCACAAATATTTTTAATTACTCAAAAAATGATCCACGGTACATATCCTCAACCATTTCTTCTTAACATCCAGTCCCCAAAATAATTCACTGTATATTTCAAAATAGCTAGAGGAGAGGATTTGGAATGCTTCCTTTCAACACAAAGGGACGATAAACGTATGAGGTGACAGATAGGCTGGTTACCCCGCTTTGATCACTACCCATGGCAAACATGCGTCCAAACGTCACACTGTGCCCATGAATATGTACAACTCTACTCCATTCAATAAATAAATAAGTAGGAAATCTCAATGCAAAAAAAAAACAAACCACATCAAAAAGATGTATGCTCATAATAAAGAATATCAACAAGATACACACTTTTAATAAAATTAAAGAATACTTTTTAAAAATTATCCAGTTAGAGTGATGAAATTCTTGAGTTAAAAGGAGTCAACATGGGGGGCTGGGGCCGCAGGTCAGCGGCAGAGCACCTGCCTAGCATGGGTGAAGCACTGGGTTCCATCCTTAGCACCACATTAGAAAATAAATAAACAAAGGAAGGCATTCTGTCCATCTGCAACTCCAAAACAAATTTTTTTTAAAAAAAGGAGTCAACTCTAAGCTCTCAGTCAATACTGATCCGTGAGAAGGCCCAGGTCTCTGACGCTCAGCGCGCTGACGACACTCTCCGTAAGGAGTAAAACGGGACGCTCCCCGTGACAGAGGGAGCTGCAGAGCTGCTTCCGCTGCTCTCTGCTTTCTGGCTTCCATGAACCAGCACCATAAAAGACAGCCCTGATCATAACGTGTGTCTGCAAACACCAGTGTGGATCCGAGGTGCCGGCAAGCACGCAGTGCGTGCAGGCAGCTCTGGAGGGGATCCTGGTGCTTTACCACGTCACAGGCGTGACTGCCCCGTCCCTGCCCTTCAGGCCCACCCCCGGCCGGAGCCCTGTCCGTGGCATACCTGCATACGAGCCACCGTCCTGACACCCGTGAATACCACGCTTTACGCTTTGTCAGAACCGCCTCGGATCACATAAACATGACACGTCTGAGGGAGAAAGGCACCTCCGCTGTTTACCAGTCCACGAAGATAAAGCCATGACAAATATCAGGAGCTATAAATAAAGACGTCGACCATTGCTCCGCACTTGTTCATCTCCGGGTTGAACAAATGTTAATTATAGAGAATTTGAAAATGGGGCTTGTTAATGTCATTTTTAATTTAGCATGTTACAGTGTAAATGTTTTCCATTGTGTTAATTTACACCTGTTATCACAGGCTGCATTATTAGGTTTACAGAGGAGCAGCTCTCTGTGACTCTAAAATCTGCTTAAAATGGCAGAAACAATTACTAATTACAAGGGCATGTTTACTTTAATTATATTTATTTCCTAGTCTAGTTTTATATGTAATGTACTATGGAAGTGTATGATTTAATTAGCGAAACCCATTTATCATGAGTAATTTCTCAAATGACTACTGCTTAAAAATACAACAGATTCCTTCAGTATTTCATAAATCCCTTGGACGAGATTTCTACAAAGAGACATATCTATGTGGAAATCTCTCACTAAAGACCTCAGATCATTTTCCCATTTCTGTTCCAAATACTGCAAATGATTACGGGCAACAAGAATCCAATGTCTAAAATGTTTTATGCAAATGTTAAGATATGGTGTGCAAAGTTGAGAAATGTGTGAGATTTTAAAAGCCTATCTTCAAAACTGCCCTGGGCATTTATTTATTGATAATTCACACTCACCTAGTTCATTTAAAAATTCTATTCTAAACATAGAAAAGCAAGTTTCATTTTTTTACTGATTTTTTAGTTATATATACCATTAGGATACATTTTGACATAATCACAAAAGCATGGAATACAATTTGCTCTGATTCATCCCCAGGACTTCCCACTTCCTAAAATGAAAGGATGTGGCTTGCTTCTCCCTAGTCATTTCTCTGGTATCCAAAGTACAATGACTTCTGGGGGAAAAGGGGGTCCAATACTGGACACAGTAACCACCAATGCAATAACTGATTAAGGCAAAGATCATCAACAGATGTTAAGTTTCCTGGGAAAAGTCAAGGAGAATGGTCTCAACGACTTAATCACAAAAGGAAAGAAGCACAGAAATCTGCTGAGGACACCACCTTCACCACACAGCCAGACAGACATCACCACCAGTGGGACAAATGGACACCACAACCATCCTCAGGTGCCTTGGCAGAGGTCACTCTGTCCCTATGTGACATTCTTGAATTTCATAAGCGCAAACAACTAGAATTGTGGGGCGTTCTACACTGAGGACTTTGAAAAACCTGGGGACTAGTCCAGATTGAAAAGGGACATGACAGCAAAATGAAATCTGGGAACCTGGATTGAATACTGATATATAAATATATATATATATATAAAATATATATATAAAAAATATATATAAAATATATATATAAAATATATATATATATTTTTTTTTAAGAAAGCTAAAGGAAAATTATTGACACAGTTGGGGAAATGTGAACACAGACTGTAGTCTAGATAGTCTTATGTTAAGGTGAAATTCCCTGGTGTTTTAGTGGTAAAAGAATAACTAAGCTGGGTATGGTGGTGCATGCTTGTAATCCCAGCAGCTTGGGAGGCTGAGGCAGGAGGACTGCAAGTTCAAAGCCAGCACCCACAAAAGCGAGGCACTCAGCAACTGAGTGAGACCCTGTCTCTAAATAAAATATAAAATAGGGCTGGGGGTGTGGCTCAGTGGTCAAGTGCCTCTGAGTTCAATACCGATACCCCAAAAAAAGAATAAATGAATTTCCAAATTCCCCAGAGACACCTGAAATGGCTACAGACACCTGTCCTGGCCTGCAACACAGTCACAGCCAGGCTCTGTGCAGCCAGAGTCACAAAACACCTGGCAGGTGATGGTGCAGAGTATCCCAGGGTCCACCGCACCATTCTGTCAACCTCTCCAGAAGCCTGGGATTCCTCTGAATCACACGCTGGGCAAATGGGAGTAATCCCACTGGCAGAGTGGGATGCCAAATTAGGAGCACCCTTCAAACAGCTTCTTCCATTTGTTACCCTGCTTACTGGCGACTTCAGCGTCACTGTTAGAATGTTAAGCGTTAATGCTAAGCCCATTAAAATGACAGCATGACGCCTGCAAATGGCTTCAGAGTCCTGCCTCAGAACACGGGCCTGCACCACACCTCTGCAGTGCGTTCTAGCCACGTTCAGAGACCCCACAAAGAATTCATGCTCCATAGCAGCCCAGGTGTTCTTGAACGAAGATGACGCCACATGCCACCAACTCAGGGAAGAGTGCCTGGACTGGTTAGAAAAGATGTATCTGCCGAGTGTGTTGTTCATTTTCAGGTGGAGTCTTTCTCAGTGTCCGTGAGAGATCAGCTCCAGAGCCCTCACACACACCCAAGTCCTGGATGCTCAAGTTCTTTATATAAAGTGACACTGCATATACATAGAACCTACTCAGATCCTTCTGTATACTTTAGATCATCTCTAGGTGACTTATAATACCTAATACAATGTGAATCATTGTTACGTTGTGTTGTTTAAGGGGATCGTGACAAGAAACATGTTCCATGTTTCTATGGAACATGGACATGTTCTATATAGAGGCATTTTTTTTTTTCAAATATTTTAGACCCTCTTGGTTCTGAGTCCTAGGATGCATAATCCATGGATACGGAGGGCTCACTGGATTTACTGGAAGTTCTATGACACCATATTCGGCACTTGCAAAAACACACCTTCTTAAAGGAAGCGAACATCAGTGCCTATGGGATACTGCCTGACCTACAGAAATCCCCTAGAACCCTAGAGGGGGTTCACGTGCCCCCACACACTTCCAGACCACTCCACAAACGCAGATGGGATTGGCCAAACTCACTAATCCCCACACAACTGATGCTGACCACCTCCTCCAGGGGATGACTGCTGCCCTCGGATCCATATGCACCAGAGTCAACGAAAGGACAGTCCCATGAAGGGAGACAGACACGAGAGGCGCATCCCACATCCCCTGGCTCCAGTCCTCCCCGACCCAGGCCAAGGGCTCAGCATGCTCTCTGCTCCTCATTATGACGGACAAGGAGCTTTCCCGCAACCACACTGTTTTGGGGAATGCGGAGGAAGTTATCTTCAAGTTAAATTTTGATCTCTCCCCATAGCAAAGCCCATTTCTTCCACCTCCAACAGTCATTCAGGCAATCATCTTTAAGTATGAGCATCCTGCCAGGGTAGATATCAAGCCAGTGGGCTTTAAATGTCTACCCACTCCCACCCCGGCCCTGGATTTTAACTGTCGGGGTAGATCTGATCTAACTTAGGAAGTGAAAAGGTGTTTTGAGAAAGAACTGGAAAATACTAGCTAAGCCCATTTAATGCCTCTCGGGAAGATGCAGAGGGCTGCTAGGGAAGAGTCGATCCACCGATAAATCAGCAGCTCAGCAGCTTTCAACTCCAGTCTTTAAACAGACTGCACTCACAATGTTCGGCTGCTGAAAATAGATCTTCTCTCTCCAGAAAAGGAAAGAATTAGATGAAGGCAAAGCTTGTTAGGAGAAACAAGAGAGGCTGGAATTAAACCTGATCAGACAGTAGCATCTCCCTACTCCCTTTTTCCAATCTGCAAAACGTTAAAAATGAAAAAAATAAATAAATAGCATGGCCTGCATTTCTTATCCAGTGTTAACACAGAGTCAAAATGAAAACCCAGGGAGTTCGCAGGATGTGCAACTTGTGTGTGTCTGCGTAGGTGTGCGTCTCTGGGCTCGGGCACGCACAACATACACGCTGCGTGTGTTTCAAGAAGGGATGACCCAGAGAAGGAGAGGTCACTGGAGTGAGGGAAGTTTCATCAAAATCTAACCTTCACCTTAGAAACCAGGAACCAGGGTAATTAGATCATAATCTTTCCAACACGGTGGGAGAGATTTGATCAATTAGAGCCAAGATCAGTTACATTATTTGGTTTACCTAAGTAATGGACCCTTAAATGTAATCAATACTTCTCCAGGCTGTGAGTCTCTAAGACCTGAGATGCATTCAACAAAAAACACAAATGGATTTTCAAAGGGTCTCGGGATGTTTGATCACAGACTGGGGCGGGGGACCTCAGAGGCGGTGGGCAGAGAGGAGGAAACCGACTTTCAAGCTTGCTACGGGGGTCCTTCATTGCCTTCCCTCATCTGAGGCTGTCTCCAGGTTTACTTGTCTTCCTGGTTCACATGCAAATTAAATTCGCTCTAAGGAGCCTTAATCTGGGGATGAGCAGCCATAACTTTTGATGTCTATTTAAATGTTTAGTATTAAAATGCATTTGATGGGAGAAAGAATAAGTCATCTTTGTTCATAAAAACACACAAAACTTCAATGAAGAAGTTATGAAAAAAAATGGCAGCAGTGCCCCCACCCCCACCCCATTCCACTGTCCTACAAGGCTGTGCAGACGGAGCGGGGGTGTCAGGCCCAGTCAGACCCACGCCCTGCCTTCTAGGACTGCCGTTGCTCAGAACGAGCCACAGAGCCCCGCGGTCATGCCGAACCTTCAGAGAGCCTACACTCTGAAGTGACTTTATTCCAAGTCCAGAGGCGGGTGTGCTGCCATTCAGGTCCACTCGGTCACTTACCCAATCAAACCACCTAGAACCCCAAAATTAGCTGGGTGTGGTGGTGCACACCTGTCATCCCAGCACCATGGGAGGCTGAGGCAGGAGGATGCAAGTTCAAAGCCAACCTCAGCAACCTAGGAAGACCCTTTCTCTAAAAAGGGCCAGGGATGTAGCTCAGTGGCTAAGTGCCCCTGAGTTCGATGTTTGACCTCCAGTACAAAAAAAAAAAAAAAAAAAAAAAACTAAAATAATGTGTTTGGACATCCAGACAGAACACTCCCCAAACTGCTTTCCCAGTCCCTCCACCATCAACCTGACTCAGTTCTCCCAGCAGGGCAGGACAGTGCGGCAGCCCCACTGAAACGCCTTTCTGGGCCTGCTTGCACACTCGCTAGGCACGCACACCTGTAACACACGAGGCTCTGGTCAGTGATTTAACACACTTGTAATAATTGGAAAGTGAAGCCTCTGAGGCCTAACTTCCCCTGGAGCAGGGCTTCTGTTAACGTGGGGAAGCCGTGGCAAGAGGGACGTGTGAAGGGGGACGTTTATACTGAGAGCTAACTTTGCATAGTGGTGAAGTCCCTACAGTAATGAAGAAGGGATGCCAAAGTACTCTGAAACTACAGCTGATCAAGGAGTCATTTATCTTTACCTTTTAGCATCCATTATCTTCCTCTTGACAGCAGTTGGAAACTTATGTTTCACTCAGAATTCAGCCTGTTGACTTTATACAACACCTGAACTGGGCTGGGTGTCAGTGTATTAACCGCCGTGGAACTTCCGATTTTGCTATTTGACAGCAACTGAGTTCCCTCTGAGGCCAACCTTCGAAATGACAGCATTACCATTCCCTGAAACCAGACATGCTCCGTGCCCAGAGCAGGGAGGCAGGCGGGGGCATTCTGTTAGAAACCTGAATCTCACTGACAATTCACAGAATTTTCTTCCAAAACGGAGCCAGTGCAGCTAGAATGCAGTCTTCTCACGTTTGGAATGGGAACCATAATGTGCAATTTGCCAAGCTGTCTTTTAGACCAAGAAAAGATGGGAGCACCTAAAACAGTCCTTGACCCGGAGCAGGGTCTCCGTCCCTTGTGACGGCTGTCAGGAGCAGCATCCCAGAGGAAGGGGTTCTTTTTGAATGTCTTGCATCTGTCTGACCAAATCATCTGCTGAGTCAATAAAAGTGAGCCACAGGCTAAGAACTTTCCTGAACGCAGCTCCTGAGGGTCCTCGCCTCGTTTAGCACGTCCGCATGCAATGTGCCTGATATCTCCTCCTCCTCCTCCTGATGGCAATAAAGGATTAACCAGAGTTTGGGGCTGCTTGAGGAGACCTGCAGGGTGTTTACACTTTAAATGAAGAGCTTAGACTCCAAGTACATAAGCCAACGGCTGTCACCAGGGTCATGCTGACCACCTTCACAGCTACAGGAAGGATCATCTCCTCAGAGTCAAGCTCCACCTTGCAGCAGCTGCAGTTCTCTGCCCTGGCGAAGGTTTTCATCCTTCAGCACAGTTTCACCCATTTCTTGTAACGGTCAGTCTAATCCTGAGGGATGGAGAGGGCCATACAGGTCATTAACTTGAGGTCATTAAATGACCCCTATATCTATTGAACAACCTGGCAGGAAGAACACAGGGTTGTAGACTGAGGAGACCTAGATCTTGGGGCCCCAGGGTCACTAACCAAGTTGGGACACCCGGGCAAGTCACAGCCTCAAATATTCTGTCTTCTCATCCACAAAATAAGGATGCTACACTAGGTCATCACTGTGTGGCTAATTTTTAGGTGTCAACTTGGACTAGACCGTGGGTGCCCACACATTTAGCCAAACATTACTCTGGGTGTTTTCTGGATGAAATTATCATTTCGATCTGAATAAAGCAGGTTGCTTTTCCACGTAGGGTGGGCCCCAGTCAATCAGCTGACAGCCCAAACAGAACCAAAGGTCTGACCTTCTCGTGAGTAAGAGGGAATTTCCTCCTGACTGCACGCCCTGAGCTGCACATCTTATTTGCCATGCCTTTGGACTTGAAATGAAAACCCAGCTTTTCCTGGCCTTTTAAGTCACCAGCCTTCGAATACACCAACACCCTCGGCTCCCTTGGGCATCTGGTTTGCCCACTCACCCTGCAGACTGGGGGGCTTATCAGCTTCCATGTGAGCCAGTCCCTTACAATAAATCTCTTCAGATCGACAGATTCACAGAAGTAGCGATGCATTGATCCTTCCCACTACCCATTTCTCTAGAGAACCTTAGTGCAATCTCCATCCATATTTTCAGTTTGAATCCTCGCCAAACCAGTCATCCAATACCTGCTCGCACCCCTCTCAGGGACTGTGCTCATGACTTACCTGGCAGCACGTCCCACTTTAAGCAGGATGAGGTCAGCCTCTTGGAATGCACCACCCCCAGGTGAGAGCCAAGCCGGGTCACGTGTGTTCCGCCCACAAGACATGATCAGCCTGTGGAAAACTCTTCACCCCTGCTTTTCACTTGCAATTGCGTAGATGTAGGTCGCGACGGCCTTGGTTGGTTTTCTCCCACGTTTTGTGGGTGCGTTCCAGCTGTACGTATGGGTGGGATTTGTTGTTACGTGTTCGTCCACGACCACAATACACTGATATACTTTGGCCTTGGTTATTCAGGCTAGTTTGGTAATCAGGCCTTCCTGATTACGTCGCACCGTTGGCTTGTGTTGAGTCTGCGGTTCCTCATTCATGTTCATGTGCATTACAGTGAGGGGAGCTCTGGTACGTAGTAATTTATTAATCACTGTCATCAACATCCCTGTGACCTTAGGGCCAGGAATTTTGCAGTTCTTACCCTCTCATCTACAGGAATGTCTCTTCTTGCCTCTGTCAGGCAGAAATGGGACTGGGTACTACGAGCTCTCTCCAAAGCACAAGATGGCCCCTGGCCCCGGCAGTAGTCTCCAGCACCCTCCCTCCTGGCCAAGGGATCTCCACTCTAACTGTACCGTACCATCACCTGGGAATCTTAAAATGTGCCAGGTCCAACCTGGATTCTGATTCCCTTGAAAGTAGGGGTAGGGGTATAAGGATGGGGAGGAATAGCGCTAGGGTCTTAATAAGAACCTTTTAAAGGATGCTTGTGTGCATCCAGGCTGAGGACAAGTGTCCTGAGTCAGGGGTCTTTTCTATGAATAGCCAGAAAGCAAACATTTGAGGCTTTGTGGGTCCCGTGATTTCTGTGGCAACTGCTCAACTCTGTACACTGTAGAAATGCGTATGTGAATGTGTCCCAATAAAACTTTATTTACAAAAACAAGTGAAGGTCTGTTTTTGGCCCCTGGGACCATGACTTGTTGATTAATCCATGCATCTCCCATTTTAAAAATGGTTGTTGCAGCAAATATAAAGTCATCAAACTGCCCAGCTCATATTTCTCCATCCCGCTCACAACACAAGAGACTCTCAAGCAGCTGGCTGAGATTACATTTGTCCTCCGTCTGGCCTTCCTGTCTTGTTTGTATTCCCATCCAAACAAGGAAAGAACTTGTTCTTAAAGGATCCTCTCATCCCAATACTCACTACTGTCTTTTTCCATGTTCACAAGCATTCACTTAATATAGTTTCTAGAATTTCACCAGAAACTGTCAGAAGCTCACTCATCTGTGGTTCCAAAACTATACTTTCCCCCTTGCAAATTGGGATATGCCACCAAGATCATTTTCCAGCTTCTGGCATCCTGTTCCCCTTGATTCACAGAACACTGTCTGAAGAGGCTCCACATGGGGACCTCAGGTTCCCTCCGTGCCAGGGGACCAGATGCACTCCTCTGCAGCCTCTCTGTTCTCTTGGGTCCCATCCCTCCTAACCATGTTTACCACTCTTTCCAGTGTGAAGATCATTTTTCCTGATAAAGAAGATAAAATCAAAATGGGAGTCCCAGATCTCTGCTTCTCCATGTCACCTGTTTATACTATACCATCTGTTTTAAATAAGACCGTCTTTTTTTGTTTGCTTTCGGGGCTTCCAAAAACAATTGTTTTAAAGCATGTGGCCACACATGCTGGTTTGACCGGGACAGTCTGGTAACGTCTCTTGCCCTGGGGTAAAAGTGAATGACCAGAGCTCCCTTCACCCCAGGGAGTCTCAGCAGCTGGTTCCACAGGTGAAGAAGCGGGAACAGTAAAGCATGTCCCAGGCTTCCTGGGTTCTCAGGTCTCATGCACACTCAAGAACAAGTGTTGAAACACACAGCCACAGTGGATTCATTTCCTAGGTCTGCCCTTTGCCAGCTGTGTGGCCGTGAAGGAAGTTCTTTCATCTCTCCAGCCTTCAATTTAACTCTATGGAATCTCTGGGCCTGTTAAGTGACTGCACGCATGATTCAAGCATGAGACAGAGGACAGAGAACATGCAGTACACGTTCAGAGGCCACCGGTTATTATTACTAATACTATTTATTGTCAGTGCCATTAACGCCCTCCATCTCCTCCAGAATCATTTGTAACCCTCCATTGGTATAGTCTGACTTTCCTTTTCCACTAACGTCACATCCTTTTCCTCTCCAATCTCTTGCTCCAGGTATAAATTCAACTCACCTCTACACAATCCTGCCGTCTCTCCCGTCTTCTGGGAGACATCACTAGAGAGCCAGAATGCTCGACAGAAGTGTCCCCCTGGCAAAGAAGCGACCTGCATTTAAAACTAACAGCTCATGAGTTGCTCCATCAGTAAGACGGACATGTATTCTGCGAACCCCACGGCATCTACATCTCCAAAGATCAAGATGAAGTACTGCCCCTCGCCATCCACTTGGGAACACACCTTGAAAACTGAGGAGAGTCTGACTCTCAAATTGCTCAAGCAGCTAGACTAGCTGGAAGATCAACGATTCCATTAACATCCAGAGAAAAAGACTGACCTGAGGCATGTTCAAACGTGGGAGGGCTCAGAAAGGAGACTCAAGGGAGGGAAAAAAAAAAAAAAGAATGACAGTCAGGATTTTGCAGCACCTACCAAAATAGCAACTGTTCATTGAGTAACTACAACATGCTGATACGTGACCTACTGGGCATTCGACCCATGTTATCTCAGGTGTTCCTCTCAACAATCCTGCCAGAAATTGAGGCTCAGAGGATTCAATCACTCAAGGGACATAACTGATTGATGGCAGGATTGCACCTACTATGATCTGTACCCAGAGTTCACATCTTTCAGATGCACCACACTATGTCTTTATGAAGAAGCTGCAAACCTGTTTTCAGACACAGTTTAAAAGAAAAGAAACTCCATGAAAAAAGCAAAAGTGGTATTATTTATATACATTTTTAAGTCACACAGAAATCTTGTTAAGTGAGTAGCTGACCTTGAATCAGCAATTGTGGATCATGACGTTACGTGTCTGAGGCTGCTTCTTACACATATACACAGGAGAATATGTATCCTAACTAGTAGCTACCATGAAATCTGCATTTGGCAAACTCAAAGAAGGTGACATTTAGTCCCATCCTGTGCTCCAGAGAGGGACCAGGTAAATCTCATGAAGTGGTGCAGGCGAGAGCACGCTGGTCCTGAATTAGAGATGGATCCCAGCCTAGTCCTTGCACTCCCTGCACCTATGACCTTGCATCAGACATCCAGCATTGCTGAGTTTTCAGGAGCTAAATTTATCTTTGCAACTATTGTCCTCTTCCAATAAGTGATCTGGGACAGCTGGATATCCACATGCACATGGTGAGACGAACCTGTATCAGGGAATGCTAACACCACCTCCATATTCTGATACTTGCTGGAAGGACATGGGACTCGGCATAGTGTGGTCTTCGTGGTTGAGGCATATTGCACCCATGTGGTGGGGACACACAGCTGGATCACAAAGGGAGGCAGAGGAAAGCCTCGTCAGGCCTCCTACGCTCCTGCCTTCCGTGTGGGGTCATTCCTCTTCTGGTAACAGAGAGCTGCAATGTGTGTACGACTTCCTGCTCAGGAAAGTTCATCAGAGACTCAAGTGTCCATAGTTCTGATTGAGGGTTGGCTACCTGGGCACCTTCTGTCTAGTCCATACCCAAGTTACAGACCAGCGGGAAAGCAAGAGACCCCTTCCTCACACCACAGCCCAACATTAACTCAAAATAGATCCTGGGCCAAAATGGAAGAGCTAAAGCTATAAAGCAAGAAGAAATTCTCACGGCCTTGATCGGCAAAGGCTTCTCAGATATGATTCCACAAGCATAAGTAACTAAAGAAAAAAGTAAGTGGTTTTCATCAAATCTAAAACCTTTTTTGCTTCGAAGAATAGCATCAGAAAAGTAAGAAGCCATACAGAGAAGGGCAGAAAACACTTGCAAATCCTTTATCTCATAAGGCACATGCATCCAGGGTGTATGAAGAAATCTTACTTGATAATAAAATGAAAGGTAACCAATTTAAAATGGGCAAAGGCTCAGAATAGACATTTCTCCAAAAAAGATACACAAACCCCCAATAAGCACAAAGCGGCTCAGCACCATTAGTTGTTAAAGAAATACAAGTCAAAACCATGATGGAATACCTCTACATGTGCAATAGCATGCCTACACTCAAAAGGAAAAGTAATAAGGGACCCTTCACATAACAGCAGATTCAAAAGCTTCTAAAATTGTGCTAATGGTTGCCCAAGACTGTGAACAGCCAAAAATCATTAAATCAAACAGTTATTACATGGATGAGTTTTGTGGTATGTGAATAAAATCTCCAAAGAGATCATTTATTTTTATAAAAAGAAACCATACAGCATCATTGCTTCTAAGAGCTAACTTGCATCCAGAGGTCACTTCCATGCTCCCATCTGGGTGACCCTTCATTCAGCCATGCTTTCATAGGCCAGGAGTAGAAGATGGCGGCCCAGGATCAGGGGTCGAGCAAGTGCCTTTGAAGGAGGACAATGAAAATGTATAGGGCGTGAAACAGCAGTATCGAAAAGAAAGGGCAGGGGCTCTGATGTTGCCAGGTATGTTTCTTTAAAATTGTAAATGCATTAGGCTCTGCACAACAACAAACGTAAAGGCCTGTGACTATGTGTCTACTTGTATTGATCTGACCCATTCGTGACCATCCAGGGAGCACCAGGGGTCCACCATGTACGAGGGAAGGTGTTGCCACGGTGGGAAACACTCTCCATCCCTGTTGGATTCAACCCTGATCTCTGATAACGGATAACGTCACGCCAACCTGCTCAGCTCTGTGCTAGCCACAAATGTCACCTATTGTCACTTAAATGGGTAATAAAGATGTTGCAAGAAACAGAGCAACAGTCTCAGTGCTGCAGTGGAGACAGAGTCCACGCTAGGGAAGCTTTACTTGTGCTATCTCCGCAGTCCTCATAACCACTGGCCATGGGATCCTGGAGTCCCAGGAACGTCAACCTGGCCAAGGTCATAGAACTGGGAACAAAGCTTGGCTTCACACCCAGTGAGTCTGGCTCCAAAGGCTACATCCTTAACCAAGATGGCAAAGGCCATCTACTTCATTTTCCCACCTCTATTTCTTATCTCTTCTAGAAGACAGTCACAGAAGAAAAGTCAAAGGCTTTGCTGAAATACAGATTTTATGTACATATATAAAATATATACATACACACACACATTTCTGAGTTATTAGCAAATTTGTTTTAATATTATTACTGAGGACTGGGGTGGTGGCTCAGCGGCAGAGCGCTTGCCTAGCATGTGTGAGGCACTGGGTTCAATGTTCAGCACCACATATGAATAAATGAATAAAATAAAGGTCCATCAACAACTAAAAATATATATTAAAATTTAAAATATATATATTATTACTTAATAATGTCTAAACATTTTTACTTTAAACATTTTCCTGACTACATTTTAGGTCTGCAGAAGCTCTGCAAGGACAGTAAGAGACTCCTCCTTCCGGTTTACCTTACGGTCACGGTTCCACGTTACCACGTTCGGTGGGCACGGCTGAGGAGCCAGGCTGGCCCGGCACTGCTAACTACAGCGCCTCGCTTTCTCTGGACTCCAGAGCTGTTCCCTCGGGCCCCCTCCTGGTGCGGGACACCATCCCGGCACACCTGGCAGTCAGGGTGCCTCGGCTACGCTGGTCTGTGGCAGCTGCGCCAACAGCCTTTCTTCGGTGGCCCTGACAGTGCTGAGGAGCCCCGAGGAGGCCGTCTGCAGGATGCCCCTCCATCCGGGTTCTACAGATGCTTTCCTCACTCACCTGTAGCCGGTGACTACGGGTCCTAGGAGACCAGAGAGGGGGCACACGCTGCCGAAGCCGGCCACGGGCTGAGCGAGCGCTGGCCAGCTCCCTGCACCACAAAGTCACCTTCTCCCTCTCACCTTATTCCGCAGCCCTGCCTTAGGAATGGAGAGTGACAGGCGACCTCCCTGAAGGAGGAGTAGCTGCATAGGTAACATACAACATCGTTTTAATGAAATTAAACTGGCGCGGGATTTTAAAAAATAAAACAGCAACACCCCCCCCCCCCCAAAAAAAAAAAACCACAGGATCCTGCCCTGCTGCTTCTAGCGACCCCGTAGTGGCTCTCCCGGCTTCCTGCTCATCGTCCTGTGATCGTCTCCGATCACAAGGGGGAAGATGTACTTTCTCCATCGTAATAAAAAAGGAAGACAACTGGCTGGACCAGAAAGCAGGAACTCCGTTCCATTCTAGATATTTAACAAGCAATGGGAGGTCAGAAATTAAAACACAAATGACGCGCGCGGGGAGCTTGCGCTGTGGGTGTTTATGGGGACAGACAGCAGACCGGAAGCCCCAAAGGCGTTCGTTACCCAGCAACATTTCCAAAGAGGGCTGCCAGGCTTGTCAAAGGAACTTTTCAAAGTTACAGTGTCACTGCCGATTTCCCGACTTTTGACATTCTTCACCCACTCTGAGTGGGAAAGGAGGTCAAAGAGAACGTTCTATTTCTTTAGGGAAAACGCTGCAGGGATTCCCACCACCTCCACCACCCGCGGGCTGTGGGACCTACTCTGAAGGCTAGTGAGCGAAGCTCCCAGAGTGCCCAGCACTTGGCATGGCCTCCCTGGACGCTGCAGGCCTCCTAAGGTGGGGGGGAGGGCATGCGCCTAGAGGGCCAGTCTCAAGCTGCACCCGAGGGTGCAGGTCCTCTTCCCCTCCCAAAGCGGAGCCAAGGGGAGTCTGACGCAGAATTTATGGGGATGGTGGCCACAGGTCACCCTGTCCAGGGGACTTCTTCCAGGGGTCTGTCCAGACGAACCCAAAAGGGTTTGGATGGAGCAGACCTCTGTGGAATCAAAAGCTGTGAGAGCCAGGAACAGCTGAAGGCCAAGGCTGCCCCGGCCAGGGCGCTGCCGGAGAAGGGGCCCAGCAGATGAGCCCGAGGAGCGCCCACATGCACGCCACTTTAAATCAGCTCGGAAGGGTGAGTGTTCCAGAAACACGGCAGACTGAACTCTCTGCAGCTTGACCTACCAGACGACCAGAGCCGGAATAAATGATGATGGATATCGTCTTGTTGGCCTCAGAGGACACAAAAAAATTCTCTGTAGGGGCAAAAAGGGAAACAAAGAATACCAACAATCCCAGCAGCCAGAGGCGCCCATGAGGGCTGGCCTCACCTCCCTAGGGCCTTGGGACACCGGGTCTTCAGTCTGAGATCAGGTGGGGGGACTGACATCGAACCTCTGGATTACACGGGGAGGTCTGGAAGGTGCCGGGGTGCTGAACGGCTCGGGGCAGAGCACCCCAGGACTCTGCTTAAGCTAAAGCAAATACTCCGAGAAATGCATCCTTGTGTTAGGCCCCAAGGCTTTGTCTACAGATTAAGATCAATGGAGGACGAGCACACAATTAAAGTTTACCAGACACACATGGAGACAAAACAGCATGGAGAGAGTCGGAGGAAATGACCAACGACAGATGTAAATCCCGTGGACTTCAGATGGTCCCAGGGCCAGATACAGACTACGAAACCACCACACAGAAAACACTCGAGAAGCAAAGGATGAAATCGAAAAAGTAAGCAAATAGCAAGGGACTCTAAAACATGGCCAGGCATGGAGGGGAGCAAGAGGGAAGAACCACTGGTCAACGAGCTCTAGTTACAGTAGAGGGAAGTGAATTCCCACCTCCAAATGCCCAGTTGAGTGATAGCAGGTAACAGTACTGTACACCACGTTTCCAAAAAATCCAGAAGGACTCTGAATGTCTTCAACACAAAGAAATGGTAAACACCAGAGGGCACAAGTGTGCTTACCTGAGATCTGAACACTGTACAATGTGCCCATGTTAAAACATCACACGGCACCCATAAATACATACAATGTTTTATGTGACAATTAAAAAGCTTTAAAAAATAAGAAGAAAAATAATGACCAGGTAAAAAGAATCTTTCAGTTTTGCAAGATGAGAAGAGGTGTGAAAGGCTGGGTCCACCATAATGTCAATAACATTCACAGAACTTACACTCAAAAATAGTGAAGGTGATGGATTTTATGTAACATGTACTGGATTATGATTAAAAAAAAAAAAGATCAGGCAGACTTTATAGAACCAAATAAAACTTTTTAAAATAAAAACTATGATTATGAGATTAAAAAGATGCTTGCAGATGACACAGCACATTAGGCAAGGCTGAAAAGAGAATTAATGAACCGGAAGAAAGAGCCAAAGAAATTACCTGAAAGACAATACAGAGAATAAAGGAAAGGGAACTGTAAAGAGGTTAACCAAGGTGGAGAACACAATGAGAAGGCCTCAACGATATCTAATCTGAGTTTGGGAAGAAAAAAATAGAAAGGATGGAGGAAAGAATATTTAAGTAGATTACAGACTTTCCAGAGTGTTAAAAGACAGGAACCCACATAAATATCATATACTAACCAGAGTAAATAAAAAGAAATTCAACCTCAGTGTATTATAAATTTGAAAAGCACCAGCAATAAAAAGAAGAGATGTTAAATAGCAACCTGGCCCAGAAAACTCAAAGCAGCAGATGGGGCAAGGAAGAAATTCTTCCAAATCCTCACACTTTCCTTCCTTTCCTCAACTCCTTTTCCTCTCCAACACTAGCACCATGAGAAAGAGCAGCCAGAATGAAGGCAGAGCGAAAGGGACACTCGCCCACAGTCACGGGGGAGGCCCTCAGCACAGCCTGGCTGGCAGAGAGACCTCACCTCTGGATGAGGGGAGCTCATTACCATCTTCCTGGACTTGACTGAGATGGCATGTTTTCAACGTAGCACAACCATCGCACGTGGGAAGAGAGAGAGATGGGTGAGTTACTGTTTCTCATCGAAAAGCTCGTGATCGATTCCTGTTACTTCTATACTGCAAGTTGTACAAGCAACCAAGTACCCATGGTTTGTCTCCCAGGGCCAGAAACCAAAATCGGAATGACAAACATGACCCATGTGACTACAAAAACATGTCACTGTGCAGTGACGATTTTGATGCCCACGCTCACTTCCACCCGTTTCTAACGGGACAGTATTAATCTGCCAACGGGATGGGAAAAGCATTCACGCTGTGCTTTTTTTATAAATTCTATAGGTACATTGTGATTAGATCCTTATACAGCAGCTAGCCAGAAAAGAGGATGAGATAATGAATAATACCCAAGGGAGGGAAAATCCCCTTTTCAGCTGGTTTAAGTCATGCTGCTAATGTGCACACAGCATTTTGCATTTACCATAAAGCTTTTCAATTAGTTCATAGACAAGTTAACCTTCTAACTCCCAGAAAATATAATTCATGCACATTTTATACCATGCAGCATCCTGCTAGCTATTATCCATCATTTACAAGTGTTATTTGTCTATAAAAATGACACTAAATTTTTGAAAAATGGGACTGCTTTGCCTGCTTCTGGCTGTGTTTTAACAAATGGCACCAATGCAAAAGGCTTTAAGTCACATAAAAAGCAATTAGTCAAAGAAGCAATAAATATTTTTTTAAAAGGATATAAATGATGGCTTGTCCAGATAGCCAAATGTCTAAAGGCTGATACACAATAAAATAAGGGTTAACATAAAAGAGTACACTTCATTATTTATTGTTAATAAAGTTAATCAAATTCAGCGCTTCTTACTCATGCATGCATTTAAACAGAAACACAAGTATGATATGCACATTTATGGAAAGCAGTTCAAAAGATTAGTATCTCTAAAACAAAGTCCAGCAAAGAGAGATGCATAAAATGTAGCTGTTATCCTCTTACAACATAAACAATTGTGTTTAAAACACAGACATTTATTTAATTAAAACTATCAAGTGAAATAATGTTTCCCACAACTAACAATCATGACGGAAACATGAATTTCAGGATTAGTGTCAACATAATTTGGGGACAGAGAAAAACATATAGCCAGAACACTTTCATTTTTCTCTTGCTGGTATCTTCTCCACCTATCCTACAGTAATTTTGTTCTTTCACTCAAAAATCTATTCTCAGAAGACATATTAGGATCTTTGTAAAACAAAATTAGATAAGCATAAACTCATCAATCAGCAATTTCTAACTGCATTATCTTCAAGTGGCTTGGTCTTTTATGTCACTTATCTGCTTAAAATTAAGTATAAAAGAGTTTCCAAGAAAAGAAGATATAAAATTAACTTCATTTCATAATAAGTTCTCCAATCATGCCGGCAGACAGCTGACATTATTACAGCTCACACTTATAAATCAGTGATTATATACACTAGTTAAGCAAGAAAAGAAATGAAGAAGGCAATTATAGAGTGGAGAAATTCCCAAGAAGCACATTTGTAGTCAATGTTGCTAAACAGTAGTTCACTCGTGGTTAAAATAAAAGCCCTCCCTCCAGACAGTTCTGGGGTTGTGATTCTGGAGGGGAGGAAAGCAGGCAATCTATACAACTTGTCTCGAAAGTTGAATAAAGCCAGCCAGAAACGGATACGTTGTCATTTTACCGTTTATTCTGAAGTTGAATTCTAAAACCTCCACATGTCATTAAACAATAAGAGAATACTGAATCAGGCTGAGAGCAGAATATTTGGGAGGAAGGGGTCATATGTGGAATTCTAGACATCTGGCAATGAATGAGCAGGTGGTGAATGAAGATAGAGGAAGAGATCCCAGCTTGGTCTGCACACCCTCTTCTTTTCCCTGCCACTTGAATGAGGGCCAAAACGCCACTTCTGATCTTATTTCCCACTTCTTAGATGTGCTTTATTAACGCCTGTTTGATTGCACAGTTAAATATTCTAATTGGCACATAGCAGGCACACAGCTGCTGGACGTCCATGCACTTGAGTGTGTTTGTGACGGCTGGCAGCAGAAAGGTCGTGGCAGACCCAGAGGCCACGTTTATTTCTTCCCTCCTAATGGCCGCGTGATAACACAGCCCACGCCGTGCCTTGGAACACAGTGGTCGAGAGCGTCTCTGCAAGAACAGGCTCTCTCTTCCACCTGCTGCAAAGGGCTTTGACGACGTGAAGACTCCAAATGAGAACCAAGCGGCACCAGTCATTTCTGAAGCACCCCCTGATTCTCAAAGCACTTGCTCATGATCCGGTAACTAATCCCCTGCAGCACCTCTGCACAGAAGAGGTGAATCCGTCCTAGACGACATCTACAGAGAGAACAGGGACACATGATCACAGAACTTGACACGCGGGTCGGAGAGCTTCTAGAAACGGACCCTAAGGAAGGTATCACTTGATCCACATCCTCGGTTCGTTAGGAAGGAAAGAGTGCTCAAGGTCCGTCCCCCTGCGACCGACTAACTTACATCTTCATCGGAACCATCCACCCGTCATGGCCACCCTCTCGCCTGGCACACTAAGAAGTAACTGTTCACACCTACACTCAGTTTTCAAAAGGGTGCTGTTCAGAAGGTCCGGCAGATAACCCCAAACCCTCTCCGTCCCAGAGGGATATGAAATGTTTATTATCTGCAGCCAAGGAAAGAGCTGGATCATCTGCCAGGGAGGTGCCTCTTATCTGTTCCCTTCCTTGAGCAAACAGCCAGCACACAAGCACGGACGTGCAAATGGACACCCCCACGTGGCTCGCGTGAAGTCAATTAGGAGTTGCTTCTGAGCCGTCAGCCTGTCCCCTGAAAGGTCAGAATTTTCTGGCAAACCTTTTTCATAATTCTACCCCATCTTGACCAACAGTAACAAGAAAACTTTTAAAATAAAATTCTGCAAGAAGAGTCTAAATTTCACTGGTAAGTCAACAGCAGCATATAATGGCACCTAATCGCTCACGGTGGCCTGACACTGTTGTCTGAAACACGTCTCCGGCTATCTCAGGATTCCGGGTCGCCAATAATTTTACCATCCCCATCCACAAGGTAGGGCAAGGGTACTTGTTAATCCTGTGTCATAAAAGAACTTTGGGCCTGGAAAATTAAAATACTTGTCTAAGCTCAAAATTGGTGACAAGGTAGAGACATGAATTCAGGTCTCCAAACTCTCTGCTAACTAAATAAAGACCCAGAAGAGACATACAAAAGTCAACACAAACAGAGTGCCAGCTGTTATTTACACTACCTACAATAAATGTTTGTTCCAGGAAAAAAAATAGTTCAAACAAGATGGGAAATAGTTTAAACACAAAAGGCTGAAGGGTTCAATATAGTAGGGGAAAAAAAATATGTTTGCTTTTAATACAGTGGAGGAACTGTTCGGGAACACTGTGCTCTTCTGCTGTCAAGGCGGGCCTTGTTGTACTGCCCAGGGCCCCAAGATCACAAGCTACGTGCAAGTGAGACGCCAGCTCCCGGCGGCAGAGCTAGCTCCCCTTGCAGTGCCCTACGCTCCTGTGCTGGTAAATCCTTCATACCTTCCACCATCTTTTTCGACCAACAAAATTCCAATGTGTGGTGTCAACAAAAAGCAAGTGTCCTGATTCTGACAGAGGTCAGCCAAGCTGCAAGCAAAGGGAGGCGGCTGCGAGCTAGGGTGAGGCTGGGTGGGTGCCCTGGGGTCTGCCAAGGGCAGGGACGGGGAGGAGTGGGGAGATGTGAACTTGACTCCTGACACAACCTAGGGTGGGAAGGCTTCAGAAGCAAGAGATGGGTTCTTCAAATAGCCCAAAGGCCACCAAGCCAAAGGACGTGGCTCATTCTGGATGTCTCCAGAGGGAAAATCAGAAAGTGACAGGAGGATTGCACGTGTCCCCATGGAGCTTCATAATGACTGGAACTGCTGTGGACAGCCAGGTGTTCCTAGGAACACTGGCAGGCATCTCCTCTGAACTGCTTCGGCTGCGTCTCAGAGGACCAGGACACCGGGAGGGAAGGCCCACGTCAGGAAAGACCTCAGACAAGAAAAACTAGGATCCGAGAACAGCTTTCAAGGACCCCAAGGTCATGCCCAGATTTTCAACCCTGGAGGACACAGGACTGAGCCCCAGGCTCTGTCATTTCTAAACTGTTGACACTAGTGGCTCTTCAAGCCACATGTGGCCTCCCAGCCAGGAGAACTGCTTGATCACAGATGCCTGGATCGATGACTCTAGAACCTCTACCTCTCACTCCCTGGAGGCAGGATCAGGAATCTGCAGTTTTTAAAAGCTTCCCACAAATTGCTAGCAGGCCAATCTTGGAACCATTGATAAACTTTTTTTTTTTTTTTTATCCCAGGTAGGTATTCATTTGTCAAATAGGAAACATGATGGCCTTGGCCAAACTGAGTCATGAAGCTACTTAAGTAAAATGACATGTTCAATACTTAGGATGGTGCCCGTATCTAGTACACAGTTGTCAACTCTTAAAAAATCTGTTCTCTGCAGTGTGACCAAGCTGAAGAGCATTCACTAATTAAAAGCAAGGACAGTGAGGCTTAGTCCTCTTCTATTTTCTCATCTGCTTTCTTATCCGGTCTTATTATTTGGTCAATACAGGAAAAAAAATCTTGATGCAATACAATTTGGATCCTTTGAATCAAATGCTTTATCTATGTGAATACTGCTTTAAAATTAATTTATCATCAAGGAGCATTTAAAAGTTGAAAGCAGTAACGGAAAACCTGTGATTTTTTTCCCCCTCTTATAACAATCAGAAGCTCAAGATACCAACTCTTCACTCTGCAAAGTTTAAAATTCGTATTTATCCCCAGAAACCCAAGTGAAGATAAAAGACTCCAGTTCTCCGCTATGAATCAAGTAGACACACTCCCTCATTTAAAACCCTTCAAGGCACCAAAGTGAAAGAATCATCCTCTTCTGACATTTATATCGCCGTGAATGGCTTCAATTCTTTAATTGTGACGTTGTTCCTAGACATCAGGGTGAGTGTTAAAATACCCCCAGATAGAAAAGAAGGAGGTAATTGGAGCAATTTATTTCAAGTGGGGAAAATGTCCACTGGATTTCTGGATTCCTAGTTGCAAGTTATTAGACTGTTACTGTTTGGGTGGTTTTATACAAAAAAAAAAAAAAAAAATTGCAAAGCGTGGTTGCTTAAGCACATCTAAAGGTTAAACTCCAAGCAGCTAATCTGTATGTGAGAACAAGTAACTGTCAAACACTTAACCTTTTGCAGATTAAAACCGCCTGACTCACAGATGTGAGACCATCGTTGCTGTAATTGTTCTAAGCAGAAATCTGAGCGTTTTTAAAAGATGCATCATTTTCTGGAGCAGTCCTGTTTATGCCCCAGGTCAACTTTCCCGCTGATGTCTGAGTCGGAATCAAGCCTTCCACAGATGCTCACACTCTTGAGTCCCCTGGATTACTGTGCAGTGCTCACCGCCTGGCCTATGGAAGGTTCTGGAACAGCTGTGAGCCAAGTCCTAATTATCATTTCTACTTTCACACCGTTTCAAACAGGATCATTTCAGAAATGCTTTCTCTTCACTCCTGTCCAATTTGAATGCACCACAGTTCCTGAGATTCTGTACCCCACCAACTCCCTGTACAAATTGCTGTCTCCTGACTCGTAGTAGATGCTCAACCAAGATCTGCTGAACAAAGTCCTCGTCATCGTCATTAACACCTCAAAGATCTAATCCCCGAAGACATGTTTCAGTAGAGTCTTTCTGTATTCCAAATTGTACAATTTGTAGTATGTGTTCCAAATTGCCAACTCTGGTGAGCTTGTCTGCTAATTCTTTATTTTAATAAATGAGATTTTTCTCATAATGGAATATATGAGAATATACTGATTTCCACTATTAGAATAGCTGATAAAATGAACATTTTGCAGCACATAAAAGTATAGAATAGAGTAACAATGCAATTTTGTCCAGTGCAGTACAGGTAAGTACCTCAAGTATTTGTTAAAAATAACTTTACACTTTAGAACTTAGAGCAGCAAAACATTTAGCCTGAAACGTTCTGCAATTTAAAGCTAAATTTCCTCTTATCAACAACGGCCTAATAGTATATGACCCATCCCTAAGAAGAAAGAAAGTGTGTGCAAATGCTTTTAATCCTGGAAATGTCACCACAGAAAACAGCAAATATTTTTAAAACCAAAACTGGCTGAAATCAGGAAAAAAAAAAAAAAAAAAAAAAAAAAACCGAGCTGTCTTTTCAAAAAAGTATAAAAGTGATGGGGGGAAGGCGACTCACATCTCCAAATTCTGAGGCTCTCTGTGAATAGTCTACAAAACACGAGCTGTGAAATCCACCGTGGCCATCTGAGAGTGGCAGGGCTCCCCCTGAGCCGTATTTCAAACACGGACCGGGGCGTGAAGAAAGCAGGCAGCCTGCACGGAGGCGCGTCCTCTCCACCCGCAACACGCCTGCAGAGGGGAAGAAGGGCTTCAGGAGGTCCCCTATCTCCAGACAGAAACCTCCAAGCTCCGGCTCCGGCCTGCGATGCTGGATCTCAATGTCTGCTCTTCAGAGCCCTGGGTTGAAATGGGCGTGAGCGGGGACTAGCAGGGACCCCGACTGTGTTCTGAGCAAAGCCCCAGAGCAACAACTCCAAAGGTGGCGCAGGCGGCGGGGTGGGGGGGCACAGGCATCGTCCCGGGGAGGCCTCCACCCGCTGGAGCCGCAGGCGCATGTCCGCAAGGCCCAGGCAGCACAGCGGACGCCGTCATCTGCAGGTTGCTCTGGGGCCCCGCTCACTCAGCTCGACAGCATCCATCACGTATTGTATGCCTTCTGACGCTGGTTACTAAAGATACCCCGAGGAAGAGCCACTAACGCTGGAAACTGCTACTCCCGAGGCGGGAGGACGAGTGAAACCACAGAAGGAGACGCAAGGGCCTCTCCGTGTCCATGTGCTCAGACTGTCCTCTAAATGACCCTTGACGTAAGGGAACTTGCTGGGGACGACAGCAGGAGGAGGAGCCTGTCCTGCTGGTAGAGCCTGCAGCCCCCAAGAATGTGCAGTCTCGGCCCAGGAAGGGGGATTCTGACCAGGAAACTGCACCATCTCCAAAGCAACGCTCAGGGCGGCGCCTTTGTGCAACAAACGCTAAGAACCCACCAGCATGCGCCCTGGCCTGTGGAGCCTCGTCACCATTGAGTGTGCCGGGGACACTTTGCAGACTTCTGCATCCGGAAAAGTCCTCCTGAAACATGCCTTCAAATCAGCTGTGTCACCTCCGCTGCTTCTACTTCCAATTCACCCCCTTACCTTCGCCTTCCCCTCCTGCCAGCCCTCTTCACTGGGTCCTTTTGTCCACTGTTTCTGTTCCTATATTAACTGGCTAATTAATTTACATGCTAAAATATAAAGAGATTGTTGCTGATTTTACTGAAAGGTCATTTTTTTTTTCTTTTTTTTCAGAGAAGCACAAGACGAAGCCTAACCCGCGAGGTGCTCGTGCTGAGGGCAGAGCACTTCGCTATCTTGCAGTTGAACACGCTGTAATGGCTGGAACCGTAACCCCCACCCCAGCCTGCCCACCAAAAATTCATATAGGGAAATCCTAACCCTGGAGCTTCAGAATGTGGCCTCACTTGGAAACAGGGCCACCGTGCTGCAGTGAGTTAGGAGGAGGTCACACTGGAGGAGGGTGGGTCTCTAACCCAATAGGACTCTGTTCCTAGAAGACGCAGGTCTGGATGGGCACTCGCAGGAGGACTGTCGTGAGGACATGGAGGCAGAGACAGGGCGACGCACCTGCCAGTCAGAGAAGTCAAGGACGGCCAACAAACTAGCACGCTCAGGAAGGAGCCATGGACAGCCCTCTGCACAGCCCTCAGAAGGTCCGCTCCTGCCAATACCTTGACCTCGGACGTCAGCCTCCAGGACCGAGACAGGAGCAGCGGTCACTGAAGCCCCCCACTGACAGCGGCACAGGCCACTCGGCACACACACGGTGGCGCATTTCCCCTGTCCACCCCAAAATTCAACAAACTGTGTTGTTGAAACAATGAGGAGCCTAACCTCAATCTCAGATAAAGGCAAGCTCACCTATCGTGGCCACAAGTTGAAAAGCAAAAGACTAATGGTGGCTGTTGACCATTCAAAGGTTTCTGTCAAAAGCGTTCAGATAACCTCCTCAGGGGAATCCGATTTTTTGCACTTAAAAATGTTAAGTGCTAACACCTCAGTTTAAAATCGTAAGCCACGCACAGTGGCACATGCCTATAATCCCAGCAGCTCAGGAGACTCAGCAGGCAGGAAACTCGCAAGTCCAAAGTCAGCCTCAGCAATTTAGCGAGGTCCTAGGTAACTTAGTGAGACTGTCTCTAACTAAAAAAAAAAAAAAATTGTTTACAAGAGCTGGGGATAGCTCAGTGGTTAAGCACTCTTGGGTTCAATCTCTGGTACAAAAACAAAGCAAAGTAGTAGCTTAATGTACAAAAAGGAATATTTAATGAAAAAATGTTAAATTGAGAAAAATAAGAGCAAGTGACGTACTTCACAGGGCAAAGGGATTCGTTCCAGGACCCCTGCAGATGTCTGAGGTCACTAAGTTGCATTGTTTAGAGAATCAGGACAAGGGGAAGTCTGTCTACGCCAGTGCAGACCCATTACTCTCTTAATATTTTCTATATGCAATTGGCTGCATCGATGAATGTGGAAGCCACGGATACAGAGGGTGACAGTACTGTCAACCAAGTGACACCAGAGGGCCTAGCCTCTCACAGACTGGAATGAGACTGAGAAGAAAATCTCAGAAGGAAGACCACCCACGACTGTGGCTCAACCACAGACCAGATGCTTCACCACCCTGCGCCCGAGTCTTACAGGCATCTGCGTGGGGTGTGCACCTTCCAAATCTCACCAAGCAGACGATTTGGCTGCATCGGACGGACCCTGCTGCCCCCTTACTTCTGGCAACTTCCTACTTCCTGGGCTTCTGGCCTTTGCGGCCTCTGGGTTCTTTCCTGCTTCTCCGTTTCTGTCTCCTCCACAGTCACCGTCACAGGTCCTCCTCGGGTCTCTTGCTCCTGATGCTCTCTACCCTTCCTGCCCGCATCTGCAGCATGCGTGACCTCTCGCCTAGCACGCAGCAGTCTCCAGGAAAACAGCGAGGTTAATAATCGTGAAAAGACACCCTCCCCCATACTCAGGCTCGATCAACACTATGTTTTTTCAATTGATCTACAACAGCATGTCAAGCTGAGATGCTTGAAAACGGTGTGTTCACCGACTCGTCTCTTGAAGAAAGTTAACGGACACCAGCACCTTATGCACAGAGCTCTTCAGTGCAGCAGGGCTTTCAAGTCCTATTACCTGGCTGGGGATACAGCTCAGCTGGCAGAGATCTTGCCTAGCATGCACAAGGTCCTGGGTTCAATTCCCAGCACCACCAAAAAAAAAAAAAAGTGTCCCTGAATCCCAGGACCACAGCTGTCCCGGAGCTTTCAACAGCATCCAATATGAGGACATGATGGTCCTTCCTAAGACACAACACTGGGAAGAAGTCAAGGACGAGGGGCTTATTGATCTTGTTTACCCTGATAACACAAACCGCAATCTTGGAAATTTAAGGTATTTGGCAGTCAATTAAAGTCCACCTTTGAATTGGGTAGAGAGGTGGTAAGAAGAGGCAGTCTAGGCAGATTAAAATGTTCTAATTTCAATGTTCAAAAGCATTATTTTAAGATCTCAATTCCTTCTAGAAAGCAATTTACCCACATGCCAATGAGCTATAACGATACTGCCTCTGGAAGGAAAGCACAGGACACAGCTTTTTGCAGCTGAGAGTGTCCTTAGTGCTCACAAGAATGACCTGAGCGATGTTTCATGTCTCGTGGTGGGTGGCTGGATTAGAGAAGACCCAATCAGGGGACAGGAGGCAAAGAGAGGCAGCCATGGGCTAAGTTCAAATGCAAGGTCCTAGGTAATGCAAGGCAGACACCTGTCCTTCTCCCCAGTCCACCTGCTCCAAACCCTCTTAAGAAACCCAGGTTCAAAGCCCTGGGGTAGCAGGCAAGTGTTCAGGAACCACAACTCTCGCCCCTCTGGTGAGGGGCACTTCTTCCTGAGAAGCTGGTAGTGAAGGGAAACGGAAGGAGCAACACGCTGCTATCCAGGCTGCTTCTCTTTCTCAAGCATCCCGTTCAGATTCCTCACTGTGAAGACCCTTCACGGAGCACAACCAGGAGGGACCTTGGAGAACAAAGTACTTCTATTTCCAAGAAACTGTCACACCTGAATAATCCTATTTCCAGACTGGGCAACCACAGCAGCCAAAAGTATTGTTAATTAGGGGAAAGAATGGTGGAAATGAAATGATAATAAGGAAAATTTCAAACTGTGTATTTTCTAATGGCTTCTGACTTTGGCCTTTCCTCCTAGGTTCTGGCCAACTTCCCCGCGCATATCCATCTGAGGATGTCTGAAGTGATGGCAGTCACCACAGGTCCTATCCCAGGTGCCCCGGTTGTCCGGTTTCTCCAGGAGACATTTTGTGCCTCTGAAGCCGTGAGCTGCAGGATACCGTGGGGCCTGGATGGTGGGGCCCAGAACCAAGTGGCTGCTTGGGCACAAACCCCAAAGCAGCTCACATTCTTCCTGAAGCCACCTGTTGGGGTTAACCTGGCTCAGCTCAGGGGCAGGCTAGAAATGCCAATGGACTAAAGAACTGTACGCGTCTCCAGGAACTAGGGATTCTTCCGATGCCAAGATGCCCTGTCCAGTCAGGGTGTGGAAGCCACAGTGCTGGAGCCGATTCCTTCTGCAAACTCTGCCTTATCCTCCGCTGTATCACTAACGACAAACAGGGGCATCTCCTTATCTAACACAGTGACAATTAAAACATCACCCTGGAGATAATAAGGGTATACTCTCAGGGCTTCTGCTGCAGAGTACTAGAAAGACTGTCAGGGTCACACTGGGACTGTGTGTAGGAATATCTTCTCTTGATAACTTCCAGGGCTTTCAGAAAGCCCGACTGCCTGAAAGTAAACACTTGTCACCTCCACGCTAAAGACGATGTGGCCAGTCGGTGAACTCCCCAGAGAATTTAAAATCTAACATCTCACTATGCTTCCTAAGCGACAGCGCCAAACACCCGAGACTCTGGCCCTTTTCCTCCATACTAGTGAACCAAGGAATAATCGAGTACACTCTTATTATTATTAATAATAATAATAATAATAATAATAATAATAATAGAGTACACTTTTTTGAGGGCCTGGAGTTAGTCTCCATTTGTAGAGACAAAACTGCTTCCTAAGTGTGTGACTCTTTTCCCATTTTTACCCCTCTTCCCTTTTAATAAACCCCCTGCTATGGCCCAAGAGGCTGGAGCAGGGAAGCTGGAAGCCCCTCATGAATGATCAAAATGATCCATTTAATCTGCTAGCAGTATTTCTTTCCAGAGAAGTGGGGTTCCTGGGCCACGTGACACCATCAACATTATGTATGTGCAGCAGAAAGAATGGACCCCAAAGGTGTCCACCTCCTAATCCCCGGAACCTGAGGATGTGCCCTCTTCCATGGCAAGAGGGGCTGCGCAGATGTGATTAAGTTAAGGATCTTGAGCAGGAGGATTATCCTGGATTATCCCAGTGGGCCCAATGTAATCACAAGGTCCTTATAAGGAAAAGAGGGAGTAGGAGGGTCACAGAAACAAAGGACAGAGTGAGGACTTATTGGCTTTGAAGATAAAGGAAGAAATCATGACTCAAAGCATGCAGAGGCCCCTAGTGGGTAGGCAGAGCAAGGAGACAGATTCTCCCCTACAAGAACCACAAGCCTGCTGACACCCTGGTGCTGGTCAGGACTTCTGACCTTCAGAACTGTAGGATGATGAATCTGTGTTGCTTTAAACCCCAAATTTGTGGTAATTTGTTACAGCAGCAATAGGAAACTAATACAGTCCATTACTTCCACCCTCCTGATCCAATCCAACCTAGGCCTTCTGGTAATCTGGTGTCTAACTAATATCCAAATTGTGTCTCTTCTAATTAAACTCCCAATTGATTGATTCAAATAACAGAAAATAACAAGATGATGTTTCCTTTATTTGAAGAGTATCCAGCATCACAGAGTTTTTGAAGTTTGACAGACTAGAGGCTACTGAAGTCAAATCTCTAATTTTAGCACATCTAGAGAATGGTAACTATGCTAATCCTGCTTGCTCGATTTCCCATCTCTGGCTTATATGGCCAACAACTCTGTCCTTCAGAGATACATTCTCCCTTTCCCAATCCAGTTTCCTTGAAAAACTTTCTTTTTGAATAAGTAGTTCTATTAGTAAAATATACATGTTTTTCATATTCTAACTAGGAATATGCAAATGCACACCAAGACAGACTGGTGCAAGCAACTCCAGCTCCTATCACGAGACCAGTTCATGGACCACGACAGGATACTATGCTGCAGAAGACTCAAACTGGCGAACTTGGCTCCTGCCAAAATACAGCCGATACTGAAAATCCATGCACAGGTTTGTGGAGACCTAGGAAGTCCATCCAAACCACTGAGAACAGTGTTTACCATCTTAAACTCACATTTTCTATATCAGGCTTGTTCGTCTTCATTATTTTAAATGGAAATCGTATGTTGAGAGCTAGAAGTGACCTCAGAGATTAGTACTTCAATCCTTCGCTCTGAGAATTCTCTCTACAAGAGTATCAACGTAGAACTTGGACTGGATCCAGATGCACAAGTCCAGCAACACCTCAGACATTATTGTGGTCCTGGCCAGGGTAACAGGGCTTGTTTTTAATTTAATCAATATCACAAATGATGACACACGGAACAGGTTCAGTTGGCTGCAGGATGAACTGAATTAAATGAACTTGAGACCATTTCTGAAGAGAAGGATAAAAAAATGAAAAAAATATCAGATTGAAATAAGTTTGATTTCTAGGGGAATACAGGTGTCCCTCAGTATCTGTGTGAGACTGGTTCCAAGATTCCCTTGATCCTAAAATCTGCAGATGCTCGAGTCCCTTATGTGAAATGGTATAGTATTTGCACATAACATATACACAAATCCTCCGGCATGCTTTAACTCATCGTTTGCATGGTATCTCTAGGTTGGATGACTGGGTGACGTAATACCTACTACAATGCAAATGCTACAAGAACAGCAGATACACTGCACTGTTTGAGAATAATGGAAAGAGAAATGTCTGTACAGGTTTGATGTGAATTGTTTTCTGAATATTTTCAATCCACAGTTGGTTGATTCTGTGGATGTACACTTGGCTAAGTGTACATAATCTAAAAAGTGAAATTAGCCAGGCATGGGGGCATCACCTGTAATCCCAGCAGCTCAGGAGGCTGAGGCAGGAGGATGGTGAGTTCAAAGTCAGCTTCAGCAACAGCAAAGTCCTAAGCAACTCAGTGAGACCCTGTCTCAAAATAAAATACAAAACAGGGCTAGGGATGTGGCTGAGTGGTTGAGTGCCCCTGAGTTCAATCTCTGGTACCAAAAAATAAAAAATAAAAAATAAAAATAAAAATTAAAGCCACTAGAAACTAGCAAACAGATTCCGAGACTCCCCTGACGACGTCAGCTTCCTGAGGATACACACCATCTGAACGCCCTTCTCTCCCTGGCTGCCACGCCTCACTCATCGACGGCTGCACAGAGCGTGTTGCATTCAACTGGAATGTTCAGTCCCTGCTTAGCTCTCAGAAGAGGGAGACTCTCTAGAAAATGTTTACACCATGAACTGTACTTTCTTCTGGCCTTTGACAGGACTCTCACTTCCCCAGCATCGTGAATGCTCACAGATCACGTAAACCTCTCCTGGAGCTGGGCGTGCGGCTGAGAGGTAAAGTGCTCGCCTGGCATGCATGAGGCCCCGCGTCCCATCCTCAGCACTACAAAAAATAAGAAGAAGAATTCTCCCGATGGTCCAGGTTACTGTGCCCCTGCTTACTCATTTTCCTCTGTCACTCACGTGACAACCCAAGGCAATCTGATGGCTGGGTCTGAACTCTGGGTGAGGAGGTGCTACCAGATTCCCATCTGAAAAAATGAGGAAGTGACCTCCCGGGTGCTGTTGTCCCTCGAGCTCCTGGCTATGCGGGCCGAACGCCCTGGTCTTATTTTCCTGACTGCTGCCTAACCGTGCTCTCCACTGTGATTCTTGCTGTCCTCCCTCCGGCGGTGTAGACCACAATGGCACGCCAGCGCTCCAGCACTCAGACACAGCCAGCCAACCAAGAGTCGGGACCGGAATTCCCAAACAGATTTTCCGAGAACTGCAACATCGTTCAAAAGAGGTAGAGAGAGCGCCTGCTTCGCTTCAAAATCAGAATTACCCAGCGGAAGGGCACCCGTGTGAGGCCGTCATTGAGCTGAAACTCGTGTCTGGGTTTCCCGTCCGTTCTGCAGAGGCAGTGGCGCCTGCTGCGTCAGGTTAGCGTGAGCGCTGGAGAGAATGTGGGCAAGATGCTATGAATGATGAGTAGCTCTGACTGTTCCTGTTATTTGTACAGCATTGCAATTTTGTTTGGCTGTGTCAAAGAGCCTGTTAATTCTAATTAAAACACGAACACAGTTCATCTCAGAGGTTTTCTTTTCCATTCCACTTTTATCTGGGGTCTTAGCCCCAGAAGGCTCAAAAAAAAAAAAAAAAAAAAAAAAAAAAGCTTTCCTTACAAATCATTTTCCTGAAACCTGGAGATATCATGCAAAAGGGAAAAAAAGAGGTATTTTTTAAAAGGCAGAGAAATGAACCCAACACTAAGTAATTTTTCACTGATGTTCTTCTAGAAGGAAATAATTTATATTACTTGGGCCAAATGGCCAAAAAATGGGTAAAGATTAAGAGCCAGTACATTTTGAAGATTTCACAACCCACTTCAGAGCATGAGGGCATTTGCTGTCCTCTTCTGGGGACTAAGTGAAGAAGAGCTCTGCCTGTCAGACGGATCAAGAATCTAAACCGACCCACCACTCATCAGCCGCCGCGTCCAGTTCCTGCTCAGCCCCCTTTTCTCCGTCTCCCACGTGGACACCATGTAGGGCTAACTGAGAAACCTCATCCCATCACCTTTTGCTTCCAAGAAAACATACATGCTGTCCGCCCCCCACGGGCCAGGGTGCTGCCCAGAGACCTGTGAATGCTGTCGTTTCCCAAAAGAGAATGGCTCCAAAGAGGGTGGGAATCCAGAATAACAGTACGACAAAGCCAGGCACCAGGCACGGGGAGCAGGCTAAGGGGTACCCCGCAGCCAGACCAGGAGCAGACAGGAGGCCCACAGTACCCACAGAGGCCTACGGAGTGGAGGAAATCGGGGCTCAGAACCAGCAGCGCAGCCTGAACCGGGGACAGAAACCTGCGGTCACAGGCAAACCTCGACTCCTGAGGAGCCGCCCACAGGGTAAGTCAAGTCCACAGCCTGCCAGGGGAATCGGGTCGCCAGCCTCAAGAAGCAGCATGGTCATGGTTAACGGTCCGAAGAGTTCTCCATACAGAAGCCCCTCTCCTCTCTGACCCTGAAGTTGTTTCCAAACTGCAGCAGGTGGATTCTTCCTGAAAGCCATTCTCTCTCCTTCACTCAGCTCTGGGGACAGGGAAGGAGGCCTCTGGGCAGCCAAGCTGAGCAGAGCTGGACAAACAAAATCCTCGCCGCGGCGGGGCCACCTGTGTACCCAGGACTCCTCCAACACGGCCTCCCGCGGGACCCCTGGATCCGTCTTCCCAGATTCCCGCAGACCTGCACTCTTCTTTCCCATCGGGGAAGTCCGCCCCGTGCACCGTCAACATTCTAGATCCGCAGACACGAGGAGAACAGGGATTGAGCCTCTAACGCTGACCCCGACTCACCCCACTTCTTCGGACACAGAATCCTGGGGGAGAGGGTGCCGAGTGTGCGGGGCCTCCTGCGCTGGCCACGAGAACCCACTCATCTAATGCTCACGTAAATCCACGTGGTAGAAAAGATCACACCATCAGCGAAAACCGAGATTCTAATGAGCAGCAGGACCAGAGGCAAGCCCACAGCTGGCCTCTCACCCAGGGGCAACCTCTGGAAATGAACAAAACAAGATGTCTTCTCACAGAAAGTTCCTGAGTCTGTGTAGGTATGTCTGTCTGCCTGCCGTGTTGTAAGTTCCTTCAAAGAAATTCCTAATGACATTTCTTCCTTTGATTTAGTAATTCCTCATATCTTTCCTGGAAAGCTTTTTAAGAGGGCTTGCCAAATTACATAAGCCCTTCTAGTTTTTTTCTTAATTTTAATTTCTCATTATGAGATTTTTCTCATCAGATATAATTCAGATCCTTCTAAAAATGCTCTGTAAATAAACATAGTGTCAGGGGGGAAAAACTGAGATGTGTTGAGATATGAATTAATGAATGAAGAGAAGAGCAGACTAACTTCCAAGCAGACGGGGTACCACTGTTCCTGTGTACCTAAATCATCTAACTGATGCAAGGACTGTGAGGGAAACTCCTCTCAATGACGGCCCGTGGTGGTTTCTGGATGCTAAATATAGACAAGGTCCAAATTCCTGAAGTGTAACTCTGCTTTATCACACGTACTTGGCAAAAGAATGCTGTCCTGAGAAAGTCTCATGTCTGACCACATTAACCGGATGCCCCCCACATATCCTGTCCTCCACCTAACTGAGGGATCGCCCTGGACTCCTGCTGTCTAGCCGGACAATATGAAAAAGCCCTTGCTCCGATGAAAAGTACACTGCCATCGGTTACGTTAAAGCTTTTGTGTGGTAGATCTGACACCACATCACGCGGGAAGGAAACTGAGGGCCACATGACAGCTCTAAAAGGCAGACATGAAGCTATTGGGTCATGGTTTTGCCATTGAGTCGTGACCTTCGGGAAAACTAAAATTAATTCTTGCAGTGTCCGAAATACAGTATGATATGCATTTAAAAAAAATTTTTTTTAGTTGGCAATGGACCTTTATTTTATTTATTTATATGTGGTGCTGAGGATGGAACCCAGTGTCTCACACGTGCCAGGCGAGAGCTCTGCCAGCCCCCAGCCCCAGCCCCCCGTGACATACATTTTTGCAAAATGGCTCTTTAAGAAGGCACTGGAATCCCGAAGCCCTGGTAGACGACATCAGCCCCGTTCATTTTCTTTTATACAGGGAACAAGGACATTTTTCTGAGAGCGGTTGTGCCGCGCTAGGAGAGAGTCTGTGTCAATCAGCTCACTGGCAATTAAGGCAAATCTAAGCCACCTGACTCCCGGGGTGCCAGGAGGACATGACAGAGGCAGCGCACACCCTGCAGGCTCTGAGGCTTCAGTGGTTCACCCTCCAAACCATGGCGGGCATTGTGTTTATGTGCAGGCGACATCTCTCAAGCCTCCAGCCAGAGCAACAGCCAGGAAGGGATTCCACAGCGTCTCGCTGTCCCGTGCCTTGCCTGGCAGGATGGCTGTGCCAAGCGTCCCCAGCAGGGCTGCCGTTCCCACCACACTGGCAACACTGACAACACTGACAAAGGGACTCAGCGCTGCCGGTTCCCTAGGCTCCACCTCGGCCTCTGCCCCTGACAGAAGCGGCTGCTGCCGGAGCTGCTTCTACCGGCACAACACAGGGGCCAGGTCTCCGAGGCCTCTGGGAGTCTGATGAGAGCTCAAGGCTTCCTTCTCAGAAAGGGCAAAAGTGAAAGGAAGGAAGGGATGTGACCAGGTGATGCGCGAGGGTCTCCTGGCGTGCACTGGAGATCGGCAGGCAGGCTGTGAGGCTGAGAGAGGCTGAGAGAGTGAACAGGGCCCAGCAGACAGCAGGGGACAGACTAGAGACAGAGAGAGCTGGAGAACAAAGACAGAGAGCCAGCCGGCCCCAGGGACAGGCCCCAGGAGAGTGCTCCCCGCTCTCTCGGCCGACAATCAGGATCCTGGGCTGGGTGCTGGCGCAGGTTCCAACTTCCAGTGGAAGCCACAAAGTTCTGTGCTTTATCCACGAGGCTCCCAGCTCAGAGCCCCAGAGCTGTTCCACAGGACCACACGGATCCTTTAGCCAAGCATTCATGCCCATTAATTACACCGCTCCACCACGAATGGCTGACGCCGTGGGCACACACACGACCGAGCTGCTGGCGGGAAAAAGAAAACCCCTGGAACCCAGCCTTACCACCATGGGGTCAGTCCCACGGTGTTTTTAACAGACAATGACCACATGCCATGGGCCAGGTTGTGCTCCGGGGCAATGAACAGCCATGGCCACAACGGCAACTCCTACCGGCTGCCCTGCCTGCCAAGCTCTTCACGGGCACCCATTCGACGCCCACACCGAGCCCCTGCCTGGAGGCAGAATGGTTCTTTCCACAGTGGCGCGGCTGGCGAGGGGCAGAGTGGGGGACCAGAACTCCAGACCCTGCTCCTGGCTGCCACTCTGTGGTTCCTGTCGTCAACCAACTCACACCAGGGAGAGCCGTCGGTGTCTCCCTCCACACAAAAAATCATAATAATAATTTGTGTGTGTTTTACACTTTGACAGTGAAATGAACACAACTATAAAACAGACATTAATACAGAATGGACAGATTTTTGTCAGAGAAAGGAAATTTAGTTTGGAGTCCTATTAGATACACTGGACAAACCAATTTATTTGCTCTACAGGACCTTAGAGGTAGTATCTAATTTCATGCACCTCAGTTATACCTAAAGGGTCACAAACAACTCACTTTCTTGACAAAATAGTTTTCAACAGAGAATTGTTTATAAATATTAAATGTTTACACTGATTTTCCATAGTACACTTCTTTATCCAGATATATTTATTGGTACCTTGCATATCAGTTCTTTTATTACCAGGAAACAGAGTAACTGAGCATACAAAATCATCAGGAGCTGTCTCAAAACAATTCAGGGAAGACAATGGAGATATTAAGCATGATACTGACGATAAATTAGAAGGAAAACCATGCTTAGTCAAAGACAATGAATTTGGGAATTCAGAATTAGTGCAATACAATTAAGTGCCTTCTTAAAACTTAAAAGTTTGAGTTTTATCAGGTTTTATAAGCAGAAGTTTATATATATAACTCTTTTTCAAAGCAAATGTACAAAATCTCCCATAGCCCTGTGCCTCCCAGGAGAGTCAGTTGATATAAAACATCTTTCTCATCATCTCAGTCTTGCCTATTCACACCTCTGAGCACCCCAGACCCAAAGGTCCAGTCCACTGCAACCTTACCCACCCTGTGTGCAACATGCCTGGCCTTCCCAAGGCTCTTTCTCGGTCTTTCTCTGAGCTCCAACCACTGACTGTTACCATTGCCAAATCCAGTAAGAAAACTGTGGGATCCAAATGCAAATTCCTAGGACCCTACATTGGATCCCCATCTGATTTGGAGAAGCAGCTAGGTTTGAGCAGCCCTGGACTACATTACAGACATTAGCATTTAGTTACAGATATCAATTTTCTCTGCTGTAAATGCAGGAAGCTGGGATGGAAAGATGATCTCTAAGGTCCTTTCCAGATAGAGCTCATAGTCTGCAAGTCCCGGCCCTACAGTCATTTCCTGGATACTTGTGTCTCTCCAATCAGACAGCATGCTTCTTTAGAGCAGGGGCCGCTTTACTTATTGGGTTCCCAAGTCAGCATAGTACTTCACACATGGTAGGTGCTCAATACATTTGTGATTCGTGGGTCTGTGTGACTATACTCTGCTGAGAAAACAGGTACGCTGAGCTGAAGTACAGTTGCGGCTGTGGCTGGGCTACTGGGCAGGTCTTGTGCGGACACTGGGTGCTGTCCTGCTCCAAAAGAGTCTCTTACAGAGGCTTCGAGATGTCAGCACTTAATTTACTGCAGTCAGAAAACCATAGCATTCAAACTCTGTCAAACACTAAGATACCAAGAAGATCAAGTTCTGACTCTGTTTATGTGCTAAGGAAACCACAGAAAGTCTTTTAAGATAACATATCTGCCTTGTGAGAATTTTGAAGCCTATTGCTGTATTGTCACAAGGACTCACACGTCTAATAGAACCTAAGGGTGGGAAGAACGGGACAATGGTTCTTTTTACTGGAAGGACAATGAAATGACCCTGTAACAACTCAGGTCCTGGTAAATCAGCTTGCACCTATTAGTGAGTTTATTCTATTGACGGGAGACATTTCTAGATCCTGTTTTGGAATTTTTCCAATGTCTGGCTACTAAACCTTTAATAAGAAAACACCTTTCTAGGGAAGTCAGGAAGTATGGAAAGCAATGATATCCTTGTATTCATATAGGCCTGGGTGGTTTTTAAGTCATTTCCATATGCTATGCCATTTTAACCGCTCACGGTGCCCCTTGGAGTTGGGTCAGACACTGTATCTGCATTTTCCAGTGAGAAAAGGGAGCTGTGGAGAAGTTAAGAACTTTTGGAATGGTGGTGTGGAAACCAGATCCCAGGGTGAATGAGTGCCCCTCAGAGGAGGTGGACGTGCAATGTCCGGCCAAGACAGTGGAGGCCCGGGTTGTTTTGTTCATTTTATTGTGTTTTACTCTGAATGTACAGAAGCAAGGCTACCGAGCTTCCAACGGGCCCACCACATCCAACTGTGTTACCGCTTTTACTGGGTCTACCTGGACCCTGAAAGCATTTGAATGGGTGACCCCCGAGTTAAATAACTAGATTTTCACACAAAGAAAAATAATTAAATCTTCCCATCATGCACCATTTTACAGGCATATTCATAGGTCATATTTACTTCCTCATAATCTGTTTATTGATTAGGAAACAGCTTAAAAATATAGAGCAACTATGTACAGGGACAGAACCTAAATTCTAAATGTCATAAAGAAATATGTGGGAATTTCTTAAGCACATGCCAAGTTAAATTTCTTTAGAAAAGCATTACATAAAAGTTCTTGAACCTGAATAATCAGGTAGGCATATTTTGAGATTTAGTTTTCTCTACTTAAAGGACAGTCATTTAAGAATCTATGCAGAAATGATGCTTTCACGTTTGCATGCATCAGTCATGGGAAAAGTCGTGTTCCTTTATTTTTCTCTTCAGTGTTTGTGAGCTTCCAATATCAAGGAAGAAATTGATAAAAGTTGTTTCAAAAAAGGAAATCATTCAAAAAAATGTTAGTAAAGGAGTCCAGCAACACACAACATATATACCAGGTCCGAGTAAGACATTCCAGCAATTCAAGGTTGGTTTAACAAACGAATATTAGTTGAAATGTAATAAACCACATTACTAGAATAAAGGATAAAACCCAAATGATCATCCCAGTAAAAGCAGAAAAAAGCCTCTAACAAAACCAAACACTCCTGTGATAAAAAACACTCAACAAACTCAGAGCAGAAGGAAACTTCTTAGGCGCATCTTTGAAAACCCCAAAGACAACGTCACAGCCAATCAGGAATGACCAAGAGCTTCTAACTACTATTCAACACACTCCAGGAGGTGCCAGCCAGGTCAACTGAGCAAAAAAAGAAAAGGCAAGCAAGTCACTTAGAAAGGAAGAAGCAAAACTATTTCCATTTGCAGATGACATGATCTTGTATATATAAGATGCTCGGGAATACATACACACTTGGACCCCACAAACTCGCTAAACAAGATCCAACATACGAAACAAATATATGAAAATAAAGCAAAAGTATGCATGATCTATGAGCCAAGATCATCTAAAAACCTTGCTGTTTTAATTAATCTCAACCCGAGATATAGAAATATAAAATTCAGGATTTACTTTGGTTTTTTAAACCATCTATGATATTTGCTTAAGAGAAATGTTTCCTGTTATACACACAGCTCCGGACAATATGGAGGGAAAGAACCTGTTGTTTACAGAGCCAAGAAGGTTAAGTGATGAGAATTAGAAAAGATTTTGAAGCAGAAAAAGATTTTCCGCTGGGCCATTAAAGAATAGCTAATCTGTTCAGTTTTAATTCTCTCTAATGGGCTTTCCGCAAAGTACTTTGCAATCAGTTCAAACTACTTTATCCTGATGCTCAAACTAGAACACAATGACCACATTTTCACTTATTTCACTTATTATTTTTACTTTGTCCAGGTCTCTCAAAGATTTTAAACATCATTAAGTATTTCACAATATTGGCATGGACTCTTTCCTCCATCAATTTCATTGAAATTAATGTAGAAGTGGTATCTTATTCCGGTAATATAGAACGTACTTCTTAGATAATATAGGCCAAACATATATAGAAAGAAAATTTGTCCCACTTTTCAGAAATGCATTATATTTCTCTCTTTTCTGAGGATTTGAATACAGTCCTTGTTGGTTCTAAAATTTAGAAGGTACAACATAGGAGGTTAACCTAGGCACAAAGTTCTAGCAAATTCCAGGAAACTGCCCTCATAACCTCTCTACCAGGACCGCATGAAGCACACTCTCAATCACTCATTTGCATTAGTGGTCAATTACCACGTGAGCTCACATACCTTTTTTTTTTTTGCTGTTTAGTTTTGCTTCAGAAGTCAAAACCAGGCTCAAGGTATAAATAAAGCTTGGCTTAAAGAAAGTAATGATCAAACTTTTTTTTCCCCTTTATATCAGATCATTGATTCCCTTCCAATTTATGGATGAATTTTATTCTTCATTCAGACTTTGATTCTAATATGTTGGTGGCAAGCAAAATCAAATTATTAACTTAAGAATCAGGAGCTAATTGAATAAACAGCATTTGGGTCTACGAACTGAAGGCAAACTGTTTAGAAGATGAAATACTCAACAAATACAGACTTTCAAAACCTATTTCCCTAGTATTTAACACCCACCACAAGGAAACCATGAAAATTTGAAAGAGGTAATTAAGCGCCAGTAAAAAGAACCCAGACCAAAAGGCAGAGGGTCTTTCACGATATAAAAGATGTACCACCAGACAGTTCTGGAAGCTTCTCTTGGAATCTTGTTGCTTTAATTTAAAAATACTAATTAAGAAAAATAAAGATAATGATTAATGGCACAGGAGACTGTATCGCTATTTTCAATTTTTCACTGCCCTCCTTTAATAGGACAGGCACCCCTGCTGGGGGCCACGTGACTCGCAGTCAGTGCTGCTTGGCAAGAGGTTGCTTTCCCCTCTCTACTGATGTCAGGTTTGTCCACATGACTTACCAAGCCAAAGTGGGAGCCACAGGACGTGGGCCACAACCCACAGAAGTGCCATTTTCTCCTCCAACAAGATGGCCTGTTCCAAAAGGACATACCCTCTCAGTCTGGGCCCTGGAATGAACGAGGCACTAGAACAGAGCTGACCCCAAATGGCCATGTGATGTGAACAAGAACCAGCCCTTGTCATTGTAAGCCACTGAGATCAGGGGTGTTTATTACCGTGGCACCACCTGACAAAAGCTAACCAATACAAATCCCTAAAGCAGTCCGTGTTGTCATTTTCATTTATCTGGAGTTAGACAACCCTTCCCAGATGTCACAAAGAGGAAAGACAAAAACAAAAAATACCTCAGCAGGCTGGGATGCAGCTCAGTGATAAAACACCTGCCTTGCACGCAGGAGACCATGGGTTTAAAACCCACCGCTGAAAGAATTAAAAAAAAAAAAAAAAAAAAAAAAGGGTCTATTGATTCCCTTGTTCAATATATAAAAGAAGCATGTAATGACTCATCTCCCAGTTTGCCAAAATTGAGCAATTCAATGTTAAACTATCCTAGGTTCTATATCAGCAATTAATGCTCTGATGGGAGAAGAAAGGAATCAATAGAACAAGAAGCACCCAAATCTGGAACACTGAATGCACATGATTTAAGTTTTGTACACCTACACCACAACATGCCGTAATTCAACGGGAGAGTCTGGGGTCATTCTAGGTGCAGAGAGTGAGCAAGCATGCGGACACAAACCTAAGTAGGGAGAAGAGGTGAGGGGCAGGCATCCATATGAAATAGTAGAAAAACCTCACTTTGATACTAGTAGAAAAGAATTTCTAGAAATTATGTCACTGGAGCTATCAAAAGTCTCTGCATCTGAGGTTCACCTAAACAACTAATCAATTAAATAATGTAATATCAAATTTCATTTTCAAATTGTTTTAACTTTTTAATTAAAATGCATATATATTTGTAAAAAGGCAGTTACTTTTAGCACCTACAATACATATTGCTCATTATATTAGCAACGAGGAGCATTAAGAAGTCAGTCATACACACACACACACACACACACACACACACAACCCTTGCTCTCAATGGAAGAAAATATTAGACCACTTTCCCTGTCAGCTGTAGCCATTAAACAAGCTCAGACTTGGAAAAAAGACAGGGATTCAAAAATAAATAAAAACCAAACAATGGCTCAAATAAATGCTTCTAAATATCTGTAAGCAACAAAATGGATGTAGCTATTGAATATAGTTGTTCTTTAAAATGTTTAGTAACTTTGTGAAGGGAAGAAAGAATTAATAATAAAGTTACCATTTTTGAAGACCTACTATCTGCCAGGCTATTTATGCATATTATTCCATTTAACCCTTATATCAAATCAGTAGTAGTACTATCTCCATTTAAACACAAGAAATCAAGCCAGGTGCAGTAGCCACCTGTAATCCCAGCGGCTTGTAAGGCTGAGGCAGTAGGGTTGCAAGTTCAAAGCCAAACTAGGCAACTTACTGAGGCCCTAAGCAACTTAGTGAGACCCTGTCTCAAAATATAAAAAGCAGGGGTGGCTGGAGATCAAAGTGCCCTGGGTTCAATTCCTGGTACCAAAAAATAAAAAAACATAAAAAACTGAGGCCCACAAAGGTCAAGTTATTTAAGACAGCACAGCTAACAAATGTCAGGTCAGAGTCTGAACTCCCTGCAGGCGGCTGGAAACCCCTATGCCCTTCCATTTTCATAGGGTGTCTTTGTAGATTTTACCTGCCAAGTGGGTATTTTAACCTATCTTAAAATTTGTCTTATTCTCAAAGATTTTCAGAGAAGACATTTGTAGTTATTTTTGTCATCTCTTTCAATATGTCACAGTCCCTTAAGCCAGGAATTTGTTAGTTTTGCTTTACCTAACTAAACTATCTCATGACAGAAATTAAATGCATTTACTCTTTTCATGTCACCAAAGCAACATTTTTGTATAGAATCGGAGTCATGCAGCTAGAAGAGACAGTATGACCTTATGTAGCATCTAAAGGGAAGCAAGATCATCAACATCAAAAAAAAAAAAAAAAAAAAAACAATTTCAAATGCCTTTCATAAGGTAGGTCCACTGATTTTATTACTGCACCATCATTGCTACTATTAATGAAGTCACATTCAGGTGTTATGGTAGATGTGACCAGCTGTGGCAAGCTGTAGCTACCATTTCCTCCATCCATAAAATTTGGCAATGAGTGGTTTTATGAGTAGACAAATAATTAAGGGAAATATATAGACAGTGCATTTTATACAGTAAATATGGACCCAAAAAAAACCTGAAATGATAATGAATGACACACAGTTCACACAGAGGGAAGTCTGCTTAATTAGAACTCCCCTAGCCCAAAATGTACAATAACTTGGACACAGTGTTCTGTATTTCTCCGAGTTTAAAAGTCCAAAATAAATCCCAAGATATTTTTCCATAGATACTTCACTGAAACAGCTGGAGACTGTATAAGTGTGTGTTATAAAATATACCGGATATATGTATATCTGACAAACATCTTAAGGTGGGATAGGATCTCAGAACTCATGCACGATCACTCTGTCATTAAGGTACATTTATCCTAGGGCAATGTAATTGCCTGAGTCAAGAGCCCAGCTCTGCCACACTACCTGTGGGACTTGGTGGCTTTGCTGCCTTCTCTGTAAAATGGGGAAGAACAGACCCTAGCTCTCAGGCTGTAAAGATTAAATGAGATAATGTGGCCTACACAGAGGACTCATGACCTTTCCTGACACGTAAGAGACACCACAACTCACTGAGGCCAGCTGGCCTACGGCCTATCCAAGGAGACAATACTGCCATCAAACATCAGACCAACATCCTGGAGCTCCGGCCTGCCAAATCTTTCATGCCTGAACACAATATTTTTAAAATCCATTTAATATACTCCACAATTAGACAAGTTCGCTAATTTTCCCTAGCGATGAGGCCTCACCCAATTACTTCTGAATCAAAATGACTTTCAAAACACTCTAATTAAATTATAGAGAGTATGACAGAGATTTATGCTAAAGTGGCTTATGCAGACTTTTCATTAAATCACTTATTCAGAAATAACCATGAAGCACCTATCATTTACCTTTTGCGCACTAACATTTAATACTATCCTCTTTGAAGATTTTCTGGAATCTCCATGCCTCATGGAAAGGGAGGAAATGGGGGCGGGGTGTGGGAGAGTGAGTCCTCCAGCCCAAGAGATCCCCTTCAGCACCACCCTGGTGTCTTTCTCTTCCGCTGGTATGACCTGTCCCTTCTTCTTCTGAGCCCTTCCTCCTTTCTCTCTCCCTCTTTCCCCTCTAGGGTGAGAACATTCAAAGCTACACTTTACCTCTTCCCATTCATTCTTTCACCTTCACTGCCCCCTCCAAAAACTGCCTCCAGGATCTCGCCTCAAGTGGAGGCCAAGGCCCGAGAGCTGACCAGGACCCCACACTCCCTAGCCCCACTACTACCTCCTGCTTTCCTTCCCAAGTTCCTGGCTCCCACCAACACCCCAAATCCTTACTTCCATCCTAACCTTCTGAAAGGTCAGGATCACCGCAAGCTTCCCACCTGTGTGTCCAAGGTGCTTCCCGCATTTGGACGCAAAGGCGGCATCCGTCCCGCTCAGCCTGTGGCCCTGCCACACTTCCCACCTCGTCACGCAGGCTGGACACCCTGGAAGCACCGCGGGCCCCTCACAACCCCTCCCACCCAGCCCCATCCGTCCCCCGCTCTTTCCCATCTGACCTCCCGCAGGCTTATCCGCGTACAAGCGTACAATGCCTTCTGGAAGTGATAAAATATAAGTGTGACCATTTTGTTTCTCTGCCCCAAGCCCTCAGCAGTTGGCTGTTACCTAATGGGAAAAGTTCCAGCTCTGCAGAACGCCACGCAAAGCCCTGCCAGAACTGGTCCCTGCTCCAGTCCCCAACCTTCTCTCCACTCTCCCTAGGGAATGCCACGGACTGCGTGCTACCTGCACTAACCACTGCTCTTACCCACTGCTTGCCATCTCCCCTCTTTGCCCAGGCTTACCGACTACCCCTGCCACACACCCTGGGCCCAGGCTGGCTACTCCCATTCATCCTTTAAGACTCAGTTCTCACTGTCTCCAGGAAAGCTCTAAAACTCCATGCTGGGTAGGGTACCCTTTCATGTGCTCCACAGGATCCTATGCAGGAAAAAACTCCACACAGACTACTTGAATTCATCTGTTCCAAGCTAAAGTATAAGCACCCCAGAGGCTAGTGACGTGGCCTGTCTGCCTCAGTGTCTGGCCTAAGACACAGTTGCTCACCTCAACCCAGAAATCTATAAATGCAGAGAAAGAAAAGCATCTTCAAGCCTTCCATATTATATACATACTGTGCTTCCTTACTGTGCACAATACTCTAGGGCCCTAAGATATGACTTTCAGCCTGCTGAGGGATAAGGGTAAAGAAAAGAACAGAATTAATTTATGTAACTAGTACATAATATTAGATCCCAAAAGGGATCCCATGCGTACTAAAGGTTAAACTCAAAAAAATAACAATAAAGGAATTCACGTAAGAGGTTTAGTTCTCAGAAAAAGTTGTACCATGTTCGAGGGAACAGACTATCTTCAATGGAGAGTCCTCCTGGCACTGGCTGGCTGGCCTCTGTGCATGGACATACTTCTAAGAACACAGCAGACTCTGAGCACAGCTCTATCCTGGGCTCCCCACAGACCTCAGCTGCACTGCTACACCTGGGCCCCGGCCAAAGGCTGCATTCTGAAGTCACGAGGCCGGAGCTGCAACTGGTACGCCAGGGTGAAATCGGACCTGCCGCGTTTTCCGTGGCCACGGAGAAGGGCTCCTGCTTCCGCAGCTGCTGCAAGCCGTGTGCTCAGGGGCACAGGCAGCTTCATGTTCTGCTCAGAAGGTCTCTAAGGCCGTGCCCTCCCTCAGCTCAATCCTCATTTCCAGTACCTGACATGACAGGAGAGGCTTGAGAAAGGGCATTTCAGAGCATGGAAGGCCAAAGCATCCAGGTACTGAAAGTCTGGAAGGAAGGTTTACCTGCTGCATTCCAGGAGACTTTGGGCTTTCATGTCAATAAACCGCAGCCTGTGCCCACAAAGATACCTGCTTCTCAGCCTGAGGTCAAGTCCTCCTCATCCAGTGGCACTCTGCACTTCAGCAGTTCCAAGAAATGACAGCAGCGGGTCCCTGGCACTGGACATGGCTCACAGGAAAGGAAGCAACTGGGGACATGCTGACAATCCATCCTCTCAGTCAAGACAGGGATCCCAGGCCAAAAGTCTGTACAATGCAAGTGCAGTTCAGAACAGAGCTGACCCTTGTTGGTTGCTTTTTGTTCTTAAGGATCTCTTGACCCAACAGAGCCAATCGCTGAGTTTAAGATAGTGCGCCACTTACCCAGTCCTTTTTTAATTTTTAATTTTGACAGGGTATTGCAAAGTTGCTTATGGCCTCCCTAAATTGAGATTGGCTTTGAACTTGTGAGGCTCCTGCCTCAGCCTCCAGAGCTGCTAAAGTTAGTCATGTGCCACCCTAAGCCCAGAAAGATAATCCGTTTTTTATTGTTGTTGTTGTTTTGGTGAGCTCTAAATCACCTATTTGGTTATTTGCATTGTATATTGATCACCAATGAGTAGTGCTTTCTCTCATGTGAAAGAAAATACATCAATTTCATGACACCCATACAAACCAAACAATAACTAAACTATTTCCTTATTAGAGGCCTGAACTACGTTCAAGCTTGAGGACAGTAGTTTCCTTCTCTCCTCCCCCAATCTAAAGGAAGTTAAATTAGTGGAAAATAATGTTGCATGTTACAAGAAATGGTTCAACTCAGTCAGATAACAATAGGCTGTGATGTCTGAGGCAATACCACAGTCACTAGGAGCACAAATAAGAACTGCAATTCCAAACGATGCCAGACTGTTGCACGTACCTCTACCAGTTCACACATGTGCACGCTGCAAGATTTAGGTTATCAACTACTATTCCTAAAAATTCAGCTTTCTTTTCCCAATCTGAAATTTGCATAGTTATTCAAACTCTGATTTTCTCCTGCTGTGCCTATCTCGGAGAATAGAAATGTGCGTGCATACACGTGTTTGCCTGTGTGTGTACATATGCACACCCTCATTATGCAAAGTCAATGAACTTTCTGTCAATCTCACAGAACACGCAAAGTCAACTGTACTCTCTTTCCTCAGCACCATCCATGTGAGTCTATCTTTCCGGTAACACAGGAACTGGAAATTAAGCACAGAAACTGCTGCTAAGTTGGATCACCTAATGGACTCAGTACCCTGTTAATGGCTGAGGGGGAGGATGGCTAGTCATGCAGGCATAGAAAGTTCTCGACTGAGGTGTCTGAGACCTGCCACTGGTTCCGCTTGGAGTCTGAGCTGTTGTTTCTCCTAGGACACTGGGAAAGTTGCAATTTGCAGCTATGGCCAGGGGCAGTGCAGCAATTCTATAAATAGCTGCCCCGCCTCCCACTGCCACCCCCTGAGTCCCCATTCCTGGCCCCGCTCCTTTCCTCCCAAAGAGAGAATGGCTGGAATATAATGAGGACATTTGTTCTGAATCCTGGGCACCTCCAGAAGTTACTGTGAGGTTCCCGCAAGACCAGAGCAGAAGACCATTCCGCGGCTCCCAGCGTCCACTCCTGATGCAGAAGGACCCAGACTCTGAAGGACTGAGGAGAACCGAAAAGCTGTAAAAAGTGATTAGCCTATTTATTACAAATTGTGTTTACTTAGGTCTTGATGTTTATTTCCCACCATATCCCCACTTGGATGCAATTAACCACCCCCTCACTCATCAGAATGGTATTAGAAAATCTCACAGAAATAAAATAGATGCTGCATCTAAATGTATCCTTCTGTCGTTGTGAAACTGTGATGTTATTACACAAAAGTACCCTCCAAACAGGGATAAGAAAACATGATATTTCAGAAGTTTCTTTTCAAAGGAATTTTTAACCATTTAGTCCTTCCAACTAAAAGTTTGATTTGCAGCCCAGTGCCACTACCTGGGAGCTGTTCAGGCATATACACATGGCCCCATCCTGGTCGCGGAAATTAACAAGAGCTCTAGGCTATTTAGGTGCACAATAAAGTTTGAGAAGTCTTCCCGAAATCAGAGTGAAATATACTGACCTATGTTTTCAAAATAGCCTTCTGCACCCCAGGTCTTGTCTTCCTTCAAATTCCTTCTACAGAAAAACATACATTTTGAAATTTGAAAACACAAACGGATTGTTTCCTAGAACTGGTGATGATCCACGCTATACAAAGCTTTTTTTTTTTTTTTGCTATTTAAACCGCCAGGCAACTAATTAACATTTCAATGAACACTGACAGAAAATTTGTTCTGTCACTTCATAATTCAGGTAAACAGCACAGGTATGACAAGAAAAATTTAACTAAGACTAACAGGCTCACATTACAGCCCTCTAGGGGATTTTTGAAAACTAATTTCCTGTCCATAAAAAAGGAAAAATAAAATTATTTTCACTATCAAGTTAAACACATAACTCTAAACTGAGTTGCTACATTAGCGTGGTCTCCAAATTACAGTCATTTTTGTTTACCTCTGCTAACAATGAGTCTCCCGGGGCGAAATTATGTGAAGAAGTTTAAGTACCCTCCCTGCCTTTCTCCACATGTGAGTGGATAAATTGCAGAGGGGGAAAATACACAAGTGAATACAATTAACGACTTCTGCACTCTTTGTCTCCTGCTCCCTGTGACAGAACAATCAGAATTTGGGAGTTGGAAAGACTCTCAGAAGGAACCCACTGCTGCTGGTCTGCTTATCCGGGGATGTCCTTCTAGAATCAGGAAACCAGCAAGCTCTTGAGAGTCCACACCCCTGCATGGGGAAATGCTGGCACACCCACAGATGTGACCTGTGCCCTTGAACAACCCCAGAACAACTATTCCTGAACGCCTGAAGTCCCCCTCCATGTCTCCAGGTGTAGTGTCCTTCGACTAAACCCATTTCGATTCTTCGGTGGTGTGGTATCCTCTTACCCTGGTCTGTGTGTTTTGTTTCTAGTAAAACTAAATTATGATTAGCCTGACATAATTTAATGAGACCCACAGTGCCAAATGAAGTCATTTGATGTAATGGTTGGTAATACAATACATTCTCAGTAAAACATCAAAGATTATGTAATGGTTCATATATCCACATATGTTAGTAGTCCAACCATGAGCCTGCTAGACTGTGATGCACAACTAAGACAAAACACCAATCTCCACTCAAAAACATCCCTGGGTCCCCTGGCCAGGAACAGAACTCTGTACCCCGCTGATGGCTGAATCTGACCCACTGTGGTCTTTCCGTGTCTTTCCTTGTTTATGGAAAAAAAGAGAGATTTTTAAGGAAGCAAAGAATATAAAAGAACTACACTTGGCATTCGCAGAGCAATTGACACTTTTATTACTTAACATCACAACCTTATGAGGTAGGCCAGGGTAAGTGCTGTCATTTTATAAGTGATTAAACCAAGACTGAGAATAGGAAATGAGAAAAATCCTGAGCTGCCCTGGGCCAAGCAGAAAGGTTGGAGCCAGCTGAATTCAGAAACCTCAATTAAATTCCCAGACAAAAAGGAACAGCCAACACTGAAAATAAGTTTTATGGATTTCACTTTGTAATAAAACAAGGAAGCATTATGTTACCATTAAATGATATTAAAATTATCTTTTATGGCCTTGATTTTGCCACCAAGGCTTTATTCCCAAAATAAGGAAAACTTAAACAGGCAAGTCTAGTCCAGGTTAAAATTTTCATTTGCACACACAAAAAAATCTTGCTTTCTATATGAAGAAATTAGTTTTTTCTTAATTCGACTATTTTTTAGCCTATATGGAGCCAAAGTGCCATTGATTAGATCCACTCTGGTTCACAGGGACATTCTCCCAAAATAGATTCTTAGCATTTTATAACCCTCCTACGTTTTGACAAAAGAAAATCTGGAACACAGGAAGGAATCATTTCCCCGCACATAAAACTCATCTTCACCGTCATCAAGACATTTGGTTGAAACCCATGTGACTCGCTCATCCAACGCCAAGCTGGAGTCAACTCTGCACCCTGAACTAAACCCGCCTCCTACCGGCTTTCTCCCACGCTGGGGTCCGCTCACCTGTGGATGCTCCACGCTGGCCACCGGCTGTCGGCAGCCTCTAGGCCCCTTCTGGCCCTGCAAGCCACGGTTCTCAGAAACGCTCACCCTTTGCATCTGCGGAGGCACTTTGCCGCCCTTGGAGCATCAGCTGACACTTTCAGCCAATGAAAGCCTCCGCAGCCAACCACATGATTTCTTTTGACCAATGAGAGTAAACACAGCCACCCAGGCTACCCAGGACACAGCCCGCTCCAGGATACCTGGGGCAAAAGCGAGCATGCGCGAGCCCAAGCATGTGATTTGCTCTCCTTTCACCTTCGAGTGGTGATGAGCCACTTTGAGTCACCCGGACTGACCAAAGGGCGAGGGGTTTTAAATGCTTACTCTCCTGGTGCTGGAGGATAAGGTCCAGGTACCTGACGGCCAAGATAGGGATCTATGGAATTTTCTGACATTATGAAGCGGCCAGGAAGCCTAACCCAGGGGGCCTGGAGGAAGCTGGGGCCTGGGCATGTCCACTGGTAATGGGTTTGAAAAGCCCAAGACAATCAGTGGGCTCTCCTGGGAAGCATTCTTAGGGAGCTGTCAGGGGCGCTGCCTGTCGTCCACCCCTTTCAGGAACGCAGTCCAGTCCCACCCTGCATTAACAACTTTATCTTAGAACAAGTCATACTTTATTCTTCCAAATGTCTATTCACAGTCTTCCTTAAGTTCCTAACAAGCTCGCTCCGTTGTATACCCTAGAGTGAGTTCTAAACTGCAGGTTTCATCCCAGAAGTTAAGAATTATGAAGAAAAAAATAGGTAGAGAATATCAAAATGCATCATACATACTAAGTGTTATTTCATGACACTCTCATGCTTCCATTGTGTGTGTGCATGTGCATGAACATGTGTGGTTGCAGAGTTCAATGTATTTGTTGCAGTGGGTGGTACCCTTAAACATATAAAAGCCAATGCCCTCCACTACCTATCCTCTAGCAATGCCTAATGCTGCGAATGCTTTAAGTTGAATAAACGAGTATAAAGAAGCCCATTCACTACAATATCAAAAGTTGCAAGGTGAAAGAATATAAAGTGAACAAAATGTGTATGGATTCTGGCTTATATGAAGATATAGAGGGCACATTACTAGGGAGGATCTGACTATTTACTGTCATTTGATAGACTTTCTCCCCAATAACTAAAATGTGTTCATATTTAAGGAAGATTAAGTTTCAGTTCATTTTGGAAAATTTTCCTCATTCACTGAAACCATCTCATGATTACAAAGTTCTGCATCTTTAAACTATGTAGTATAGGTAATTCCACCATGATTCATAAAAGGATCTTTCAGAGACACCAATGAAAGCCTTTGTTCAAGTTCTTTCTTTGCCCAAGATGCCTCAATGTCCTCTCAATACCCCCACCCCCACAGTCTGTAAAAATCCCATTCATCTTCCAAAGCTTAGTTCAAAGGCCACCTCTTCCATGGAAGTCTTTTTTTTCTTCTTCTTCTTTTTAACTCAATTTTTCTTCTCTCCTTCCTCTGCCTCCCAACCTACTGCAAATATGTCTCCTCTGCATTGCCAGAGTTGAGGCTTTCCTTTTGCACTGATGGATTTGTCCCATTCTCCTACGAGATGAGGACGTGCATAGCCCATGTTTTCCTCATCTTTCTGTCTATACCATACAGCAACCAGCCCACGGTCTTGTGTTCTAGAGATGATCAATAAAGATTTGTTAAGTGAATAAACAAAAACAACAGTTAACCTATGAAAAGGGGTCGTCATTATTTTAAAGGCCCTGAGGACTGATGTACATGTCTAGCAGCAGACTGGAAGTTGGGGGAGGACAGTAGGGAACGGAGGGGAAGCTAAACAGAGATGCTGCTCCTCTATAGCATCTGCCCCACTAAACTTCCTGAATCCCCCAACTCTTGGGACTCGGCTCTACTGCATGAAGCTAGAGCTGGGTACGAATGAGCACCTTCACCATGTGCCACGTTCCCCACTCTGACTTCAAACTAGAAATGGGAAGTAGAATTAAAAGTGTTCATTAGAGCAACCCATCTCAACTCTAAGGTATGGCTAAAAAGAACAGCCATCTGGTAATTCAGTCTCAAAAGACCTTCCTTGAAAAATAAGTAATGCTTCTGAGTAGAAGCAACAGTGTGCACAGAAACAGAGCAGGTAGTTATTGAATTATCAATTGATTATATATATTGATTATATTCAGTAGTACTAAGCTTTTCCCTTCATATGATCTCTACAGTCATTTGCAGACACTTTCCTGATGGCTAGAATAAGGGAGCTCTGATTCAAAGCCCCAGTCACAACTAATAAAATGCAATTAGTTTTATTGGAAAACAATATCCACCAATTAGAAAAAGTTGTTAGGGATTTAAAATAAGATCCATTTTTGCCATTAATCTGTACTTCCTCCATCCCCTTCAAAGAAAACTGTTTTCTTATGATGAATTAAAGGAAGAAGTGTTCAATCACCTTTATTTAAAATGTATGCCTACTGTCATAAATTAATTCATAATTAGCAGGCATGATTTCCTAAATCATGGCATTTTGATTTCTGATTTTTAGTTTTAGATACCATTTGAGGTCTGCCTTTCTCCTTCTTTGATATTTTACCAGAACCTTGAGTTCCAGTTCATCAAGGCTTTGCGTAATAATTATTTCCAGAGCCATCTTCACAAACTACGAGACAGCTGCAGTATTCTAGAACGATGCACTGAATTTGCAGTCAGAAAAGTGGGTTTTGAGGCTAAGTCTTAGTTCCAATATGTATCCCTCTCCACCTGTAGCTATCTGATCTTGGGCAGTTTACCTCAATTTCCCCATTGTGAAATGGGACAACTAAGACTACTTGCTTTGTAAGACTGTTGTGAGGCTTAAATGCCCTAAAATATGTAATGTACCTAGAACAGTGTCTGGTAAAAGTACTCAGTAAATATTAGTTTTCTGAAGTTTGCTGTCATTTGTTTTATGGTTTGGGTAAAGTCATATAACAGTTCAAAGCTTGTACTTCTTCATCTATAAAGTAGGACTCCTTCCACTTACCACTGCCAGGATTGTCAAAAGATTCAAATAAGAAAACAATGGATATGAAAATCCCAGACAACACAGCAAGTACCTAAAGAGCTATTCTGGATCACTCATTAGCTTAAATGTAAACCACAAACAAAATTTTAAGTAAATCATAAAATTGAGTTTGAACATACCATCCAAAAATTCACCCATAACGAAGACAAAATGTCTACTCTAGGAGTTTGGTTTATCTTTATCAGAAACATGCAAGCTTTTGTGAAATGTAAATGCTACATCTGCAAAACGGGAAACACTCCAAACTGTCCTACTGAATTGTAATTGAGAATTCCTGTATGCTTTTATATGCTAAAAATTGATGTATTGATCAAAACATGATTGCATGTACAGCAGCTTTTATTAAACTGCTTAATTTTTCTTTTTTCTTTTTTTTTTTTTTAAATAACGTATACTGTAACTAACATAAATTTCAAGTCAATTCAATAGACATTTATCATTTAACAGTGCTCCGGGTAATTCAGCTGGGAACTAAGGTTGCAATGGAAAATAGCACTCAGGCCCTGTGCTGGAAGAGTCCACAAATTATGGCTGATAATCTCAAAACACCACTTACAATAAGTCATGAAGGGATTCAGTTTTGAGTCAGCAAGGCAGACAAGCAGCATAAAAAATATGGCAAAACAATAAGTTCTTCCCTTTGACTGCTGTTTAAAAAGCAAAAGTCATTTTTAAAGTATCGTTGCTAATCTGGAAACCTATTGAATTGGTGCCAGAAACCAACGTTTCTAAATGTAAACCTGTAAAATAATAGGTATCTGTAAATGAAAGGCTGAAATATCCCCAGGAGCAGCAACACAGTAATTAGCAACTTTTATAGAGTAATAACATGTTTCATATTCTTTCTACACTGACTCTTTGAAGTTTCCAGTGTAATATATACAAGTTTTATTACATTAGGGCCCATCCCTGTATGTTTTATAGGCGCCAGCATTATGCGGAGCAAGCTGTACTTACTCACCATCGGATCTTTTATAAGAAACTGCTCGATAATGCGCTAGCTTTGTGTCTAGTTTATTTTGTGACACCTGTCTTTAGGAAAATAAAAGTCACTGCAAGCCTAAATCACTGCAAATACCCACACAGACCACATATCATCCATATGAGCCATAAATCATACAGCAGTTTAGCTTTAAAATTGTGCACTGCATATTCATGTGCACACCACTTGCAGTTTTAGACACATGTGAACTCTTTACTGAATTAAAGGAAAAAGAAAAAAAAAGCTCAGCTCTACAATAAGCGATTACCAGAGGCAGAACAGAGTACAGTTAATATGCTTGTTCCAGCAGATGTTCATCCCCGTAAATATTAAACATAACACAAGTTCCTCCAGGAATATGCAGGCAGTAATTCCACCACCTGAATAGGGCTGGTGGAAACATTTAAGAGATAGTGGGGTGGGTGGGAAGGGGGATAGGGGGGTAATAAGAGGGATGTTGAAGCAGCCAATGGGATTTTTAAAACACCCGCAACCGGAATTAAACTGTTTCTACCTGCGATTTACCTACGGCAGCGCCTTAATGTGAGATCCCAGAGAAACAACCTAGAGTGCACCCAGGCTGCAAGCTGTGAGCGAGGCATAAAGGGACACACGGGGCGCCGCGCCGGGAGAGAGGGTGGAGAGGAGGAGGAGGAGTACAACTGCGGAGAGGTGTGAAGAGAGGGCCCAGCGGAATTGTGAACCTCCAGGAAACCAGTCTCCCTGGGCCAAGGCCTCTGGAATTCCCGCACGGAGAAAAATTCGCCGCCTGCCCCGGGTGTTCACTTTTCCAAATCGAGTGGGAGTGGGTGGGACAGACAGAAAGGATGCAGCCGCCCCGACCCGGCGCGGGCAGGGAGGAGGCTGGAGCATCCTCTAAGGGCACTTCGCACCGGCACCAACTCCGAGGGTCGTGGGTGCGAGCCCCCGGCTTTCGGAGAACTGGGAGACGGCGCAGTCGGAGGGGAGGGAGCTGAGAGGGGTTAGGGGTCGAGGGGTGGATCCCCAGGCATTGGTGACACGTTCTAAAAATCGCTTCTTTTTCCCTGCACGGCTGCGATCTGCCCCTGGCACCGTATCCCCGGCCCCTGGGCTGGGGCGGCAGCACCAGGGGAGGGGACAAGAGAGGGGGCAAACAGAGGGAAGGCGGCGGTGCCTCCAGCCCGGGGAGGCAGGAAGCAGTCGGCTAGGCGGGCGCCCCCGGCCCACCCCGCCCCCACGGCGGCCCGAGCCCCCGACCCAGGTGAGGGCGCGCGGGCGGCCCGGCTCCCCTCGCCGCTCCCGCCTGCCGGAAGCGGCCGGCACCGGACTCACCACAGCGACTCGAGGTCCCATTCCTGGAGCAGGGCTAAGTCGAAGCTGTCCATGGTGGGAGGTGTCAGCGCCGCCGCTGCCGCCGCCGCCGCCGCCGCCGCCGCCGAGGCTCGGGCCGCCCGCGCGCTGCAACGAAAAGCGCCGCTCAAGGTGCATCCCGGCCGCGCCCGAGGGGCCGCCGCCCGCCCGCCGCCCGTCCCCGGCTCGGGGCTCCGGGCGCCCCCCGCCCCCGACTCCGGGCCGGCCCGGCGGGCAGCAGCGCCCGGCACTCACCCGCTCGCCGGCTCGCGCGCAGGCACACTCACGAGAGCGGCGAGCTCGCCGCGCCGCCGCCGCCCCCTCCCCGGCCCCGTGCCCGCCCCTCCGCCCCTCCGCCCCTCCGCCCCTCCGCCCCTCCCTCGCGGCGGCCCGGCCCGCTGCAGCCGCCGCCGCCGCCGCCGCCGCCGCCGCCGCCGCCGCCGCGGTGCTCGGCGCCCGCCCGCCCGCCTCTTTCTCCTCGGGGAGGCGCGTGTGCGCGGGCGAGGCCGATGCGCGCGCGCGCCGTGAGCCCCGCGCCGCTCCCGCTCCGCGCGCCCCTGCGCTCCCCGCGCCGCTTCTCGGGGTCCCGCTCCGCCAGCAGGCCGCGCCTCGAGGTCGCCCTTTGCCCCCCAGACCCTCGCGGCCCTCCTGACCCTCCGCAGCCCCGGGATGCTCGGGGCGGTCCTGAGAGCTGGGGAGAAAAGCAGGCGATGGCACCGAGTGCAGGCAGGGGGATGCTGAGCCACCGTGCCTGGCCTGCCGCATCCCTCTGCCTCTCGCCCTCGCCAGCCCCACCCGGCCCGGTCCCGGCTGCACGCACTTCTTCTGCCGGCCCGAATTCACTAGCCCCTGCTCCGCGCTCCCGCGGCCGCGGCGTGCAGGCTGCAGACCTGGGGTGGGTGCTGGGAAATTCCCTGGCCGCCCCAGGCGCGGCGAGAGTTAACTGCAGCCCGCAGCGGCGCCGTAAACAAATCGGTTCAAATCTATGGAGTCAGTAAGTTAAGCGAAATACAGAGGAAGCGGGAAGGAAAGCCCTTCTGGGAAGACCTGTGCCCAGCTGCAGTGTGGCCTACTATGGGGTCCCACCATGCCCCCCGCCACTGGAGGGTCCTGGAAACCAACCTGCTTTCTTTAATTTTCTTGCAGGAAAGGCTTTTGGGTGTCCACTGCAAACTTCCCGCCGCCTCTCCTGTCTGGAGAGTGGCAGATTGTCCGTTGGAATGATGACAGAGTATTATCGTGGCTCCTAAAAATTCAAGTCCTTGTCACTATTGCTGCCCTGGTTTTAAAGAAGTTCCCCCCAACCTCCTCCCCACCCACGTTGCTCCCTGTCACAGACATACTGAGAGTCAGGTCTGCAGATCAGAACTATAACTCTGCTTCTTCTCTGCTGGTCTAAAATGGGGCCCATCCTGGAACCCTGACTCTCCTATCCTCTTGACCACAGCTCTGAGAGCATTGCTTAGGATTCCCCAGAATTCCTGGAGAGAGCTGCACAGAGCAGTGGCCTCGCCAATCCCACCAAACCCTACATTCCCTGCCGCAGGAAGGCCTTCCGTCCCTTCTTCCCTTTGTTCCTTTTCTGAATAAGAAGAGTCACTATCTGGGGAGGCCAGAAATTTGGACCCTTAGGTGGAAGTCACGGGATCCCTCCAAGGTCAAACCGACAGACCCCCACCTTCTTCACCTCACCCACCTCCAAAGGAGGATTAACAAACTCGGTTCTGGACACAGGTAGAAGGCCAAAAGGCCAATGAAAATTCTTTTCTATTTGAGATTGGGTTGCAAATTAGTTAGCCCCACCCCCTTCTTTCCCGAGCCCTTAAGTATTCCTTCCTTTATTCGTATCCATAACTAATGTGCAAAATGTAAAACACTGAATTCAGGCAGAGTCTGCATCAACAGTCCAAGAAAACAGAATTGTTATTTTGCAAACTGACAACTTCCCACCCTTAGAAACCTCCCTGGATAGTTGAAGATGGTAACAAATCTACAAAAGAACAAAGGAGAAAGTACAGGTGTGGGGCTGGCTTCCCAAATCCTAGTCTCCAGCATATTTGGAAAGAAGGGGGGGAAAAAAAGAGGAAAAAAAAAAAAACCCTCTCTTCCTAATATCTCTTTAGCCTTGTTGGAAATGTTTGCTCTGGCAAAAGTGAGATCTAGACATCACAGGGAGACAGCATTCTCAGGAACAAAGGCTGGGGGTGGAGGGTGGAGGAGAGAGCGAGAGGAACAGCCCCTGTTTGGAAGAACTGCCAGTTCCAAGGCCTGAACAAGAAACGTGTCCTGTTCCTTGGGCTCCTGGCTGCAGCTGGGAAACTTCTCCAGAAAAAGAGACCTCCTGCCCCTCACGGAGATCTGGCTTGCCTTCCCTTCCCACCACATCTGTTTATACAAAGGAGGGTTGCTGAAGAACTAGCAGAACCAAGTGTACTTTGAGTCCCAAGCCGGGCCTGAAGCTCAAGATACAGATTTGCCCCCACCAGGAGGCTGGAGATAAATAGGAAGTTCCAGAAATGGAAAGGGCCGGGGGTGGAGAGAGTAAAGCTGGGTGAGGGGCTTCTTCACAAAAGGCCTCTCCACAACGGCTATGAAGTAATGGGTAGATTCATATTTGAGTTTAAACTCTGGAGCCTTGTGTTAATATATGAGTGTACTTGAGCCTAAAGCAATTTCACTGTGCGATTTTGAAAATGTTTCTTCAGGAATAAGTGTTATTTTCTATTTGGGAACCTTTAACAGGGGGATAGTTGCTTTAATATTTTTATTTCCAGTGTATGTGTTTGGGAAAATTGTCCACTTGGAGAATGGGGACTTTTGAAGAAACCCAAGTAATAGTTGTAGATACCATTATTTCCTAAGCTGTGATGGAAATAATTCTAAATTAATGATTTTTAGAAGTAAAAGATAGATCAGTTCATGAGAGACTTTATGAAGAGAACTTTTTATTATTATTTATCTGGTTTATGAAGGTTCTCCCAGTAACCTCCAGTCTCTAGAAGCACGAACCAAAGCAAGCACTTAATCTAGTTGTCTAATTTTTAAAATCCTTAATACAAAGTAAAAATGGGGCTTGGACCTTCTGGGATTAGAGTATTCACCAGAACCGATGGAAAAGCTGGGTTTTTTTTTGTTTTTTTTTTTTGCCTGTTTTTTTTTTTTTTGCTTTTTGTACTTAAAGGAGTAAGACACTGCCCAGATTAAAAATAAAAAGTGGTGTTTCCCATGAAGCTGCTGTAGATTTTGTGCAACCTGTAGACCTGATGACCTAGGGGATTTATCTCCCCAGGGACATGCAAGCCATACTGCTGAGAGCCAAGGGAAGCCACCCAGCTCAGGAGGGGGCCGCTAGGGAAGGCAGCTAAGTTACAGGTGCTGTTTTCTTCCTGAATAGGTTTGTTTACTTATTTAGGCTAAAATGACAAAGTAAAAGGACTAAGAACTGAATCCTGCTCCATCTGGGGCACAAAAGTGCCCCAAGCAAGGGCCCCACTCGTACTCTGCCAGCCTGGAACTAGAAGCCTCCTAAGTAGACCCCAGAGCAAATCAGTGGCATCTCACTAAGATCTCTCTGTAGATAGGAATTGAGAGAAGAGAACCTTACATGGCTTTATTAATTCATGCCTTATTCTGAAGACACAGCTGTACCTCGGAGGCTGCTTTTATGACCAGATAGGATTTTTCTCTCTCTCTTTCTCTCTCTCTCTTTTGAATCCTGCCATTCCTCTAGAAAAATATGTCAGGCCAAAAGCCAGCTCTGCAGGTGGTCCTGCTGGAAGGTGGGGGGAGCATCATCAAGCTCCCGTCAGCCCCTGCTCCCTCTCCTCCAGCATTGTGTGTTGGGACTCTGTTTCCTGTTCCAGCGAAGCTTACAGACACACTGCTCACTCTGCTTCTCCTTCCGGAGGCTCCTTGGGTGTTTGTCACTGTACCTAGGGACGCTAGGGTAAACACTCAGGCTTTCTGCCTTCGAATCACAAGCTAACATGTCCAGCCCCCCGGACAACGTGGATTTTCAGTCCACCCAAGAGCTCTAGCGTCCTCAGGCCTTCCCCTCTCTCCGCAGGTATCTCTGAGTGGTTCTAGCCTGGGATCCGAGGTGCCTTTCTATTTTTTTAACATTCACCAGGTCCTGAGCAGATGGTGCGGCTGTGCTGGCTGTCATCACTCCTCCTATGTTTCCATGGAAACCTGGGGCATAGGGACCATCTCCGCCTTGGGCTCTCTGACAGTATCCTCTGGCTGAGAACTTCAGCACTCTGGCCCCTCCTCCTTGCTTGCCTGCTGTCCTGGATCACTGGAGGACATTCTGGGGCCCAGGGAGCCAGGGTCATTCCAGAGATTCTCTAAGGACATACTCCCTGCAAATGGTTGTAAACTGGCTGGAAAAGAGAGGCTGAGGGGAAGGGAAGCCTATACCCCAGTTCAGTGACTGAAGCAAATTTGGGATAGCAGCCTATTTGGACAATCTGTCCCCTCAGCCAGCTTCCATAGCGGTTGGTTATTGCTTGCATGTCAAAATAGATGTTCCTAAGGTTTTGCCTGCTTATCAGGCAACAGCTCTTTATTGAGTGTGAGTATGTTACTGGGGTTTTACACTTTCCTGACACTCTACCCCCTGGGAATGTGTGTTCCTCCCCCCTCCCCCTTCAACAAAACCAGGTTTTCCCTAAGGAATGCACTTTTCTTAAAGTTTCCAACATCCTTCTGCCTACATAATTCATTTATATAGCCACCAAGACATTAATTAGATTCAGAAGTCCGTGGAAACAGCAGAGTTAGTCGGGGTCAGAGGGCAAACAGGGCAGAGAAAAGAGAGGAGAAAATGACCCCTGGCAGAGGGTGAGGAAGTGGAGGGAAATTTTTCATGCCCTTCAAGTACCAAACAAGACAAAGATAATTTCCAAATGCCGTCGACTACCTTAACATTGTTTAGAGAATTAAGGTATTGCCAAATTAAAGAGAACTTAAGAAAAAAAAAAAGTTGATTGGACAGAAGAATTCTAGGCATATCTATCTTAGGTGTTATTGTTTCTTATGCAACTGGTACAAAAGACTAGTTGGTGTGGCTTTAAAAAGAAAAAGCAAGGTAGTCACTCATACTCAAGATGAAAATGTGGACAGCAAAGACAGACCATTCAGAAAAGGGGACGGATAAAGGACCTCCCATCACACGTATTTCATGCTATGCTGACATATTTCGGGGATAATTCCATTCTTTTGTGGCATGAGAAGATCCTTCCACACTGGAACAAGAACCAACCATCCTGACTTAAAACCTACATCCCTCTGGATCTTTGCCTTGCTTGTTCAAGATGTCTACTGGCCAACTATGGAAGGTTCAAGGACTCTGAAACTGGTGACAATAGGAGATAACTGTAACAGTAGGAAACATTTCTATACCACCAGCTACTTGGTCCTGCTCCAAATATCCACTGCATCTGCTTCTCCCAAGGGCATATAAAGAATGATGGCATAAATTTTGAGGTTTCGTGGGGGATTTGCAAGTGAGCTCACAAAGGAACCAAGAAGTGTCACTAACCAAAGCATGGCAGATCAGGGATTGGATCCGGTAACCCCAATACCATTTGCCACCCCTCAATAATTTTGTCTATATTATCTTTGCCATCGAGCATTCCCAGGTTTACAGGTACTTAAATAGTTAATGTAATACAGACCCAATCAGAAGGCAAGAGAGAGTCTTCCAGACTCTCTGCAGTTCTCCTCCCCTAGATTCTCCTGCCCCCAGAGTTCTGCCATGCTACACCTGGAGTGAGCTCCTGTTCCTCATTTCTCTCTGTGCCTCAGTATCTTTTTGGCCACATGAGAAGGCCAAATCGAATATTCTTCGTCAGTTTTTCCTCTGACTGTTCTAGAATGTGAGAGTTCTGTGTTCAGTTGTTCTTCGGGAGAGCTGCCAGACAGGAATCCCTGGAGTTCGTCAGGAGAGCCATAAACCTTTCCTTGTTTACAGGTAGGACCTCCTTTTTTCACTTAAACAAATCTCAAGGTGTTGAGCCGTTCCAAACAGGAGTGCTGTGTTGTCTGTTCAGTGCTAACAGACAGCAAGAGCAACTGTCCTGGTGGAGGAGACTCAGGTTGGCTCTGAGGGACAATGTGGGAAAGAAGTCACAGCACAGCTGTGGGTGTCCAGCTCTTTACTTATGGTGCCAGAGTATTCGTGGATTCGATGGTCCCCAGGCAGCCCTTGGGGGATGCTGAAATTGCCAATGGAGCAACTATGGACCATAGCCTCGAAACAGAGACATTTCTAAAGTATATGGTAAGGTGTTAAAAATTGATGGGTAAAGCGCAGCAGCATAAGCTCCTCATAATGTCCTTTAGGTGAAGACTTCTCCCACAACTCAGAGTCCTGAGGTTCAGAAAAGGCAGAAACAGAGAGCAGAGTCAACCTCACCAGAGGCTGGATACAGATAAGTTTCCAGTACACACTGCTGGTGGCCGTCCAGTCTCCATCTGCCCTCCTCCTTAATAACAAAGCCTAAGTCTGCTTTGGAGAAGTAATAACCCCAGATGAAATAACCATAGTTTTCAGTCTCTCTTAGCAAGAACTGGGCTTGTGACACCATTCAGGCCAGTGAGACATCTGTTGATGCCAGCTGCCATTTCTCAGAATGACTTGCTCTCCTAGAATGGACACCTCCTTCATCAAGGTCACTTCCTTCTTCCTGTCCAAAATGCAATTTGAGACCTGAGGTGGAGCAGTCCTTGTGGACCTTGAAAACAGAAGCACAGACTCATGGTTGCAGATCTAAAATCAAACGGAGGCTGGTCCTGGACGATGTCTTCACACAATTACGCCACGTTTGGGCCACCTACCTAGATTGTATGTTTTGAAGCAAAACAAGACCCTATGTGTCTAAGCCACTGTTGTCAGGTTTTGATCATTACAGCTAACTGATTAGAGAAGCCACAGTCCCCTGAGTGCACCCTACACATTGCCACATACAGCCAGGTCTACCAGATGTCCCAGCTCTGTGTCCAGCAGAGGTGGCCCTGCCAAGGAACCGATTGTAACTTACAAAAGCCTATGAATACTTCCTTAAATATAATCTTGGCTTCTGGGTTCACTCCAATTGTAAGACTGTCAATTAATAAGAAACTCATGCTTAGTTGTCTGAAGACTGATTAATCTGGCTCCAGCATTTTTGGAATATTCCATATTATTAATTGTTTCTTCATTTTCACATTATTTATTAACTGGGTTAAGTCACTATTACATCCTCACGGGGATACCAAAAGATCTCACTTATGGAAAATAGTGCAGGAATAAGAACAGTCGGCCTTTCTTGTGTCCTTGCCACATTCAAAAATATGCATGTTTCAGACTTTGTCATTGTTTCTACCAATAAACTAATTACCACTGTATGAAGCTGATTTACTTCAGAAGGAGTTTAGGAAAACAACTAATTAAGTACTGCATTTTGAAATATAAGCTGCCTTACAGTGTTAGAACCCTATAATAAAATTGCAGACACTTGAAAGTCAAGAGAAACCATAAAGGCTCTCTCTAGCTAACTTCCTACCCAATGCAGAAATTCCTGCTACATTAGTCCTGGTGTGTTTTGATTTCACATGAACAATTCTAGTTAGAGAGCTCATTCTCTCAAGAGATTTAGTATTTCATTTTTAAAGAATTCAGGTCTGGCCAGAACAACATTCCTATGTTTATGGATTGCAAATTGACTTCTCTGTACCTTTCTAGTCCACCACTAGCCTGCAGTTAGCACCCAGTATTAGAGTTCAGTCTCACTGAACTCTCTCTTGGTTCTCCATACACTGAGTCTTGTGGGCTTGTGTGATTTCCTCCACACTTTGTCAGAAGGGGGATGTCCCTGGTCCCCTGGAAATACTGTACAGAAAGGGGAACCAGTCTCTTAAAAGCACCACGTTAGCATGGGAATGAGAAACCCCTACTTCTTAGTTTCTTAGAAGAAGGGAGCTTCAGACAAAAGCTGAAGCTGGTCACAAGAAGGAAATTGCCCATCTCAAGATAGGGAGGGAGGAAACTCCTGGAGAGAAAGATTCCCCCACTTTGCTGCCTGTTGGTTCTCCAGGAAGAAACTGCTCAATGGGAGGCAGAAAGTGAGAGAGCCCAGGCTCCCGGGGAGAGGTGAGAGTGAGACAGTAGGGGTCCTGAGGAAAATTCCAGGCCCCACAGCCAGCCCTACATAAGTAACAAGAGCAAAACTTTCCAGGGAGAGTTCTGTGCTTTTCCAAAGCTCCACCTCTCCTGTGATGCTTATTATAATTCTATACACTTGGCACCGACAGTTACAATTTTATGAATTTAGCATTGCTTTCTCTCACTCTCTAGGCAACAATATGAGGTTTATTACAACATAAAGGAAAACACATCCTCTTGGACCTGAGTGAGTCTCAGCCCAGATTCCCATGCTGTCATCCCTTGAAGAATGCAACCTCAAGTCGGGACTGAAGTTATGGGGGATGCATTCCCAAGCCTGGGTCTTGGGGGTCAGGCCTCGAGAGGATAATCTCAAATGATCACGTAAGTCATTTCAGATATCGATTTCCTGAACAAACATCATGGAGCACCTTGTATGTGTTAAGCAGTGGGCTTAGAAAAGAGATGGGAAGAGGAATTTTAAAAGTCAAAAGACCTGCAGTCGGAGGATTATGCAAATACATCTTCATCCACTCACTCATCCTTGAATTTAACAGTTATTGAGTCAGTTATGTGCTCTGAACTTTGTGAGGCACTGAGGTCACCACCGTAAGCAAAGCAGATGTGGTCTAGTGGGGGTCAGACGTAATTACGTTCTAATGTGGTTCAGACTGTGATGATGGATGCAGGCTCTTGGGGAGCTCTTTCTAGAAAGAATGGCTGACTTGTATTCTAAGTCAAGAACCAACTTATCTAGAAGAAGGGGTTTGGAGAAGATGGGAGAGAAGAACAAACTGTATACCATTAGTGGGTTCCCAGCTTTGTGATGGAGAAGGCAGAGTGGGTAGGTGACACTGAGCCTTTCTCGAATGGCTTCATACAGAAGCTAACACTTGGGTTGAGTCTAATGGTACAAAAGCCCAAACGAGGCGTCTTGGCAGCTGGGGAGGAGCATTCCAGGCGGAAGGAAAAGCATGTGAGGAAAAGCAGAGGCCAGAAGCAGCGGGTCACGTGCCCCTCACAGAGAAGGTTCTATGTGGTCAAAGCATCCCTGGGGTGGGCTCGTAGAAGCCAAGTGCAGGGTCAAGAATGAGGCAGAGGAAAAGGAGCCAAAACCAGGACGAGAGATTGAGGCCAGGTGGCGAAGAACCTTGCTTTGGTGGCGTAAAAGCATTTTAAGTGAGCAGGAGACAAAACATCAGAGACTCAGTAAAACAGCAAGCGAACACCCAGCCGCCAGACCCGGAGGGACAACCAAGAGTCGAAAAGAGGAAATGGCTTCTGAGAAGCCAGAGAAAGTATTTCACCGAGTACTCAACCTGGAGGTCCTGCTTCTGTAGTAAAATCCAGCAAGTCGGCAAAGCCCTTCTCTCTCGGGGCCACCACCTCATTTGCAAAAAGAGAACGTGGAGCATTCTGTTCGGACATTGTGAAGAGCTTCAGATCGCTGCCAGCAGAGCTTCCCATGGAGGCAGGACCCTTCTAAGTGCAGCTGCCCCGCAACAGCACAGGCTGTGGCACCTGATGCCCGCGCTGCTCAGGAAGTCCTCGGCAGCCCTGTGGCATTTGGTTCTTGGAAACCAGAGTGGTGCTGGCTTCGTAGAGCCTGGCGCCACAAGGACAGGCTGCTCGTGTCCTGGAGCGCAGCATCACGAGAGCCCCTGTACTGGGGTTCATTTCCTAAGGAAGAGGTTCTTTTCTTTCCCGGTCAAGTTCATAACAGACACTCAGGAAGGCAACTCCAGCTGTGGGGGAGGGCTGGCCCGTCTCCAGTACTTTCCAGTTTTCCCTCCCCCTTTTAGGACACTCTTCCGAGTGACTTTTGTTTGATAAGCAAAGTGATGGTAGAGATGTAGGGGAGGGACACTGAGGAAAGGGGAAACGGCTGGACAAAATTAAATACATACACACATATATAAATCATATATCAATAAGCGTGGGAAGAAGGAAGGGCTTGGCCCGGTTGCCAGAGAGGACAGGAAGGGAAGGAGTAGCAGCTTTCGAGGACTAGGATTTGGGGAGAAAGACAGAAGTATTCAAATGGGATTGTGGAAAGTTTTGCAGTATGATGTAATACAGTTCTCCATCTTCCTAATCAGCTTTCAATTAAAACAAACAAAACAAAAAGCCCTGGGGTCGGGCTGTGGCTCAGTGGCAGAGCCCTCGCCCAGCCTGCACAAGCCCTGGGTTCAATCCCCAGCCATGTAAAATAACAAAGAAAATTTAAAAACTGCGTTATGCATCAAAATTTAGGAACTCATATGTGTGAGTCCACGTGTCGGGAGAAGTGGTTTTCAAACTGCAGATTGAATCACCTGGTATAAAATTTCCAGCAACTTGCCCTACCTCAGATACTGATCCAATCAGGAGGCCATGGCCCCGGGGGTGGCCAGGGCATGACATCCCTGCCGGCCCTACTCCAAGGCCTTTTCTTCTGTGACCCTTTCATTTCCATTGGTGTATTTGTTTTCTTCTGTGACCCTTTCATTTCCATTGGTGTATTTGTTATGCGTACAAGACAGTTAGCTTTTTTTTTTTTTTTTTTTTTTGCGGTGCTGGGGATCGAACCCAGGGCCCTGTGCTTGTTCAGCAAGCACTTTACCAACCGAGCTATCTCCCCAGCCCACCAGTTAGCATTTTAACTGAATAGGTAGCTCACTTTGTTAACAACGTTCAGTCTTCTGATATCTGAACATGATATATCTATGTTTATTTAAATTTCCTTTTATTTATCTCAGTAATGCTTAATAGTTCATTGCAAAGAGATCTAGAACATTTTTCAGATTTCATTTCTCCCTCAGATTTTGATTAAGTTGACCCATTCTTTCTGATGATTTATCTGGAAGTTCATTTTTATTTTCTATATTTGCAAGGACTCAATAATCATCTGTGAATGACAGCTATTTCTTTGTAATCCTTACAATTCCATTTATATTATTTTATTTTATTAACATACCAGCTACAATTGCACATACAATATTGAATAGAAGTAGTGACAGTGGCCATTAAAACCATAGGGATTTTTTTTTTTTTTGAAGACCCTTTTTCAGATTAGGAAATTTCCCAACTATTGCAGGTTTGTTAAACTTACATCTATTTATTTGCTCTTTTGAAATAGTGAACTGATGCTAAAATTTATAAAATGTTTTATGTGGTCTCTTGAAATGATTGTACTATATGTCTCCATTTTTCTATTAATGGTTAATGCAATGAATTACACTGATTAATTTTCATAAGTTAAGCCAGCCTTGTGTTCATGGGATAGATATCACTTGATGATAAGGCACTGCTCTTATATTTATTGGTAGGTTCAATTTGCCTTTTTAAAAGCGACAGTTATACCAATGATCATGCCTGAGATTGGTCTTATAAGTGAGCACAATTTTCCTACTTACAAGCAATTTTAGTCAGGCACAGTGATGGAGGCCTGTAATGCCAGCTACTCAGGAGGCTGAGGCAGGAGGATGGCAAGTTGGAGGCCAGTCTCAGCAACTTAGCAAGACCCTGTCCCCCCAAGAAAAACAAAATGGACTGGAGATATAGCTCAGTGGTAAAGCAACCCTGTGTTCAAGCCCCAGTTTAAAAAAAAAAGAATTTGCATAATATTGGAAATATTTCTTTATAGAAACAATAGTATTTATCACTAAAGTCATCTGAATCTGGAGTTTTCTTTGAAGGAAAAATTTAAATTATGGATTCGATTTTTCAATAGTTTGAAGTCTATTTTCTATCCATTTTGGTTTTATTTTTCCAGAAATGTATCCAAGTCTTCATATTTTTCAAGATAATTGCCTAAAGTTATATTCACTCACAATCCCTTTAGTGTGTTAGGATCTGTAGTTAGTTATCCCTGTTTCTATTCCTTACACTTCTTATTTATGGCTTTTCTCCATCTGTGTTAGCCAGCTTGCTGTCACCATCACAAAATACTTGTCACTATCGCAAAATATCTGAAATAACTTAAAAGAGGATTTATTTTGACTCATCATTTTGGAAGTTTCTATGCATGGTTGCTTGCCTGTTGTTTGGGGGCTTGGTAACATAGAAGATCATGGATGGGCAGGCGTGGTTCAACAGAGCTTCACACTTCATGAAAGTCAGGAAGGAAGAGGCGGGCCCAATCTGCCCTTCAAGGACACACCCCCAATGATCTAACTTCCGCCCAATAGGCTTCGCCTCCTAACGTTCTACCACTGCCCAGTAGGTGGAGCCACCTAGTGGGCTGGTGTTATATATGGGCCTTGGAGTGACACCCCAGATCCAACCTAGGGCACTCTGTCTCTTTTTGTTTTGCTCAATCTTAATAGGACTTTCTCGACCTTGTTAGTATGTTCAAAGAATCACCTCTTGGCTTGTCTGATCACTAACGTGTATTGTATTTTTGTTTTCTGCTTTGTTAATTTCTGATCTCCTCATTACCATTCCTTTCATTCCAATGTGTTTGGTTTTGACTGGCTGTGCTTTTCCTAATTTCTCGAGTTGGATGCTAGTTTCATTGATATTTGTTCTTCTTTCTTTTCTAATCGATACATTTACTGATATACATTTTCCTCTGGGGGCCGATTTGGCTGAATTCTACAAACTCTGATCACCATGTAGTCCAAAGTATAGTATTTTCTAATTTCCACCATGATCCTTCCATGACACATTAATTATTTATTAATATATTTCTTAATTTCCAAACACTTAGGATTTTCTTGCTTCCTTTTTCATAATCTCTTGTAGCTTAATTGCTCTGTCACCACAGAATATACTTTGATCTATTATTTTGATATTTTGAAATTTGTTGAGACACCTTCTGTGGTACCACATATAACCAATTTTCCATGCATGCTTAAAAATATGTGCATTCTGTTGTTGGAATGGTGTTCCTTATATGCTTATGTATCATTTTCTAGCCAGGTTTTTTAAAACTTTTCATGCTTCCTGATATTATGTCTACAAGTTTTATCATTTCTAAGAGGTTTATAAACACATCTCACTGTGACTGAGGATTTTAACAATTTCTTCTTATAATTTTTTAAGGTTTTTCTTTACATATTTGAAATCATATTATTAGGTGCATACATTTAGAATAATTATATCAATTGCAAATTGTTTTTGTTATAATAATGAGTTGTCCCTCTTAATTTCTAATGATTTTTTTGCCTTAAAATTTTACTCTTGACTGGAGATATACCTCAGTTGGTTGAGTACTTGCCTAACATGCACAAGGCCCTGGGTTCAATCCCCAGAACCACCAAAAAAAATTTTTTTTACTCTTTCATATAGATACAACTACATTAATTTTCCTTGGGTTAGTGCTTATAGAAAAAATATTTTCCCTACTTCTACTTTTACCCTTTCTATATCCTTATATTCATTGCTTGTAAACATATAGCTGTATGCTTATTTGTTTTTTACTCAGCTTGATAAAATTTGCCTGTTAATTGAAGCACCTAATGCATCTACATTTAACATAATTACATCTCTATTGAGTTTTGTATCTACTGTTTGCTAGGAGCTATTTATACTGTGTTCTGTTCCTTTTTCTGTTTTTGTTTTGCTCTTGTTTGGATTATATGAGTATGCTTTCATTATTCTATGTTCCTCCTCTTCTACTAGCTTCAAACTTACATGGTTTGTATTATTTATTTTTTGACCTGGATAATAAAATGCACACATTCTTGAGTTAAAAAAAAATCTAGTGTTAGTTTTATTCTCTTCCAGGAAAATGAAAGGAAATTAGAGCATTCTCTTTATCCCTGTCCTAATTTATATATGAGTGTTGTTCTGTATTTAGTTCTCTGTGTATTGAAAACCAAAAGACAACATTGTTTTATACAGCTAATTTACATTAGCATTTTGCTGGTCCTTCATTCATTCTTATACCTCTGAACTTCCATTTAGGATAATGTTTCTTCTCCTTGAAGAATATCATTTAGTATTTACTGTGTTTCTACTGCTGAAAATTTTTCTCTACTTCTTTTAGCATGGAAATATCATTTTACCTTTGTGACGGGTTGACATATTTGACTCCATGGAAATGTTATAGACCAGGCTATGCGGGCAATGACTAAACAGATTCCATTTTACCTTGAGACTCCATGTTATGTAGGAAATGCTTCTCCCATCGGAACGCCCTGCCTCTGTACCCGTCAACAGTGCTTAGCATGACTTGTTTGGCAATACAAAATGACGAAATGGCAATTCTTGTATAATGAAAAATTGTTCTCTTTTTGATTCCTTGTTTCCTAAACAATGTACCATGTTAACGGTGATGTCAACAGTGATTGTTAAAATGTTCGTTTGTACCTAAGTAAGGTCATTTTGGCCCACTTCCCCCTCTGCTAATGATTTCAGATCCCATGATGTTAGTTTGTAATTTTAAATCATAGCAACACACTTATGATTGATGTACTGATTTATGATATAAAAACTCCTGCAAACCTGTGGTCGGGGCTGTTTTCCCAATAGCCATTTTTGGGGCATTGTGTGAGACAAGTCAGTCGGCCGGCTTAATAAAGACTCTCAAATTTGGACTTCTCAGTGGTGATCGATCTGTTACTAAATTGTGCCCCATAACACCTTTATAATTGAAAGTATTTTCTCTAGGCTTAAAAGTCCATGTTAACAGGTTCTTTTTTTTTAAATTCTTTGAAGATATGTCATCATTGTCCTCTGGCTTTTATTGTTCCTATTAGAAAGTCAGCTGTCAGCTCTGTTGTTGTTCCTATGAAGATAAAGCCTTTTCCCTCTGCTGCTATTAAGATTTTATTTTGCCTTTGATGACCAGCAGTTTTTTTTTTTTTTTTTTTTTTTGCAGTGCTGGGGATTGAACCCAGGGCCTTAGTGCTTGCTAGGCAAGCACTCTACCATCTGAGCTATCTCCCCAGCCCCAGATTACCAGCAGTTTTAACATGATGTGCCTGGGAAGATATTATAATTTGGATATGAGGGGTTCCCTGAAAACTCACGTGGAAGACAATGCAGGAATGTTCAGAGGTGAAATGATCAGATTATGAGAGTTATACCTAATCAGTGGATTAATCTGTTTGCTGGATTAATAATTTTAATAGATTGATGGATGGTAACCACAGGCAGGTAGAGTGTTGCTAGAGGAAGTGTGTCAGTGGTGTGGGTGTGCCCTTGGGGATTCTGTTATCCCTGGCTCTTTGCATTCATGTTCTCTGCTTCCGGGTTGCCATACACTGAGCAGCTTTCCTTTACCCTTCTACCATGGTAAGCAGCCTCACCTTGGACCCAGATCTATGGGGTCAGCTGACTGTGGACTGAATCTCTGAAACCATGAGCCAAAATAAATTTTTCCTCCTCTAAGTTGTTCTTGTCAGGTCTTTTGTTCACATTAATGCAGAATTGACTAATACAGTAAGGATTTATTTTTGTTCAGCCTATAAATTTTTGCCTTAAAAATTCATTATCTGACTTTGTTATCTTTCATCAGTTTTGAGAAGTTATTGAGCATCTTTTTAATTATTTACTTTGATCCATTTATTCTCTCTTCTTCTGAGATTCTGATTCCATATGTTATAATTTCTGGCTTCCCCCCCCCCCACCCCCACCTTTTGTTTTATTTCTTTTGGAATTTTGTTTTACTTTTTCTTTTTTTAAAGTTTCTTAATATTTTCTTCTACTGTTTGTTTCAGTTAACTAATTCTTTCTTCAGCTGTATCTGTAGTTAAATCCATCTGCCGAGTACTTAATTGGGAATGTCATGCTTTTTGATTCCTGATGTTCAACTTGGTTCATTTTTACAGTTTCTCAATCACATCTTTTTCCAATTTGGACACAATAAACATAGTGATCTTAAAGTTGGTGTCTAATGACTCCTTTGTCTGGAACCCACAGCTGTCTACGTCTCCCATCTATTGTTTTTACTGCCAACACTTCATTCATCTCATTTTATTTAGTTATTTTTTTTGATGCAATTGACATGACATTTGCAAAAATCTATAGAAATAATTTTAATTCTAGGGTAATGTTATTTTTCTCTGATTCTGCCTCATCATTGAGACAGTAGCAATTCAGGATCATCTTTGTGCAATATCACAGACTGGGGATTTTAAACTAAACTGCAGTCTGCTGAGAGGCATGTATACTTTAAAGCTCCCCGTTTCTTCTACAGTGCACTTTCAAGATTCCAGTCCCAATGCCGGGGATGCCCTATGCTCTGCTTTCCCTTGGTGAATCCTCACTTCACTGTTATCACCTGAGCTCCAGAAGGCTGTCATGGTGATATGTTAGCCTCTTGATCATTACCTTCAAAACTGGGATAGGTCACCAGAAGAAAAGTGATCCTAAACACCAAATTACTTTCTTTGATTTCTATATCCTATATTACTTGAAAACATCTATATCTATCCCAATTATTTGAAAACATCTTTTAGATAACCTGAATAGATGCATACATACTGTGCAAACCAAAATTTTATTTGGATTTGGGTAACTTTATCCTCCTTCACCAGATGACTACAAACTCCTCTTGTATTGGTTAAGAGCATAGGGTTTAGATACAGCAAATATGGTTCAATTTCTTGTTGTGCTTCTATGAGCAGCATAGATTTTGGCAACTCATTTAAACTTTCTAATTCCTGCTTCCAACACTGATCAAATGGGGCTAATGATTATAGTTGCTTTGTTGACAAATAAATAACATTGCCAAGACATATCTGGGTATAAGCGCCTATTAAATGACAACTATTCTTATTCTATTTGAAACATTTAAATGTTTAATAATTTCTTCCAAAGATAAGTCTGTTTGATTGAATATGGTTATTTATGGATTTTTTTTTTTTTTCTAATTGCTGTACGGTAGAAAGAAACTGATCTCAGGCTCCTGAGAATACCTGCTTTGTAGTTTTTCCATACCCAAAGCTTAGCAATGGTGATGCTCTAGAATTCAGGGACACAGTGGAATACTTACTTGCTTTTTGGGGCCAATCACAAACTCCAACTAAGGAAAAGTCTGGTACCTGTAGCCTTAAAGCACACCTTTGACAGAGAAGTGTGAGACCTCTGGTTATGTGTCTAAGTTTCTACCATTTCCCTAATTGCCTAAATGACTTTCCTAGTTTCCTCTTTGCCCACAGGTGAGGCCAAAGGTGCACAGTAAAAATCCCCAGGATTCCCTTCAGGGGCTCTCGTTATAGCCCTACTTTAAGCACTTGGCTCTGTTTTAGCTATGGAGAGATTATTCACTCTTCAGGAGACTGTTTCTGCCTGTTCCACCCTTGGGCTGTTAAAGCTGGTTCATTTAAGCACCAGTAACTAGGAGTGGCCATTGACCTCATGCTGCTTAATTCCTAACCTGGTCTTGACCCCAGAGTCAAAGCCCTGTGAAAAGTCAATAAAAGCAGCAAACAATGTTATGTTATTCTTGGCTGGACTTCCCAAACAATGGAAGAGTTTAACAATTGTTAATTATGGCTTAACAGTGGCTAATAAGTATTGGGTATTAACAAACTGGCAGGTAATGTGGGCACATTCTCTCATTTGATTCACGGAACAACCAAATGAGGTAGGCACTGTCATTATCCTGCTTTACAGTGGAGCAACTGTTGTTTTACAGGGGCAAACTATTTAACCCAAGGCCACAATCCAGCAATGAGGTTCAAGGCCATTCCTGGAGGATGTGGACTCAAGAAAATTAGGTTGAGAAACTCATACCCTTGACTTATTACAGGGGAACCCATTGTGGAATTTTGAAAGAATTTCCACCACATTAATAGGTCTATAGTTATTAACAGATTTGCTCCATTAGAATGGCGTCGATTATGCTTCTATAGACTCTCCTGATGCAGATGAAGTCTGAGGACCTAATTAAAACCACGTCACAGGAGCTGCTCCCATTAAGGATTCTAACAGCCAAATCCAAGACCTTCCACAGAAACAATTATGCCTGAGGAGATTTTATAGAGGCAAAAATTAAATTAAAATAATAATAAAATTTGGTAAGTTACTTGGCTACCTTGCTTTCTTAGAAAAGGTTCTTACTTGTTTTTTTGGTTTGTTTGTTTTCCCTGAGTACTTAGCCAGAAGATGGAACCTTGAAGGGTGAGGCCTACATTAATCCAAATATTCCTGCTTATTATTACTTCTATGAGGAGAGGAAATAAATTTACTCCTTAGCTTCTTTTTTTTTTTTTTTTGGATTTTTTTTTTTTTATTTATTTATTTTTACGTTTACATAGGGTAATGATGTTTATTATATTTTTCCCCTCCCCCCCACCCCTCCCACCCCTCTTTTCCCTCTACACAGTCCTTCTTTCCTTCATTCTTACTGCTCTCCTTAGCCTAACTCTAAACCTAACCCTAAACCTAATGCTAGCCCGTCCCACCCCCCATTATATGTCCTCATCCGCTTATCAGCGAGATCATTCGTCCTTTAGTTTTTTGAGATTGGCTTATCTCACTTAGCATGATATTCTCCAATTTCGACCATTTGCCTACAAATGCCATAATTTTATCATTCTTCATTGCGGAGTAATATTCCATTGTATAAATATGCCACAGTTTCTTTATCCATTCATCAACCGAAGGACATCTAGGTTGGTTCCACAATCTGGCTATGGTGAATTGAGCAGCAATGAACATTGATGTGGCTGTATCTCTGTAGTATGCTGATTTTAAGTCCTTTGGGTATAGGCCAAGGAGTGGGATAGCTGGGTCAAATGGTGTTTCCATTCCAAGCTTTCTGAGGAATCTCCACACTGCTTTCCAGAGTGGTTGCACTAATTTGCAACCCCACCAGCAATGTATGAGTGTTCCTTTTTCACCACATCCTCGCCAACACCTATTGTTGCTTGTATTCTTGATAATCGCCATTCTAATTGGGGTGAGATGAAATCTTAGGGTAGTTTTGATTTGCATTTCCCTTATTACTAGGGATGTTGAACATTTTTTCATATATCTGGTGATTACTTGTACATCTTCTTCTGTGAAGAGTCTGTTCATTTCCTTAGCCCATTTGTTGATTGGATTATTTGTATTCTTCGTGTAGAGTTTTTTGAGTTCTTTATAGATTCTGGAAATTAGCGCTCTATCTGAGGTATGGTTGGCAAAGATATTCTCCCACTCTGTAGGCTCTCTCTTCACATTTCTGATAGTTTCCTTTGCTGACAGAAAGCTTTTTAGTTTGAATCTATCCCAGTTGTTTATTCTTGCTTTTATTTCTTGTGCTATGGGAACTCCTTAGCTTCTTGAGACAATTAAAATGTAGCTTCAAAAAATTATGAGACTGAAGAACACTTCACTCCACCTGAGCCCTTTTAACTCACTCTGACCAGTTTAAGGATGTAGAAATAGATTCAGGGACTGTTATGCCAAGGTTTAGGTGGGAAGGTGCAATTCCCAAGATGGGGGCAATGGAAGAGGAATGGTTATGAAATCTATAGGTGCGACTTCCCACGGTGAAGACACAGACCTGGTCTGTACATTGCTAGTCAGCAATCCAGGGCTATTCCTGGTACACTAAAGGCTCAACCAATATGAGCAGGGTGAATACGTGGGTTAAAGTGTCTGAACCAGGCAAGGCATTGAGCTGGATCTTTCTTTTCATTCCCCATACTTTCTCACTGGTGCGTGATGGTTGTACAGAATGGTGGGATTTCTTGTTACATATTCACACAGGCATGCGATATAACTGGGGTGAGTTTGACCAGTGGAAAAGGACTTAATTCAACTCAGAAAGGAAAGTATGTAGGGCCAGAAGAGCTTTGAAGTTCTCACTCAGAAAGATGGGTGGGCAGCGGGGCCATGAGCTAAACAAAATGGTGGCAGGGGAAGGAGGTGTCAGTCAAGTTAACAACAGACACATGTCATTTTGTCACGAGTTGGGGAAAGGAGTGTTTAACAGACTGGCACATCATATGAGTGTTACTGTCTGAAGTTGTACATAAACGAACACCCTTGGTTTTATACTTTTTAAAAATATATTTTAGTTGTAGATGGGCCCACTACCTTTGTTTTATTTATTTATTTGTGTGTGGTGCCGAGGATGGAACCCAGCGCCTCACGTGTGCTAGGTGAGCGCTCTGCCGCTGAGCCCCAGCCCCAGCCCTAGTTTTATACTTTCCATATTGTCCTTCACACAATAGGAGATTATTTACTGAACCTTGAGTTGGTCGTGAGGAAATCCTCCTAAACCAGAATTTCATTTCAAATTTACTTGTTATCACCTCCGTGGGATAGGGGGCTATCACTTTTCTTCTTCATTTCTCACTAAACCCTAATCTGTTATTGTGTCAACTTTTTATAGATGAGGAAACTGAGGCTTTAAGATACGGTATCATTTAAGGATGTGTAAGACAATTTTAAGAGACAAGAGGCAGAGCATTTAGAAGAATATAATAGTGAGGTTGCCCAGTCCAAAGTAATGAAGAGGGAACACATGGCCTTGGTTGGAACCCCATGCCTCAGCCTGACCGCCGGGTATGAACGACAGAACAGTGATGTCTCTGGAGAGGGGTGGAAAGCAAAATGGCTCTTTGATAAGCGAAGTCAATATTTCTCAAAATGTGAGTTTTCTAAATTGAGCAATTACCAAAATGTGCATTTCCCAAAGTTTGAGTCCCTTAGAGATTGACAGTGCATCTTAGCAAAGCGAGTTTCTAAGAAAACCTGCATCCAAGCAAACCACCTAACTCCATTGAACCCACTGCAGAGCAAACCCCCTTGACCTGGGACTGCATTTCTCATGGAACACCTCCCAGGAAAGTGGAGGAAGTGTCGAATGAAGTATTCATTCTCTGACTGACCAGCGAATGCTTATTTTTTGTTTTTGTGAGGTAATTTTCTAAAAAAAAAAAAAAAAAAAAAAAAAAACCATTATATATTCCTAACAGTTTCTCAAAAAGTGGATCTAAAATGAATGAAATAACCATGAACTTTACAGTCAGAAGAAAACCTTAGGATTAGGAAGAACATGGCTTTCTTAACAGCTACTAAAAATAATGCAAGAGGTTTGCCAATGGTTTGTCCAATCCAAGGATATATTATTCCCTCCAGTTCTGCAACCCACAGGGTCTCTGAAACACTTCTGCTCACAAGCCTCCTAACTATGATTGAAATTTAATGGTGCCATCTTCTTTCATAGCCGAGAGTGGACTAATTGTTTAAGAGGAAAAGAAGCAACGACAGGTTCCATGGGTGGAAAGGTGCAGAGCGCTCTACCCAGCTTGTGAAAGTCCCTGCTTATATGAAAACAGAGCTACTGATTCATGGAACACTCCCACTTCACACTGAAGTGCGCTTGGTTTGGTGAAGGAAGAACAGAGGTGGTCACCGGCAGACTGTGCTTTTGACTCCGGCTTCGTCACCTGCCAGCTGTAAAACCAGGCGGTGGAGGATGGAATAAAGCCCTCCTGATGTTAGCACCAGAAGTGACCATCATCCCACCCTGGAGCATCTTACTAGCTGACATGCCGGGCGCCATCCACCTCACTGTCCCACAAGAGGGACCCAAGCAGAGACCTACTAAGAGTCAGCACAGGAAAGCCACAACCTCCCTCAAGCAGAAATGCAAAAACAAGGAACACCACACAGAAAGAAAATGGCGACTGCGAGGGAAAAACCAAATGCAACAAGAACGGCCCAGGGAAAACATGACAATGCGCTAACCGAAAACAACACTAAAAGCACTCTAATTAATACACCAGGGGGAGTTTGGAATAGACTACCCCCCGAAAGTTAGAACAAAATGCTGATAGGAATAATTGGAGAATTAAAGGGAGTGCCCACAGATTAAAAAAGGAACTGCAAAAAAAAAAAAAAAATTTTTTTTTTTTAATTTAAAGGACTAGAAAATGAGCCCACCAACTCTCTTCACTCTCAGGATGCAGGGAGAGAAAGGCAAAAGAATTTAAAATGTGAGAGGTCCTAGAAAATCAGTCTAGAAAGTTTAACATATGGAGTTGGAAATGAAAAAAAATTAAAGAAATATGAAAACATTTCAAAGCTGAAAGATAAAATCCTTCAGATTTAAATGGTTTCCTGAGTACCCAAAACAATAAATAAAAAAAGCCACGCCCAGACACGTCTTTGATACCTCCAAGTACCAATACCCACAGAAAAGAAACACCAAGGACTTTGGTACCCAGCCAAATATAGAAGAAGCATGAGGGTAAAATAGTGATATTTTCAGACATAAAGATCTCAGAAAGCAGAGTGGCACATGCCTGTAATCCCAGGAACTTGGGAGGCTGAGGCAGGAGGATCATTAGTTCAAAGCCAGCCTTGGCATCTTAGTGAGGCCCTAAGCAATCAGGGAGAACCTATCTCTAAATAAAATATAAAAAAGGGCTGGGGATATGGTTCAATGGTAAAGCATCCCTGGGTTCAATCTTAGGGAGAAAAAATGTTGATGAAATGAGAAATGGACATTTAGAATAATGTTTTAAATTACTGTATAAAACAAGAAGAACAAAGACAGCAAGAGAAATGTCAGACACGTGGCATGTCCAGGCTCCTGGGAGGTAGTACCATTGAGCTAACTCTTCTACTTCCATCTTGAATAATCTTGTAAATATGATCTGTGGTTACCAAGTTAAAAAAAATAAGTACAAGCATATTTGTCCATGGAATGGAGACAAGACAAGAAGAATTGAAAATGCAAACCACCTCTTAGAGCAGGAACCGTGTCTGTCTCGTCTGCTCAGCCGCGTGTCCCTGGCACCTAGACTGGTCGGATGCCCAGCGCACCTGCTTAGTAAATGGTGGAGGAGAAGAACTCCGCTCTGGGGACGGCACCAGAAGTGGGAAGGGGAAGGGCCAGAAGCTGTTGCTTTCCAACCTGAGTGATTACCAGACCAAGGTGGTATTTTGAAGAAAAGAAGTTGTCATAGTGGAAACGAAGAATGGAGCATGCTGGGAAGGAGTTGGTGACTTCAGGGAGGGAGCAGCTCAGTGAGGGGCAAGGTCTTCCAGGCTGAGGGAACTGTGAGAAGACTTGAGGGAGAAAGAAGGCGCAGGTGATGTGGGCAGGTGCCTGAGGCGAGCCTGGGACGGAAGGCCCGGCCAGTCTCTGAGGGCTTCCTGGGCCACATTACTGATGCTGATGATCTGCCTGAGGATGCTCTGTGCCTGCACTGGGGACCAGAGCGGCCCCCACCCTGCGTTCCTGGAGGGACGCACTGGACTTTTGGATTTGATTTTTAATCGTTCCTAACCTCCTGGATGACTGAGTGGAATGTTTTCAGCATACTGCACACATCATGCGGGTGACGATGCTGATGCGGGTCATCGATGCTGATGACGTGGAATGTGACACCCCGGGGGTGCTGGGAAAGGGCTAGATTTTCTCGTCACCAGGGTATTGGTGCTTGTCAAGGAGCTGTAACACTGAGCAGGGAGCCAGAGGAACATTATCAGGACAATTTGGGCATTGATCGTGGCAAAGCATGTTGTGTTTAAGAAGCCAGAAGAGACTCTACTGGGCTCTCAGGAGCTTGGGCCTGGGCCAGCTGCCAATGATAATTGCAAAGATACGGGCTCTACTCTTGAAGAAATGCCCGTTCCTCGAAGACAGAAATAGACGTGGGTGAACACAGATCCAAATTCTCACAGAGCACAAAGGCTGCACAGGGATTAGGCTGGAAGCTCTGGGAAACTGGATTAACTCTTCCAACCCGCTAGGGTCCTTGTTAGTACATCGAAGCAGTAATTTACTCCATGACAAGAGTTCATGTCGCTTTCTGAGGCACTTCACTTACTCCCAGGATGTCTGTGGCCCACGAGGGGAATCCAGCTCACTAATCTTTAACACTTGTCGTAATTATTTTTTTCTTTCCATAATACTATTTCTCCCCTGAGAAACTCAGAATTATCACATAAGAAAAGTAGAAAGAGAAGTGTGTGATTTTTTTTTTTTTTTTTTAATAAAATGTAGTCAGTGGCCCTGGGGAATTTTCGTAGCAAAAGCCTCTCAAGTCAATTATATTTTCTCATTTCTGTTTCCGATAATTGAATATTTTATTTCTATATTTATTTAAGTTCTTTCCAAATGAAAAGGTGGAGTTGCCTCGACACACCAACAGAGGAGGGTATTATTAATTAAAGTTGTTTAAAGTCTAAAATGAAAACAGTGCAGATGCATATAAATGTGCTTCAATGAGCCCTCGGGCTGCTCTGAGGCCACAGGGATGCTGGTGGCGGTTCCGAGGGGTGGCATTCCTACATCCATCCTCTGGCCCTCTCTCGGACCTAGGTCTGCAGCAACAGTTCGGTCGGAGGAAAAGCAAATGATGTCTCGGACATTGCGGGCCCGCGACTCAGCTGTGCAGAGACCCAGGATCACGGACCTGCATTGTGTTCGCTCTAACCAGAAAGTTTAGTTCTGCTCCTTCTCTGTGTCACTTCAGTGGGGCCCATGGTCCCTTACTTCATCACCTGGTTGGATTCTGTCACCACTGCCCTGAGGTGGGTGGGATGGTAGCAGTGGCTGTTCCCTTGAGTAGGTAGGGAACACAGGGCTCAGAAAGGTCAAGGACGCGTGTGCAGGGTCAGGAGACTGCCGGGTGCCACTGCCAGACCCAGATAGAGAGTGGGAGTCCCTAGATCCCTGGTGGGCACTCCCTGCTGACTTCCTGCCCCCAGGGGCCCTGCATTGCCTGACCGCCGAGCCTCACCTGCTCCTCCAGCCAGGGCTGCAGAATCTCTGAGCAGCCAATAAACAAGGCTGGGGAAGAACAGCTGCAAGCAGACTCCTGCTCCCGACCCCAGGTAGGTGCGCGTCTAGAAGCATGGCAAGTCGGGGGTTTTCCTCAGCCCAGCGGACTTTCCTCAGGAAATGTTATTCATGGAGCAAATAGGGCTTCAATCCTGCCTTGCTGGTCCCTTTCCCAGCGGGAGACCCCTTTTGTCTCCTTTGGTCACCCCAGTTCACTGAACTCAGGGACCCTTCACCTCTGAGTCACATGCCCAGCCCTATTTTGCATCTTATTTAGAGACAGGGTCTCACTGAGTTGCTGAGCACCTCGCTTCTGCTGAGGCTGGCTTTGAACTCGAGATCCTCCTGCCTCAGCCTCCTGAGCCACTGGGATGACAGGGGTGTGCCAACATGCCCAGCATGGGACACACTCTCCAGAGGCCTCTGAGGTCCTTGTGGTCAGTTAAGGAAGACCCCCATGACCCACTTAGGGAAGGCCAACTTCAGAAGGCAAGCAATGCTTTCTCCAGAGCCTGCATGTTCCAACCCATGCCACCAGGGGAAGCTTTGGATGCAGAGAATTGAGACCCATGAGGCTAAGTCAATGTCAGAATCTTGGATTTATCTGCGGTGACACCATTAGGCCAAATGGGACCCCAGGCTTGAAACTGCAGAGTCTCTTCCCAGTTTGCAATGAAGGACTTGCAAATAGCTGAAACTCTTTAAAAGGTGCGATCCTATGGAGGGGCAGGGAAGCTTCTTGGCCAGAAGTAGCTGACCAGAATCAATGACTGCCTATCCCAGGGAGCTGAGAAAGAAGAGCATGGTCAGAGCAGACGACCTCTAAGGGCCCAGCGCTGAGACAGTTAATTTGTTTATTCTTCCTGTGAACACATTTCTAGGGGACAGGGGGAGGGAGTTGGGGTCAAAGGTCAGGGCCAACAGTCAGGGCCATCTGTCACCTCTGCCACTCAGCACCGCCTGTGCACCAAGTCCAGCCAGGTGCATGTGGGCTGGGCACCGAGCAACTGAGCTCCCAGGCCCAGCCATCTTTCAGAGTCACCCTGGTGCCATGTACCTGGTCGTCACAGACAAACTCAGCAGCAACTTCCTCACTAAACCAAAGGATCTTTTGTGATGAGATCCTGAAGCAAGGGTCCCTAAAAATTTTTTCCTTGGGATCAGGAAAATGAGGTGGTCGTATCATTTGAATGTGTCCACACATGCTGGTTATGCTGGATCGATGCTTCCCTACAGAAATAATCAGCTGAATGAAAAACCTAAATCATATATGTGACACATTTTTCCAGGTCCCCCCCCCAAAAAAACCTCCAAAGACCCAACAAACAAACAAACAAAAAACCCCAAACTTGGCTACTTAGGCAAAAACATCAGCCTAGTAGTTTCCCCGGCAATTACATTATAACAGTGTGTGTGTGTGTGTGTGTGTGTGTGTGCGCGCACGCGTGTGTGTGTATAAAACAGTCCCCATTATGAGCCAGTAATGCTCAGGCCATTCCAATTGGCAATTTACTCTCTGGGAAATCAACCAGGTCTGTACCACATGTGAGATCTTCTCCAGGTTGCTCAGAGCCATTTAGAAAATTACTATTGTAATTCACACAACGCTCCACCAGCCTGAGGAATTAACCCTCTTCCCCATACGTCTCATTTACTTGTTCTTCAAGTGGATGCAGGTCCGGCATCCGCGTAATAAAAAACGGCTACTCTTTTAACTGAGTGCTTAGTATATTCCAGGCCCACCAGATGCATTGTGCATAATCGCACTGAATCCTCACGAACACCCAGCGGAGAGACGCATTATTACCCCTACGTTAACTGAAGGGCATAAATTGAGACTCAGAGAGAGAAGTCATTTGCCCACAGTCAAGGGCTTCCAGTCCTTGATGGCTGATATTTTTTTATAGCAGAAGGTCCGGCGGGGGTTTCCATCCCCGTCTACCTACCTCTAGGTAGTTCTGCTGAGCACAGCTGGTACTTTCAGGAAAAGGAGGTGTGTCATGGCCCAGTGTCGCTAGTGGGACACTTTCCATGGCTCCCTCTCAGTGGGGAATGAATCAGACGGTCACCTCGAAACTTGGGTGGGATGTGTAAAGTTTCTAGAAGTTCACCAACACCTGTAGTGTTCACAGAGCCCAGGCCTAGTTTCGCAGCCCCGGGCGAGACTGAACGCCGGCTCCGCCTGTCTGCACCACAGATTCTGCCAGGCCAGGCGAGCAGTCGGGTGGACTGAAGTGAAAGTCGCCTGCTCCGAGGGGCGCAGCCTAGCGCTTGGTGAGACGCGGGTAGCTGCACACGTCTTATGACAATGTCCGGTGGTGCATTTCCCAGAAATAAAAGCCCCTGGGGAGCCCCGGGGACAGTTTCAACATGGTGACGGCGAGGTTCCCTGCGGTTCTGCTAGGAGGTGGTGGGCTAACTCGCAGGACGCAGCGTGGGGCCATGAGGTCATTTCCTGCGTGGCTGCTTCCTTGGTCACGTGCCACCTCACGGGAAAGCTCAACCGAAGCCTGGACAATCTCTGTTGAGATGACAGAGGACGCTGGCCAGTCAGGAAGGTGGATGGCTTAGTCTTTATAGCTAAAACAGAGATTGCCAAGCCTCTCCTAAAGCATGAAAATATAACTGCAGGCCAGACAACAGTAAAGATGGAATAATAGACTCATAAAATTAATGGCCAGAAATTCCACAGCAAGATTTTTCAGCCCTGCATTTCTCCAGCCTCAGATCATAAATATGCCGTTAAAGAAACAAAACCAAAATGACGGACTTGAGAATAGGAGCGTCTGCCCATCCCACGGAATCCAGACCCTTGGACATATTCCACTATTTATTTATTTATTTTTTGTGATCAAACCAAGGACAGGTTGGTTCGAGGGGGCCAGGGTGCTTTCTCAGCCCCTGAGCTACTCAGATGAGTATGATTTTCAGGTTAGAATTATTGACATGGTGTAAGTGCAGTTTTCTAGGAAGAAAGGACCATTTAAAATAGTTTTCTCAAGAATTCAGAGACATCCTGCAGCACCCTGTGTGTGGCACTTATGAGTCAAATAGGGGAAGAATGTGGATTCACATGTGCTCTCCAGGGGATGGACAAGAGAATAAGAGAAAGAATGGGTGAACGTGTTCAAATCCCATCTGCACTACTAGCCTGGCGTTAGAACACAACAGCAAGAGCGGACCCTATGTTTATTGAGCACGTATTACAGGCCAGGTGCTGTCCTAAGGCAGGTACGTACACTTGCTCTTTGAATCTGTGTGCCTTGCCTTTCTGTAGAACAGGGCAGACTACTCCAGTCGCACTGCCAGTGGAGAGTGGAGCACCTGCCTGGGGGAGCACCGCCTGCTTGGAGTCAGGACCCTCCCCCCACACGTCTGGACTTCTTGGCAGAACAGTCTCAGATCCGGTTCCCATCTCTCCAAGCCCACGGGATGCACCTTGGGTTCTGCTGTGAAAATTAAATAATGCTGCGTCTATTTTCCTGCAAATGACTTGATTCATTTTTCTTTTTGACTGGATGACAGTATTAGGTTAAGGGAAATAAGCCAGACTCGGAAGGTCAAGGGTTGTATATTTTCTCTCCTATGTGGAAGCTGGAAAGGAAAAAGAAAGAAGGGGTGGTTCTCATGCAACTAGGAGGAAGGAGGAGGGGAAAGGAAAGGGAGCTACCGGGGAGGGAAACTGACCACACTACGTTCCCTGCACCCAGGCATGTGCCGCAGTGAGTCCTGTTGTTATGCATAATTGCAATGCTCCAATAAAAAATTATTGTAAAAACAGAAAAAAGTTAAATTAGAAACGAAAACCTGGAAAATACAGCAGCTGGAAGGAAAAAGTTCTAGAGATTCGTTGCACAGCTCAATGACTATACTGAACAGCAATGTCATGGACACTTGAAAACTGTTAGGAAAATAGATTTTAAGTGTTCTCACTAACAAAAAAGAAATGCAGGAGACAACGCATATTAATGAGTTTGATGTAACCATCATGCAATGTATGTACACACCACAGCATCGAGCTGCACACCAGAAGTACTTACGGTCTTATGGGTCAAATTAAAATAGGTAATTAAAAAATGAATAAAATAAAGAAGGAAGCAGCACGAATCTATATTTTTAAAAAGGCCCATACAAAGACAGAGAAGGTAGTATTATCTTTTTTCTGTTTAATCAAAGAGAAAAATCAATGAAATATAATAACTATAAAGAGAAAGAAAGAAGAAAAAGGAAAATTTGAGACGTTTTCAAAAAAGAAAAAAAAAAGTATTGCTCCTCTTCTCCATCCTCAGCTTTTAGTTTAAAATTAAGGACCAAAGCAGTTTGTACCAAATGCCAAATGAATAGCTAGATCCTCATTGTCCAGTATGGTAGCCACTAGCCACACGGGAGCTTGTGAAGCACGGCTAGTCCAACTGGAAGATTTAGTGCTAAGCAAAGAATACAAAATTTCTCACTTAATGTGTTACATTGATTGTGCATTGATAAATAGTAACATTTTCTCATGGTTTGGATTAAATAAAATGTCTTATTAAATTTAAAAAAGTTGAATTGGGCAGGGCGGCACATGCCTGTAATTCCAGTGACTGCATACACATACGCACACGCACACGTGCACGGATGACCTAATGTATTCTAGCATGTATACATATTGAATCAGAGTGCAGGCATATTATAAATACTAACTTTTAGGCAGTTTTTTTCACTTAACAACATAAAGGAGTCATTTACATTGCAAAAGAGAGATATACATCGATTATTTTTTGTGGTTGCATAGTATTTCACCGGCATGATGTATTACTATGCATTTAACTCACCTTCTATTTTCTTTTACTAAAAATTTATCTTTTTTATAACTTTTTGCCATGATAAAACACATTGCAATATACTTGCATATATATCCCTTAGGAGACATTTCTAGTTTTTAAGACTTTTGATACTATAGGTGATTCCAATAAGAACATTTGTACCAACAGGCAAATGGACAAATGTATAAAAATGTGCATTTTCAATGCTAATACGAACATGAATTTTTTATAATATTACAGTGTTTCAATGTGTAGCTTTGGCTTACAGCTGAAGTGAAATTTTTTTCATATACTTACTATGCCATAATTTTGATTTTTGTTTTTTTTTAGATATCAGTGGACCTTTATTTTATTTAGTTATATGTGGTGCTGCTGAGAATCAAACCCCGGACCTCACGCATGCTAGGCAAGTGCTCTATCACTGAGCTAAGACCCCGGCCCTGCATTTGTATTTTTAAAAATTTATTTGACTGAGCTCTTTATATACTAAGGAAAGTAAGTGCTCATCTTAGATTGCAGTATTTTTCCAAGTTTGCTGCTCATCCTTTTGTTGTTTTTGGGTTTTTTTTTTTTTTTTTTTTTTTTTTTTTTTTGGGTTGGTGCTGGGGATTGAACCCAGGGCCTTGAGCTTGCAAGGCAAGCACTCTACCAACTGAGCTAAATCCCCAGTCCCTTGGGTATTTTTTTGATAGAGTCAAATCTGTCATTAATTTTTATTTACACTCACTCCATTTATTTAATATTGGTATTTAAAAATCCTTTGTTATCCCAAGATCACTTAGTATTTACCTGAATTTTCCCAAGTAATGTCCAAGATTTATGATCTTACTTTAAGGTCTTCTAGAATTGATCGTGGCTTAATGTGTTAGGTATGCATCTAGTTTTGCTCTCCTCCGCAGCACTCCCAATAGTCCAAGAGTGTTCCCTTATCATTCCCTGAAAAGTGCCTCGTCCAACAAACAGTTCCCCTAGAACCCACTCTGAGTGGACAGCAGGGAATTTATATACTAACAGGAAGGACCAAAAATGGAGGCCAACTGGAGATGTTTGAAGGTGCTCAATGTGTGTGTGTGGGGTGGGGCTGGGCTGCCTGTTTCCTGTGGTCAGAGAAGCTCTCTCTGAAACTGTGGCACTGGGCAGAGACTTGAAGGAAGTGAGAGGTAACCTCTGCTTCCAGGAAAGAGCTCTCAGCAAAGGAGACAGCAGGCGTCGGGTCCTGAGCGGGCTGTTCAAGCAGAGTCAAGAGGCTGCTCCTCAGCGCCATCCCAGGAATTGGGGGCCAGAGGATGGCAGGAGTGAGGGGGGGTCACATATGCTCCCATGGGTCACAGGCAGGACTCTGGATTTTGCATGGAGTGAGTTTAGTGGACCGTGTTTCCCAAAGATGGTCATGCAAGCTTTGACAATGTGACATTGCTATGCGTCCACCAGGAGGTAGTGTCTCAATCCCTTTGCGTCTGGGCAGGTCTGGCGACTACTTTGGTCAATAGAAAAATGGCAGAAAGGAAGCCGGGCATGGTGGCACATGCCTGTCATCCCAGCAGCTCACGAGGCTGAGGCAGGAGGATCACAAGGTCAAAGCCAGCCTCAGCAAAAGCCAGGTGCTGAGCAACTCAGTGAGATCCTGGCTCTAAATAAGATACAAAAAAAATGGCTGGGGATGTGGCTCAGTGGTTAAGCGCCCCTAGGTTCAATACCTGGTACCAAAAACAAAGAAAAAAATGGCTGAAGGGAGGCTTTGTCACGTGGGGGAACAGCCCTGAGGTGTGTGGAATCTTCTGCATCCTGCCTCTTGGAAGCCAATCACAACAGGAAAAGTGCAACTATCTGAGGCGGCCATTGTGTGAGAAACTGGAGCTGCAGAGAAAGCCCTGGAAGATGAGATCACCACAGAGAAAAGAGGGGCCAAGAAGCCTCAAGACATCAGACACGTGAATGGAAGGGGACCCCCAGCTCAGCCAGCTCCTAACTGCCCAGGTTTCTGATCTATGATACTTTGAGCCAAATCAAAAGGTAACTTAAGCTCCCGATGTTTAGGTGGTCGCCTATGTAACAACATGTCCTTGGACAGCAAAGGAGGAACCCACAGGAGGTACTGAGCAGTCATATTTTGACTTTAGTTCCAAGAATTCCTCCGGGATCCATGCAGAGAAGGGAGAAGAGGGGGAGGAGCCTGGCAGGGGGAGGAGCAGAGACCTCAGGGTCTTGGACCAGGGAACGGGGACAGAGGTGGAGAGAAGTGCTTCAGCTCTGGATGCAGGTCGCAGCACACGTACATGGGACTTGTGGTTGGATTCCATGTGGGCCCAGAAAGAAAGGAATGGAAGACGGCTCAACGTGGCGGAGCAAACCTGGAAGACTGGGCTTTCCAGAGATGTGAGCAAACTGCAGGAGAGGCAGAGACTGAGGCCAGAGGCACAGTCAAAAGGGGAGGCTGACAGGGCGGGGGAGCTGAGTCTGTAGCCAGAAGGGAGGTCAGGGCCGGGGATGGAAGCTGGCCTTACGGTGCTGCAGTGGTCCCGCTGCAGGGCAGAGAAGTCAGAAGACAGGCAATGTGGGAGTTGAAGAAAGACACCCCAGAAGGAGTAAGAGAACACTGTTCTGGAAGCCCAGGAGAAAGGTGTCTGTAGAGGGAAAGTGCAAGTGACTGTCACCTGGGCTGAAGAATCAAGTCCCACCAGGGTGGACAGTGCTTGATATGACTGTCCTCATTCTCGATCTGACTGTCAGGAACAGGGACTTTTCTCATAGACGAAATCTGCATGTGTGTGTGCGAGTACAGACTTGTTTTTTCTCTTTCCTCCCGTTGATTTGCTTATCCATCTGGACCGAGGTGACCACTGGCCCACGCCTGACCAGATCTGCTCTGCATACCCCCTTCTTCCTTTCTCAAAGACATCCTGGTTATTCTGATTGCAAATTCACTTGGAATTTTAGATTGAAATTTTATCAAGTCCTCTCCCTTCCCAAATCCATGGGAATTTGTTTCGTTTCTCACGTAGATTTTTTTGAGGGCCGAGACAGTCTTCCACATGGTGTTTCCATTTATGTTTTACAGCCCCAAGTCGATTCCTCTAAATGTAAGTCTTGTGTGTTTTCTCTTAAATTCTTTGTTAGGTATTTGCATTTTGGTGCCTTTTGTGAATCAAATCCCCCCTTTTGTATTGTCTTACTGGCTATTTTTGTCACAAGAAATCTGTGTATAAATAAAGAATTCTCCAATTATTCCTAATAATATGAGGGTGATATAAACACACCTCAAAACCTTGGTCATTTTCATGGGGACAGGGCCTCAGTTATGGACTGCATAACGAGCCCTGGAAGCTGTCCTCATTTCTGCTAGTAAAACCAATCCTTGTTTGGAGGATGGGATTTCCTGTCAGTCTGTCAAGGAATTTCCCAGAGAACTCCATGATTTCCAGGTGCTCTGGGAGTGACTGGCCACACATCTCAAAATGTCCCAGATATTCCCAATTTCAACTATTTTTTTCCCCTTTGTTAACCCATGAGTCAGACCATATGTCTTTTGATCTTTGCTTCAGAAAATATTGTCAAAAGCAGGGACAGCCCAGGCAAAGTCAGAACATCTGGGATGCTTTTCCTCAGAGACCCTAATGTTTGCCAGCACTCTTGCAGGTCATGCATGCCTGGAAGACTCGCACGTGCGCACACACACACACACACAATACACACTCACACAACATACACAAACACAACACACACTCACACACACACTCACAGCACACACACACAACACTCACACAACATACTCACACTCACACAACACATACACACACAACACACACAACACATAACACTCACACAAACACACACAACACACACAACACTCACACACATACACACTCACACAACATACACACACACAACACACACTCACACATACACACAGCACACACACACAACACTCACACATACACTCACACAACATACACACACAACACACACTCATACACACTCACACAGCACACACACACAACACTCACACACACACAACACTCACACACACACAACATACACTCACACGACACATATACACACAACACACACATGCAACACATAACACACACACCACACACAACACATAACACACACACAACACACACACACAACACTCACACTCACACTCACACAACACACACAACACACATGCAACACACACGCAACACACAACACACACACTCACATTCACACACACACAACACACACACACTCACACAACAAACACAGATTCACACACACAACACACACACACTTACACACACATTCGCACAGTGGCCTCCTGGAAAACAGGGATTCATTCAAACAAGACCACATGTGCCGTTGCTACGCAGCCTTGACCGGGAGCCCCCTCTTGATGTTGCGGGAGCTTTCAGAGCTAATCCAGGTTGGAACCCCACCTGTGACGAAGTGCGCTTGGGAAGGTCATTGAACCTTGCAGAGCCTCCATTCTTCATGTATCAAAGAAGGTGGGCCATCTGCCTTGCAGGGACTCAGACGATGTCCCCACCGTGCCCAGTGCGGAGCAGAAACCGGGGAAACAGTGCCCATTGGTATGCTGTTCAGGAGAGCTCCGTGGGATTGCGCAGGTCCTTAAGAAAATTCCCACTGGGCACCGTGGCCCACGCCTGTGATCCCAGCGGCACGGAGGCTGAGGCAGGGGGCTCACAAGTTCGCAGCCAGCCTCTGTAGCTTAGTGAGGCCCTAAGCAACTTAGCAAGGCCCTGTCTCTAAATAAAAAACAAAAAGGGCTGGGAGGTGGCTCAGTGGTTAAGCGCCCCTGAGTTCAATCCCTGGTACCCAAAAAGAAAAAAAGAATTCCCTGGTCTCACACTCAGTCACACCCGCTGTAGAAACGAAGCAACCCAAATGAAAAGTCAGGAAGTGGTGGGTGGCCCTGCCCCAGCTGCCCCTTCATGCCTCTACTGTATGAGCAGCCCACCAGCGGCTATCTCACCCACTTCAGCAAGCCAGCTCCACCCCAGGCGGCCGTGGGAGACATTTGTGATCTTTATTGTCACCACCCACCTTCACCCCGCGTATTACCATCCCACTCCTCCCTTGGGGGATGATTGGCGCATAGCTTCAGAGGACCTACATTCAAACGAAGGCATGAGGCTCATCACTCTCCCTCCTCCCTGGAACCTTTAAATAAGGGCCATCCCAACGTGGGGACACTTGAGGCCACACCTGTCACTGTGGTGGCCCAGATGTTTGCCATGTTCCCAACCCTGTTGGAACCATGTTCTCTCTGCTTCTCGTTGCCTGGCCTTCAGATCCTGAACTTACTATTTTAAACCTGGACATTCCCCTGTCTTGTCCCCAAAGTGGCCTTTTCATTGAAAACAGCCCAATTTAGTTTCCGTTTCGCAACAGCAGCATCACCCAATGCAACCAGATTCCAAGAGGGAAGGAAGAAAAGGGTGAACTCTATGTAAAAAGCTTTCCCCTTTACTGTGGCCAACCTCCAGGGCTTTGGGGACAGGTGACCCTCATCACTAAACGGGACGCGGTGGCTGAGTTGAAATGAGGCATCTCTGAGGAAGAGAGGAATTGGGATGTTTTTCAGTTTGCAAGTTTGTCATCGAAGGGGGCCGGAGGATGGCAGGGCGGAAGAGAAGTGGAAAATATCAATGTATCAACTATGAGCCCAAACACACCCTCTGGTAGGTTGCTGGGAGAACTCAGCTATTTCGGTGCTCAGGATTCAGAGAAGCAACATCTCTTTCTCTCTATCGTCTCTCTCTGCTTTGCACCTTGGTCTGGGAAAGCTGCCTCAGAGCAGTTTACAAGTTATCCAATGTCATCCTACTTAACATGTCCCATGGTCTGCTGGCGGATGGTAGTTTAAGCAGGATCTAATTGGTAACATATTGTCGATTGAATTAAGTGCCATATGATAGAGATTTAAACCATGGTAATTTTTCCATAAAGAAAAATCTGTCAACAGGCTAGAGCAGAGGAACAGCAATAAATCAAATTGTCATGTTTATTAGTTATTGCCAGAGTCTAGTTGTCTTGTATTCATTAACCCCCCCTTTTTAGCACAGATAAAAGCTATAAAGAGGGATATTTGTGCAAGATGCCTTTTAATAGGTTGATATTTGTACACAAACACCTGCTTCTATTTTAATCAGGAGAAAAATGGTGCTATTTCGCTTTCAAAGGAATGTGCGCTTGGACTGTTTTCTGGATGAGAGATAATGTTTTTAGTTACTTCCAAAGCTGTGTTTTAAAACTCTCAGAATCAACTTGCTAATAAAGATGAAAACAAAAGAGGAGAGCATGCCATTTGCTTCTCAGATTTGCAAAAAATTTAGAACCAGACAGGAGTGGAAGAACAGTCATCATTGTTTGATGCGAAATATCCAAAAGTCAGGAAGAAATTACATTTTCCCCTGTGGGGATGACTTAACAAATTATGGATCATCAGCACCAGAGAGCACAAAGGAGCTATTTGAAAGAACGAGCAAGGTCATGCTTAATGATCTGTCCGTAAGAAGCAGGATCATTGGCACTTTTCCTGTCTTTTTAACTTGCCTTTACTGAAAGTAGCCCCCATAGTTGTTCCTTGTGTTAAATCAGAGATAATATATATGATGTATGACATAAAGCCCTACTAGACTCTCCTCAATCACTATGCAGGGGAGGTTACACCCACCGGTCAGAGAAAGAAACTGAAGCACAGAAAATCAAGTGGTTTATGAAGGGTTCCTGTAACTGTCAACCGTGAGGAACAGATGTCAGCCAAGGTCCTTCCTCTGAACACTGGTGTAGAAATAAAGGTTAATAAGCCACATTGTTTTCTGCAGTGCTGGGGTTGAACCCAGGGCCTTGTGCATGCTGGGGACATGTTCTACCACTGAGCTACACCTCCAGCCCAAATTAAGGGCCTGTAGATCTGAGCCCAGCTCCCAACTTGGCACCATCCATTCCTCTCATTGTGAGTTCAAAATTGTTTCTTGAATCCTTTGGGACTTGGTTTCCTCATCAGTCATGTTTCCTTAGTACTTAAGTCATTTTCTAGAGGGGAGGCCTGGGGTCTGGGGGCACAGGATCTGGAGGGAGTCAGATCCCAATGCCGCCATCTCCAAGCTCTGCACCCCATAGGACATCTACTGACCTTCTCTCTATGACAGGCAGAATCACAATGGCTTGATGCAACTAAACGAGAGGATGCATGCCACGCACCGCACACAACGCTTCACACGTGAGAGGTGTAACCCCATGTCAGCTTCTGTCCCAAGGATGCCATGGTTACGTGGATGCGTCCTCTAGGTTGCTGTGCATCTGGACGTGCAAGGTACGTATGAGCACCTGTTCTCAAACCCAGAGTTCTGTGCTCGCTCCTCACAAGTGGACCTCATAAAGAGAGCCTACCTGTCTCTTTCTCGGCCTCCTGCTCACTAGCTCTCTGTAGCTAAGGGTTGCAGTATCGTTGCTCTGGCCTTGAGTACCTCCTACACCCATTTTATACAGTCTACCTCCCACTTTCCACCTTTCCCTGCCTCCTACCATTTTTCTTCAAGTTTGATGGCTTAATTGCACAAAAGGTGGTGGTGGTGGTGATGGTGGTGGTGGTGATGGGGGTGTTGATGGTGGTGGTGGTGGTGGTGGTGATGGGGGTGATGGTGGTGGTTGTGGTGGTGATGGTGATGGTGATGGTGATGGGGGTGATGGTGGTGATGGAGGTGATGGTGGTGGTGGTGGTGGTGATGGTGATGGTGATGGGGGTGATGGTGGTGATGGAGGTGATGGTGGTGGTGGTGGTGGTGGTGATGGGGGTGATGGAGGTGATGGTGGTGGTGGTGGTGGTGATGGTGGTGATGGAGGTGATGGTGATGGTTATGGTGGTGGTGGTGGTGGTGGTGGTGATGGTGGTGATGGTGGTGATGGTGATGGTTCTGGTGGTGATGGTAGTGGTGATAGTGGTGGTGGTGGTGGTGATGGTGGTAAAGGTGGTGATGGAGGTGATGGTGGTGGTGGTGATGGTGGTGATGGTGGTGATGGTGGTGGAGATGGTTGTGGTAGTGGTGGTGGTGATGATAGTGGTAATGGTGGTGGTGCCGCTGCTGCCGCCGCCGCCACTGATTCTGGTGATAGCTGCTAATACTTACTGGTCCTTTCAGTGGGCCCCAGGTTCTCTTCTAAGCACTTTGCACATGTGAATGTGATTAGCCCTTGTTGGAGAGGTAGACTATCATTGTACCCATTTCCTGGAGGTAGGAATTCTGATGCAGAGAGGCATGGGGACTTGCCCAAAGTCATCCTGGTAGATTTGGGATGTGAACTGCAAAGTCTAGCAAATAAGGAATGCATATTTTTCCATTTTCAAAATGCAGATTAAATAAAAATATGCATGATACAACCAAACAGTAACTGCAGGTAACACCCAAGGGAGCAGCTGTTGCCAGAAACAAAAGCAAAACCTTGAGAATATTGTTTGTGTTACTTTCACTGCCAGCATCTCACTTCAGCAGCAAGCCGGGAAACCTCCACAGCCCTATGAGAAGGAGGGCGCTCTTGTGGTCAGAAGAATCCTTAAAGTTTGCACTGAGGAACAGTTGCTTTTGACAATACTTTTTTTAAAAAGTGATTATTTTGTTTGTACAAAACACAAACAAAAACTAAGTTTGACACTGAAAAAATAAGTTTACCCGCACTGTTAATTCGGACATTTGTTTTTGAGCCATTCTTATTGCAATGTCAGGCTTCAGACTACCTGAAACAACCCTGTCTGATGGGATTTCCATTCCCACTTTGGATACAAGGGATTATGAATTGCATATCTAAGCACAATTGCACTTTGTTGTTAAGACTTGAATAACAAGGAAACTGCATATAGGAAAAATCCTTTGTCATTCTATTAGTATTCTTTGGTTTCAAAAATATGGTCATTAGCTGTTTGTATCATGATATTCACATATCTTGTGTGTATATATACAGGATGTGTGGAGGTATATATGTCTCAGGGTATGTGGAGTGTGTACATGATGTGTGCACATACACATATATGTGCAGGCACACATACACACACGCACACACACACCATGTACTGTCCAAAAAACAATAGCTCCGCCAGCCCCCAAGGTGCGAAGCCACATCTGCGGGAGGGGTGGTGACCTTAAGCAACACCACCCACACTCCCGGCGTCCTCTAGCCAGGCCTGTCTGAGATCACTCACTGAGGCCATTTGCAGGTCCAGTCCTTGGTCACGCTATGAGTTCTTTTCTGAGGTACAGCTAATGGCCTCTGTGAGGTGCAGACGCACTTTCCCTAAGGCCCAGGAGGCCAGCCAGCACCACCAACATACGTGGGAGTACGTTTACACCTAGGCTGTGTTTTCCTTACACGATCCATGCTTGTGAATCCCGTGACCTTCCCTGGCACATCCCACCTGTGTCATCTCAGTCTGCTCAGTGGTTCACCCAGGGCTGATGTCTCTGTGGAACAGGTCGGGAATGCTCCCAGCTGCCCAGGCCCCAGGAACTTGGACCTGGCCCCTTAAAGTCCCACCCTGCAGGGCCTGGAGTGTGCCCAGAGCAGCCGGGAGGGTCCAGACACTCTCCTGCCCCATCTTACCTCTCGGCTCTCTCGCTTCTTGCTTTCGGTCCCAAGTAAACGGTTCGCCTTCTTGCTTCTGGGCGGTGTGCAGCTCCTTCTCGCCGGCAGCTTCTGAATGGCACTTTCTGTGCAAACAGGAAGAGTGTGTGTGGTCACCACCCAAGCGTGCAGGTGTCGACGGAGGATGTGAGAATGTGGAGGCGAAGGAGGACACCAGGCCCCCAAACGGCCTCCCTCACCCGCAGCAGGCCAAGGTCTGCCAGAAGCTGGAAGCAGAGCCCAGCTGCACCCTGGGGAGACCTGACGAAAGACGGAGCAAGGCCCAGGGAGCAGGTCTCCATCGCCTCCCCTCACCCGGGCAACTCCTGAGCAGCACCCCGGGAGCACCTTGGAGCTGTTTAACGACACCCCCGAACATCAGGTGCGCTGATTTCAGCGGGCTGCTGAACTCGTCCAAGCTCTCTGGATTCCCCCATTGTCGGGACACCCCGGAGACCAGGACCAGAGGCTCATCCTGCCTCTTGATTTGCAGTATGTTTTCTAGAACTTTCTAGGAAAGGAGAAAAAGCACTAGTGAAGGAATCCAAAGCCCCAAAGCCGCTGTGGGTGAAGGGCTTCTGCCCCCAGCCTCTCCCACTCCTGAGTCAGGCCACACCCACTCCTGAGTCAGGCCACGCCTCCCGCTTCCACTCAGTCATCTTGGAATTACGTTCACGACCCACACCAGAGAGCCCAGGGAGCCCAGGGAGCTTTCAGTTACTATCTCGTTTGCCAATCTCTCTGCTCCCCTCTCCCCCTGAAGTACTTTGGCACCAGCGACCATACCTCGTCTTCTGGAATTTTCCTTTTGGCCCCCATGGTTCTGTGCTGTCCTGGTCTGGGTCAGGAGGTCTCACCCACTGTTAGGCTTCTATCCTCAGCCCCGGGGCAGTGATCTCTGTGGGTGGCCAATTCTGCTCTCCAGGTGCAGCTTACCATGCCCAAATGCCCCTGCTTCCCAGTCTCTACCCTTCTTCCAGAATCCCCCCCCAGGTTTGCCACAAAATTAGTTTTATGCAAGTATTTCCATCCTTATCGTCAAACTAGCTCCACTTCTGGACATAACTAGAAACTTCCCCGCCCAATTCTATACCAACCACGGGGAAATGACCCCAGTAGGAGCCACACCAGTTCCCCCAGCAAGGGGAAAGCCTTTCTTTTTTTGTTTATTTATTTTTTGGTGGTGCTGGGGATTGAACCCAGGGCCTTGTGCATGTGAGGCAAGCACTCTGCCAACTGAGCTATATTCCCCAGCCCAAGGGGAAACCTTTCTGTCTCCTATATCCGAACCAGAAGTGGGGAGTCTGCCAACATTCCTGTGTTTCTCGGATGCTCTTTACTCCTCAGTCATCAAACCCTGTCAAGTCTACCTCTGAAACTCCTCAAGTCCATTCCCTCTTCCTCCTTCCCAGGGTCAGACCTCCACTGCGGCACCCCTCATCCTGCCCCTGAGCTAAGGGTACCCAGGTGTGCAGGATGAGGACCTGAAAAGGAAGAAAAGGCTTGAGTTTCCCTTGACTACACTTATTTTTGTGTTTGCACTTTATTGGGGTAATATTCACATCATATAAAAGGAGCCCAACCCTGTGGCATTGAGTACATTCCGTGTTGTACAACCATCTTCTCCACCTGCTTCCAAGATTCAGGTTTTTTTTTTTTTTTTTTTTTTTTTTTTTTTTGTACTGGGGATGGAACCTAGAGGTGCTTACACACCAAGCCACATCCCCAGCCCTTTTGTGTGTGTGTGCGTGTGTGTGTATTTTATTTAGAGACAGGGTCTCCCTAAGTTGCTGAGGCTGGCTTTGAACTCACTATCCTCCTGCCTCAGCCTCCTAGGCTGCTGGGATTACAGTTTATTTTTTATGCCATCTTTTCCTTGTTTACTTTCTGTGTACATTTGAATGCACATCATGTGAGTGTACAGTTGCACACTATAGCATTCGTCAATAGTCAAGTGTCTGCTGAGAATGTTATATATATATATATATATATATTTTTTTTTTTTTTTTGCTTTTTGTTTTTTTTTACTGAAGAGGGAACAAGATCAGAAATGTGGAAACACATGACATCCACCATCTCTCACTTGACAAGCTGCAGAGTATTTTCCAAACTGCCCCCAAATTATCTTTGTACATGATTTCAAAAATGATAGCAGTACAGACCCTTGACCCACTACCAGGTCTTCCTTCCGTGGCTCCCTCTCACCCACAGGGAAATCCCAAGTTCCCTGGCTGGACAGACGGGGCACCTGATGCGCTGGCCTTGGCCACTCTCCAGCATCCCCTCTCTCCACCCTCCCCGCCACGTCCGTCCTCCCGCACTCCCCGCAGTACTGCTGGTTCCCCACGTCCCGGCTCTGTGCGGTCGCTCAGCTTTGCCTGTGCTTGGTGCTCCTTGGGGGAGGACTTGCAGTCCGTCAGCTGTGTGGCAGATTCCCATGGATGTTGGAAGTCCTTTCTTAGCTGTCCCCTCTGAGGCAGAATTCGCCTCCTGTGTGGGCTATCCCTGAAGCCATCCCCCATGTCGGATGGCACTGCAGGTGATTTGGTGGTGAGGAGGGTGGACTTCGCCATCAGAAAGACCTGGATTTGAGTGGTACTGGGAACTTTAACAGGCGGAGCCGGGTGGGAAGTGACTGGGGACAGACATCACCCTTGGAAGAGATCAATTCTGTCTTCTGGGACTGAATTGGTTGCTGTGAGAGCAAGTTGTTATAAAGCTAGTTTAGTTTTCCCAGGCTAACTCTTTCCTCCTCTCTCCATGTTCTCTCTTTGTCTCTGCTTTGTCTCTGTCTCTGTCTCTGTCTCTCTCATGAGCATGAACTCCTACCATGGAATGTGATCTATCAATCAGGACCTCATCAGACGCTGACACCAGCAACCTGGCTCTTGAATCTCCAGAACTGTGAGCTAAATAAACCTCTTTTCTTTATAAAGTAACTTGCCTCAGGAATTTTGTTATAGCAACACAAAAATGAGAAATCCCCACCCCTGCCGTTGAGTGATTTCAGAAATTAAATGACACAGTGTCTGTACAGAATGTAGTATGTGTTCAGAAAGTGGCAGGGATTAACATCATGAATATTTATTTGTTTATGATACCATTCTATAAACTTCTTGTAAAATTCATAAGTTTTATACCAAGGAGAGCTGCTCCCAGTAAGACAGAATATATTCATTAAAAAAAAAAAAAAGTGTGAATTATTTAGTGTTCAGCTGTAACAGAATTTAGACAGTGTGTCTTCTGTCATCATGCCTGTTCATGTCCCTTCTGCTCACTGCCCACTGCCCACCCCGCAGCACACTAGCACTGGCTGGGTGGTAAACACCCTGGACAGCATCCCACCTCTGTGCTTCTGTACAAGGTCTTTGCTGTCCCTGAGCTGTCAGGGAGGACTCAGAGCAGGACTGGCCCAAACCCCTCAGGGTGAGCATCCCCCTCTGACCCCACAGACAGCTCAGCCTGGGCAAACAGCGGGACACGTCGAAGGCAGACGTGGAGTGTCAGCCACAACAGGTCTCCAGAGGCAGAGCTGGTCGCAGATTTATTCATTCAAATTTATTTCCAGCCTCTGGCAGAATATCTGGCACAAAGTTTAATAAATGTACTTCCTCCGCCACAACACCCACCACACTTAATTATAATCAATTATGTACTCATGAGGCTTCTCCGAGACGGCAGCCCTGTGGGGGCGGCCCCACCCTGCCCGGCCTCTCTCTGCAGGTCTTGCCGTCCTAAGCTCTCAGAGCAGACCCCGAATAACTATCTGTGGGGCGAACAAATGAATGAGAAGGTTGTTAGACTGCGGTTGAGCCCAAATTCTGTCGCATCATCACTGTGGGACCCGAAGGAATTTGTAGCATTTGCTAGCTTCGGTTTCCAAATCCGTGAAGTGGGGAAGCACAATATCCACCCTCCCCTGGGACAGGTTGTCACCACACCAGGGTGTCATTGCAAAATCCTTTGAAAAAATTGTCCCCGAGTGTAGCTGTTGCTGGGGGTGAGATGTGAGGTTAGGGGGTTCCGGAAGGAACGGGACCCGCACCGTTGCCTGAGCAGGCCCTGCTCCAAGCGTGCCCTGCTTCTCCAGCGTGAGGAACTTAGCTTCACCTCCGCGCCAGCGAGGGCTATTCCTCTGTTTTCTGGGTGCTACGGTTTGGATGCATATCCCCCAAAAGTGCATGTGTTAGAGGTTTGGGTTCCAGCCTGTGTTGCTATTGGGAGGTGGTGGGGTCTGCAGGAGGGGGGGCCCAGTGACAGGAAGTTGGGTCACGGGGGTGTGCCCTTGGAGGGGATGTTTGGATGCTGAGCCTGCTCCCTTCCTTTCTTTTCCTTTGCTTCCCAGATGCCATGAGTTGAACAGCTCTATGCTACCACATGTTCCTCACCATGATGTTATGCTTTGCTCTAGGCCCAAAAGCAATAGGCCAACTGACTGTGGACTGAAACCTCTGAAACTGAATCAAAAGAGACCTTTTTTTCCTTTTACGTTGATTTATCTCAGGTATTTTGTCACCCTGATGGAAAACTGGCTAATACAATGCAATTTCCCTCAACTTCCCTAGATAAGTGCATCTTGCAGTCCTATTGTGCCCTGTGGTAGTGAATCTAACCACAGGGAACACAGCCTGGCTTGTCTATCAGGGCCCTGGAAACAAGCCCACCTTGGCCGCACTTGCTGGGCATGAGGACAGCTAGGACATGTGGGGCTGTGTGAATTTCTTCATGAAGCTGGGAGGGGTTACAGACATGTGCACGAGAATCCCTGCTGGGCAGGGGGAACAGAAAAGGCGGGCGGGGGCAAGGAGGGCTGGTTTGTGCTGACTGGGGCCACACATCGTCATTTCCACCCAGGCTGGTGTTGCTGGTCTAGTCTGTTCAGCTGTGAGGATAGGTAGGAAGGATCGGGACAGAGGAGGAAGCCCCGTTGGTTCATCACCAGGGGACCTGCAGGGCCAGGGTTGCACGTCTGAGAGCACGCTCCATCCTCATATTCCCCTGAGGGCTCCGTTCTCACAGGCAGGAGGAAGCCTGCTACCCAGCAGGTGCCAGGGATTTTGTCTGAGTGAATACCCTGATCTAATCTAATCAAGTGCATACCCTGATCTAATCTAATCAATGTCTGTTACGTGTGTCTGTATCTATTGTTGATCCTACGTGATAGCAAAAATAGCTGACATGCATTAAAGCTTGCCATGCACTGAGAAGCTTTTATGGGGACTAATTTATTGAAACCTCATGACGTCCCTGAGTGAAGTGCTGTTCTCATTCTCATTTCCTCAGTAAGGAAAATCAGACCTAGAAGTTCGAGAAATTGCCCAAGTCAAACAGATAATGAATGATAGGTCTGGGGTTTGAACACAGGTGTTATCGTTCCAGAGAATAGAGGCTTAATTTCTTTGTCTGTCTGTCTGTCTGTCTCTCTACACACACACACACACACACACACACACACACACACACACACACGCTCACTACTATTCGCATGCACTTGTAGGCCTGTAAAAACTGGTATACACATTGTGTTTAGATTTATATGTAAATCTATATGCATAATGTTTATGTGTATTCTTGGCATGACGGTCTCACATGAAATTTTCATTAGATTTCTCAGCCTGACTCTAAACAACCCCAAACTTACACATGTATATAAAGTAATGTCACCTCATGTTTTTGTGTTGCATAAATCAAACCAGGAGAGGACACAGGAAGAGGCTTGTTGAGTTAGGTGAACAACTTATGTCTGTTAGAATCAAAAGACTTCTAGTTGGCCGGGCACAGTGGTATACACTTGTCATCCCAGCAGTTGGGGAGGCTGAGGCAGGAGGATCGAGAGCTCAAAGCCAGCCTCAGCAACCTAACAAGGCCCTGAGACTTTGTCTCAAAATAAAAAATAAAATGGGCTGGGGATGTGGCTCACTGGTTAAGCGCCCCCAGGTTCAATCCCTGGTACCAAAAAAAAAAAAAAAAAGAAAAGAAAGAGAAAAAGAAAAAAGACTTACAGTTTTAAAAAAATGAATTAAAAAAAAGGAAGAAGAAACACAGTCTGCACATTCCATTTAGAAAGATACCACGTGTTTGGGGAGAGCGTGTGGAGCAGGCCCCATCACCCTTAAGAAAAATTGCAGCCTGAGCCACTGGGTAATTCATGACCGGAACACGAAGCAGGGACTGCAGCGGTGATATAATAAGAAACAAATCGGGCAGACAGGGAGGGAGCATAATTACAGAGCCTCTCAATCTGCCGGTAGCATTTACCAAAGAGTAAGTTGCATACAAGAGAATTTGCATACAAATGAGGTATCCAAGGCAAAGGAGCAGGACACGGATAAGAACTCATATGTGTTATTAAAGCATGTCGGTGGGAAAAAATTCACTAAATTGATACTGTGTGGGTTTAGCTACCTTACATTACCAAAATAAATTTTAAGTGACATACCGAGCTTTAAACAGGTATGTGGCTTTCAATTCAACACGAGAGCTAAGATTTTATGGGAGTCTGACTCTTGCTTTCATTGCATGGACTTGTGCATCTGAAGTATTAATTTAGGTGCTAATATTTTAAAATAAACTCTACATTTTCCCAAACATAAGTTTTAATTTTCACACGATACGCTGCACACAATTCCTAGAAGAGATTTTTAAAGAGTGATTTCTTCTAATACTTCCTCATTAACAATTGACACATACTTCGCTTATGTACATGGGTAAAAAGATATTACCACTTGTACAAGTATTCGGAATTTTACTGCAGCTAACGTGATGTGTGAGGAATCTAAAAGTGCTCCCTTACTTTTTTTTGAAAATAGCATTGTTGTACTAAATTGTGAAATGTGAACGGACTTTGTATCAAATTAAACTGCATGTCGACAGTTTAAAATCCTAAGGAGTCTGTCACTCATATGCATTGTTGGAAGAGTGGCTAGTGTGGAAAGTCACATCAGCCACCAAGAGACAGATGTCTTCAAAATGCATAATCACAGAGATTTAGGGCTGAGGCCTGGGCATGTTTCTGGCCTAACCTGAAGTCAGTCCCTGCTGGGACACTTGCTGGTTGGGCGACCCTGTGTGAACTTACCCACTGCTGACCAGCAGCTGAAGGTTACTCCGAGTGGCTGCTGAATCAGATGTCCCTGTGATAGATACTCCTTTCCTGTATTCAGTGAATTGCATGCAGTGGAGTGAGCTGGATGTAGCTCCTTGGATTTTCTCTCTGGAATCAGGGCCCCCGGGGCCACGGGGTCAAAATCCACTCTGCTCAAGTTGTTTGTTTGAGGGATTCCAGAAAAGTCTATTCAAGTCTGGGCTGCCCAACCTGAGGTTCTGAATAGCCCTAATTTCTGTAGATGACTTGAAGACCTGGGGTGATTGTATGGTCCTAGGCTGCTTATTGGTTAGGAAACTATTCTGAAGTTCCCAAGCTGAGTTGGTTATTGTGTTCCAGGTCACTTTGTCGTTGGCTGATACGGGTGTTATCATTTCATCCTTCTCTCTGAGGTTTGTTAGTTCCCCCTTGTCTTGAAATTTTTGCTGTCTGTATTTTGAGGCTTGTTTCTGGGCATATAGATGTTCTCGTTGACTTTAATTTTGCTGAGTATACCTTTAACAACAATTCCATGTCTCGGTGTAATTACAATGCATTTTACACTGAACTTGACTTTGTATGGATTGAAATTCCATAATCCCTGCCTCCTTTATGCTTAGCATTTTTCTGAGTCTTTATTTTTCTAGTTTTAATATTTCTTTGTCATTTGGATCTACATATTGACAGCCTGCAAGCTTAGTCTGAGTTTATGTTTTCTCGGTATTTGTCCCTCAGAAATGGAAATTTTCCCCATTTATTTTTATTGTCTTCGTTAATTGACTTGCCTTTTCTTCTGTTATTTTTCAAGCTTCTTCTTGCTGATATTTCTTGCTTCTCTTGTTTTGACATTTTTATATGAATTGTGCATTACTTTCTTTGAGAGATACAGATTCTGTTTTAGTTCTTTTATTCTTTAAATCTAATCATTTGAAACTGTCATTTTAAAAAATCAGCAATATTTACCGTTTGACACTTAGAAAAGCAAATGCTATGTTTGACAGAGCTGCATATTAAGTAGAGCCACAAAAGCACAATAATTTTATTAATTCTGGTAAGCACTAGCCTTAACTGAGCACTAACTGTGTGCTGGAAAACTCGGGTGGGTGGCTAAGTGTTTCAAAGATGTGCCTGGGTAAGGGGGACCTCCGGAGCCACACGGGCAGCTGGAAACTGACTCTGTTTTGTGTGATTCTAACTGACCCTGGGAAAAGGCCGCTTAAAACGAGGACCAAAATTTGACATGTAAAAAGAATAACAGGAAGGTCGATTGTAGGAGAAATACTGGGGAATGAGTTTGGCCAGATTCTATTGTCACATGGTGTCATATCATCATACGGTGTGCATGTACAAATATGCAACAACAAAACCCATCAATGTGCACACCTACACCACACCAATAAAGTCTGGAAAAAAGAAGCTTAACTGTGACTCTGTCTTTAAAAATAGAGTGAAATTTATGAAAGTCAGATTGTCTGGTCCACATTAAGACACAGGTTACGATGTAAGTGTGCGTTAATTCTAACAATAGAAAGACCAAACAGTCCTATTTTGGTGCCTTTTAGATTCCTGACAAAGCTGTAGGGTAGTGCTGTCAAGATGTTCTTTACTTCATGCAGAGTTCTATGTCACAGGTCTAAAGAAAGAAGCTCTTAAAACAAAACAGAAACAAAAACAAAAAGAGGTGTCTGTTTCTTTTACTAAAAAGTAAGATGCATATATTTGTGTATTTGCCCAATACTTCTCTGAATCCTCAGACACTGAAAACTCTCTTTTTTTAATGCAGTGGGTTTTAGGTTTTCTTTTCCATCTTTAACTGGAGATCCAAACCACATGAGAGAGTGGTTTTACGTGTGATTTGAACGATTCTTCATCGGTTTCATCTTCTTTGGCAAGGGGCATCATCTCACTCTGCCATTGACTAGTGTGGCCTTTCATCATGCTGCCTGGTCTGGTACTGCTTATGTCTGACACGTGGAGAGGGGTGAACGGTACCAAGCTTGTCCTCTGCAGGAAACAGATGGCACTCTCAGCCAGGCTTTGCAATTGAGAATTTCTTTAAATAAAGGAGCCCTAAAATGTGCTATTGGGTCGAGTTAGGGGAAACCAGCAAAGGAGGGCCAAGGCTATCTGGGTTAGCAACAGCAGGAAGTCTCTGGCAGCCACCTCCCTTCCCCAACCCCCACCTGTGACTCAGATGTTGGGGGAGGGGCTGCCTCAAAGGACCAGGGACTTGCGCCACATGCCACAGCCCCTTTGTAGTAACTCAGCTGAGAAGGAGCTGAGAGAGCTGTTCCTTGATCTTATTCTTCTCCTGTCTTGTTCTCCAGGGGGTGACTTGCATTGGCCAAACCCAAGTGGAACCCACCCAGAAAGCAGTGCAGCCCCTGGATGACATTTATAACTGTGAGCCCAGGACGCAAAGCTCATGGGGAAGGGAGATGCTGGATCTAGAGGGACAGGGAAAAATGATTCGTTCTGGCTTTTCCACTCAAGAGACTCTCCTGAAGTAGAGAGGGAGGTTTGAATGGGAACAAACTTTCTCAGTGCTCAATTTGCTGTGGGTCTTTTCTTTTCTTTCTTTCTTTTTTTTAACAATTAAGATTTTTTATTCAAGTAAATTAAAAGTGATAAACTCTTGCCAGGGCGCCGTGGTCTGGTAATCCCAGCAGGTGGGAAGGCTGAGGCAGGAGGATCACGAGTTCAAAGCCAGCCTCAGCACTAAGGCACTAAGCAACTCAGTGAGACCTTGTCTCTAAATAAAATACAAAATAGGACTGGGGATGTGGCTGAGTGGTCGAGTGTCCCTGAGTTCACTCTCAGGGTCCCCCACTCCCCCAAAAAGTGATAAACTCTTAAAATAGCAACAACAACATAATCAAGGAGGGATTTAAATGTCGTGGGGCTAATCCATGAAGGTATCCTAAAGAGAGTTTTAAATTCCAAATCAGGTCACATAATAAGAATGTCGATGATGACCAGGTGAAGACAGTAAGACATTATGAGTTTTCCAAAACTCAAAGGTTATTTAAAAATTGGTCTCACATGTTAGCACATTTATGCAACATAGCATGATGTGCTCATGTCCTGGGCAAGGAAATGCAGACTCAGAAGGATTTAGTCATCGCATGTTTGATGCAGAACTGGACTCAGGATTCAGAAGTTGGAATCGCTCATCCTGCTGAGTATAGGCGCTCACCAGCATCTGCTTCTGTAGCTAGAATCTGTACTGAACTCCAACCTTTCCTAAAAGTGTTTCTGAGGACAAACCTAGTGCATTAATGATGTTCCCGTGCTAGCATAGGGGGGGCTTCATCATTTTTGGAGGGTGATAAAACAGAATATGTGATTTTGGTAAAACTCAAATACATATATGGAAAAATGATTGCTATATACCATGTTGTTAAATGCTATTTCTGTTATGTGCAACTAGGGTTATCCTGCTTGGGGTTTTCTGATTTTCTGATTTGCCTTTTCTATATTACCTTGTAACTGCAGTGATTTGGATAAAGAGTACTGGGCTAACATGATCTCTTACAGTTTCCCTCGAAAAGGAGTGTGCAAGAAAGTTTCCTGTTTACTTTGAAGAGAGAAGAAATAGAATGAAGGATAAGTTGGACTTCTGTAGGAAGGCATATTTGTCCATACATACACATACATACAGGAAACTGTCAATAATGGACTTTTCCTTGTCTGGAAAATGCTTTTTATTTATTTGGAAGTTGAGGACATATTTAATCCTTCAAACAACATCACCACCAGCTTCATAATAGCATCTGACTTATAAGGTTTAATCAACAAAATGGAAGTTTCAGGAAGGAGTTGGAAATCACTGTGCTGTATCATACTTCAATGGTTTAAGAAAAAAAAAAACTTCTGATTCCTTTTGTATCAGACGTTTTGAAATTGATATCATCTAAGACAGTGATCATAATCTGTTTGGTTCTACATATTCAGGAAAGGTGCCCTGCTTTTTAATTCTCGGATGGTTAATACAGGACAAATAAGAGGAAAGGAAGCAGAACACGTCACGCAGACAAAAAGCTCGATATAATCAGCGTGCGGGGGCACACCTGTCATCCAGCTACTTGGGAGGCTGAGGTGGGAGGATCTCAAACTCAAGGCCAACTTCAGAAATATAACCAGGCCCCATTTCAAAATGAAATTTAAAGAAGATGCTGGGGATGTAGCTCAGTGGTAGAGTGCTTGCCTAGCATGTGTGAGACCCTGGGTTCTAGCCCCAGTACTGGGATAAGAGAAAAAGGTCAGTCCAGGCTACACTTTCACAGAAAAGCCCTTGTTTGTCTGGTGACTCATTCACATGTTTCCAGCTGATCAGCAACTCACCCAAGTCCACGCAGAGCGCTGCAGAGTGTAAAGGGCTTTTAGTTCAACGCCCTCCAACAAACAGCCATGGAGACCTCTGCAAACCTGCCCCTGGCCCCAAGCACTCCCGCATCCTCCACCTCCTCTCGGGAGTGTGGCTGCCCCCTCTGGTGGCACCTGGGAGGCAGGTGGGGCACATCCACACTCGTCCAAGCCAGGAGCCTTAGGGTTCTCCCGGAAGCCGACTCCAAGGCAAGGGTTCCAGGGCAAATGGCTTCTTTAGGATGTGAAGGGAACAACGGTAGGGAATCTGGGGAGAGAGAAGGGAGGGAACGCAGCCCGTGGTAGCCAACTGGAGCCTGACTTTTGGAATAATGGCCTGGGAACCAGCGTGGAGCCCAGAGCTCAGGGTTCATGTGCTGACTCCTGCTGGCGGCAGCCTGCTCGCTGGAGCTCACTCAGCATTTCCACTCTGCCACAGATGAAGGCAAAGTGGGATTTGCCTGGCAAAGTTGAAGCCCTGGCTGGTGCAGGAGAGACTGGCACACTCTAGAGGGGCTCCTTAGGGCCAGGGGACGGAGGCATCTGATGCTCCACCATAGCTCTCTCAGAACATCCCTCTCTCCATTGCCACCAACTCAGGGGAATTATCTGCTTGTCTTGGATACCACATAAAATGAGGATCCATACAAAGGCAATTTGGATAAATTGCATGTCATCAAAATTGAGAAGTTTTGCTTATTAAAATATACTTTAAAGGGAAGAAAAATTTATCCAGGAGTGGTGGTGCGCACCTATCATCCCAGCAACTCAGGAGGCTGAGGCAGGAGGATCACAAGTTCGAGGCCAGCGTCAGCAATTTAGCAAGGCCCTGAACAACTTAGCGAGATCCTATCTCAAAAATAAATTAATGAGGACTGGAGTTGTGGCTCAGTGGTAGAGCGCTTGCGTAGCATGCATGAGGCAGTGGGTTTGATTCCCAGCACCACATAAAAAACATTCATAAACAAAATAAAGGTATTGTGTTCATCTACAACTAAACATTTAAAAAAATAAATTAATAAATAAATAAAAAGCGTTGGGGATGTGGCCAGTGATTAAGCACCTCTGGGTTCAATTCCTGGTACAAAAAGAAAAAGAGAGACAGAAAGAGAGACAGAGAGAAGGAAAACTAAACCACAGACTGGGAGACTGGGAAGAAAACATTTGCAAGTCACACAACTGAAAGAACAATAGCCAGAATATATATTCTTAAGACTTAATAATAATAAGTTTTTAAAAACCCAGGATAAAATGGGCTGAGATTTGAACAGAAATGTCACCAAAAATGATAAACAGATGCCAAATAAGCACATGAAATACGCACATTATTCATTATTCAAACTGAAACCACAATGAGATAACATTACATGTAGCTTAGAAAGTCTAAAGTGAAGGTGTTTCATCACACCAGGGGTTGTGGAGAATCTAGAGCAACTGCAATTCTCATACATGGCTGGTGGAAATGGAAAAGGGTACAACTGGTTTGCAAACCAATTTGGCAGACTTTAAAAAAATAAGCATGTATCTACCATATGACCTAGTTTTACTCTACTCCTAGGTAAATAAGAAAAAAAAGTACATAAGTCTTGTGTACCAAGACTTGTACACAAATATGTATAGCAGTTTTGTTTGCTATAGTCCCAAATTGGAAATAATCTAAACGTACATCAGGAGGTGACTGGTTAAATGAACTGTGGTATGTCCATACAATGGAATAGTACTCAGCATAAAAAAAGAATCATTAAAACATAGAGGAATCTCTCAATAATTGTGCTGCATGAAAGAAGACAGATAGTCAGAGCTAATATAGATGAGTGAGAGAAATATTTTGAAATGATGGATATTTTACATGATCTTGACTGAGCTGACTGGTGAAAGTCTCACAGGTGTATTACATGTGATCAATTTTACTAAATTGTTTACTTGAAGTATATATGGTTTCTTGTCTGTCAATTGACCTCAATAAATCTGTTTAAAACCTTAAACATTAAAGCTTTCCTACAAAGAAATCTTCAGGCCTAGATGTAGTCACTGGTGTAAGAAATAATACCAATCTTCACATACTCTTCTAGGGAATAGATAACTAGGAAATTTGTTCCAACTTATTCTGTGAGACCAGTGTATGCTCCAACCAGACAATATAAGACAATAAAAAAATGGCCAACTAATCTCTCTTTTGCAAAATCCTAAAGGAAACATTAGTAAATTATATCCTGCAATTTATTAAAAAGTAATATGTCACAAAGAAGTTGGATTTATCTAGTAATGCAATGCCAGTTCAACCTTTGAAAAATCATTCAATGTAATTCACCATACTATAGATATGAAAATGTATTATCTTAACAGATTTATGAAAAACCTCTGACTAAATTTAATATCTATTTGTTTACTTTAAAAATCAAGTTAACAAACTAGAAATAAAAGGAAAACTCCCTAGTATGATAGAGTATTTCCAAAATTTCTATAACAAACATTGTAGTTAGTGGAGACATACAGAAAGCTTTGATCCCTCTGATCAAAAATGAAATAAGGCTATATACAACCACTGCTTCTCTCCAATATTAAACTATGATATGGCTGTGGGAGGTTAGAAAAAGAGTTACAAGAATCGAAAAGGAAATAATAAAGCTGTTACTCTTCACAGTTTTATTATGCAGATTACGTATATGGAAAAGACAAAAAACTCTACATACTTAGAGAATAATGACTTAACAAGACCAATAAATACAGAGTCAACATAAACCATCAATTGTATTTTTACCCATCAAGAACAATTCCAAAATATAATTTTGAACAAAATGCCTCTTAAAATAGAATCAGCAAATATCATCCAGCTAGGAATAAACTTAATTAAAATTGTACAATTTCTTTGTATTACAAATTGCAAGATAGCACATGGAAAAATTAAAGAATATCTACATAAGTAGAGGATATATCTTATTCATCATTCTTATACTGTAAAAATCTCATTTCTCTTCAGATTCAGTGAACTCATTTGGAAATGCAAAGGACCAAGAAGTGTCAAAGCAATCTTGAAGAGAAAAGCTGAAGTTCTTATTCAACCCATAGGTCAGTTCCCATGGAACACAATACCAGGTCCAGAAACAGACCTGTACATACACTGTCACTGATGGTTGACAAAAGTGACCCTGCAGTAGAGTGGAGAAATGATGACTTTTTCCCCCCAAAGTATTGCTGGACCAATTGGTTGTCAATAAGTTACCAAAATATTGATATAATATCTCATACAGAGAAACCAATTTCAGGAGAATTATGGGATAAGCAATAAAGCATTTAGAAGAAATGTTGGAGAATATTTTTTGTCACAGGTAGCCAAAGATTTCTTAAACAGAATGCAGAGAGCACCAACTACAAAGGAAAATTGAAGAATTAGGCTATTTTAATATAAGAATTTCTACCCATTGAAGAATGCCAGGAGGGAGCTAATATACATATGACAGAGAAGAACAAATTATTTGCAATTCAGCTTCAACAAAGAATTTGATAAAAAAATTTATGCCAATCAATCAGGAAAATATAGACAAAGCTTGGACAAAGCATGTGAGCAGCTATGTCACAAAAGAAATATGCAAATGCTCAATATTTCTATGAAAAAGTGTTCAGCATCATGAAGCATCAGGAAAGTATAACCCCAAACCACAGGGAGATCTACTGCTACACATTCTCCAAAATGGTCACAATGTAAAAGACAGACAATGGCAAGTGTTGGCAAGGATGTGGAGCAACTAGAACTCTCAATCACTGCTGATGAAAGTAAAGCTGGTACTATCTTATGCCCCAATAATTCTATCCCAGACTTGTCCCCAACAGAAAAAGGTACCTACATACAGCAAAGTGCACTAAAGTGCAAGATTCTTACCACAGTATGACTCACAAATGCTACAATAGGAAACAATCCAGCAGAATCAATAAATGGTGATATGGTCGTACAGCAGAATACTCTATAGGTTGGGTCAGAAAACCTTTTCTGTCAAGGGCCCGAGAGTAAGTACTTTAGGTTTTGCATGTTTTTTTAAATTATTATTATTATTTTTATTATTATTATTTTTAAAATCCTTTATAAAAGTAGAAGCCATTCTCAGTTGGTGAAGGATACAAAATCAGGTCATGGTAGGCTGTAGCTCATCTGTCTCTGCTCCAGGCTAAGAGCAATGACTATATTACTGCAACATGCAATAACATGAAGTTCACAAACAACATGCATGAGAAAACACGTTCACAAAGATTGCACGTGTATAATTCCAGCATAATGGATGGCAGTAGAAGTCTTGGTAGAAGTCTTCTTTGGAGATAATGGCAATGATGGAAAGGAACACAAAGAAGGCATCTGAGAGGCTGAGTGTAATGTTTCTTTACTTGGCAGGTTTTGCCTTATTATGATTTGGGTCTGGAATGTCTCCCCAGAAGCTCAAATGCTGACAGCCTGGTCCCCAATGTGGTAAGGTTCAGAGGTGGGGCTTTTAGGAAGTGATTGGGTTGCGAGAGCCATAACCTTGTCAGTGGATTAATCCATTTGGTGGATTAAAACTGAATGGACTACTGGGTGGTAACTGTAGGCAGGTAGGGCCTGGTGGGAGGCAGTAGGTCTGGGGCGTGGCCTGGACTATAGCTGTCCCTGGTCCCTTCCTCTCTTCTCTCTTCTCTCCCTCTGTTTTCCAGCTGCTATGAGCTGAACAGCTTTCCTCCACATGCTTTTCTGTCATGAAGTTTCTGCCTCAGAGCCAGCTGACCATGTATCGAGACCCCTGAAACTGGGAGCTAAAATAAATCTTTCCTTTTCCAAGTTGTGTTTGTCAGGTATTTTGGTCACGGCACTGAAAAGCTGACGAACACATGTATATTCATGTGGTGAAAATTTATTGAGCTATATACACTGAACCATTTGTATAATTTTCTGTATATATACATACATATGTCTGGATTATGCTTCCATAAGTTCACTTTAAAAATCCTATAAAATCTCAGAAGTTCAGTCTCCTCCCACAATTTACTTTCTTCTTATTGGCATTTTCTACCAGTTTCTTTTCAGGGTCCTGATTAGCAAACACCTTAGTCTACCAAAGTTTCTACCTCCATCTAAAATGTTTGCCAGTGGCCCAGAGGATGATGTTTGTGACTTATAGTCACCGCATTGTTTTTAAATAAGAATGACCCAAATATTGGCTCTTTTTGTCAAGAACAGGGGAGAGAGAGAGAGAGAGAGAGAGAGCGAGCGAGCGAGCAGGCATAGCCCTGGAGAACGAGGGCTCTTGGCATCTGGCCTGCAGTTTTTCTGCTGGGTCTCAACGCTTACATTTCAGTAGAAGAGAATTAAGAACACAGTTTAGTTAGAAACAAAAAGCCTAGCTGAACATATTCTTCTCATTTGCGCTTTATCCTAAACATTTGTAAAGATTTAGCAGATCACCCCAGCAAGCCTTTTTAATCCACATTCCAGTAATAGAAATTTCAGAAACACTTTCTCAGGGACGTTTTTGTGTCCAAACCTCCGAGGGGCCGAGCTGCTTTGTTCTCTTGGGGTGTGTGGTGAAACTCCGGATTGTGACCCCTGGATGGACAGGACGGGGGTTGCTCTGAGTGTGGCACCCTCACACCTGGCCAGCATCCCACCAGGGTGGGAGAGTGAGTACGGGGGTGGGACATAAGCAGGAATGCCGATGTGGTCCAAACCCTTCCAGGGTCGGGCAATGGTGCTGTCTCTATTCTGGGTGGAAAAACTGATGAAGCCTGGCTTTTCTCGCAATTTGTAATTGGGATGGATACGCAGGAGATGAAGCTTCATAGGAAAAAACGAGGCTTTAAAAAAATGAAAGGGAACACCTGGGGGTACTAAGTGGGAGCGCAGCATCAGGGGCTTGGAACCCCAGGACGGGAAGGGTTGTGCTCACTCTCAGAGTGGACAGAAGGTCACGGTGCTGGAAGTGTGTGGTTAGGCTGGAAGAGAAAAGAGAAAGGGCCATTGGATCCATGGAAAGAGAGATAGAGAGAAAATAGAAGTGGAAGGGCATAAAGAGGGTCAGGAGTTGAAAAAGTGTCTGGGGCAGGTACCGGGCTCAGTCACCTTGACTTGCATTGGGCTCTTCACCTGCCAATCAACAAAGGCTGAGTGTTCCTGGCAAAAGTCTAGGAAGCATGTGTGGGAATGGATGAGTAGCCAAGGAGGAAGAAATATAAAATACGATTAGGCCAAATTCATTAACATAGATGTTTCTACTTGGGATTTGGAGTGCACAATCCTGGCTCATGCACCTCAGAGTGGCATCCATAGTTGGTTAGGACTAATTGCAGCTGGACTCAAAGGGTGGCCGACAGCTGAACTCAAACCCAGTGCCTCCTGCATGCTAGGCAAGTGCTTTACTAGACCTGCATCCCAGCCTTGAGAACTTTATTCATGGATAAGAATCAGCAGGCTAGCTGGGCGCAGCGGTGCATGCTTGAATCCCAGTAGCTCAGGAGACTGAGGCAGGAGGATTGCAAGTTCAAATCCAGCCTCAGTGATTTAGTGAGGCCCTGTCTCAAAATGAAAAAAAAAAAAATAATAATAATAATAAAAGAACTAGGGATGTGGTTCAGTAGTTAAGTGCCCCTGGGTTCAATCCCCAGTCTAAAAAAAAAAAAAAAAAAGAATCAGCACACCACAAGAAGTGCATTGGTGGGAAGGGCCCCTGACGCCTTGGAGAGCTGAGGCTCTGAAGGTTGGAGGTGTTCCCTACCTTAATGGATTCTCTCAGCTTAATATTTTAGAAAGCAACTTGTTGTATTGGATATTCCAAATCAATGCAGGTGTAACGAACATAATAAATGACAGAGATGGAGCTGTTACCAGAAGATTTTGACCTGCATCTGACAAGACCTGGGTCCCTGGGGCTGAAGTAGATGGGTAGCCTCCCAAGCTTCGGCTTGACGTGCACATAGGTGAAAAAATTCCAGGCCTGGAGGGTAGAAAAAGTCCAGGTCTGGAGTTGCCAAAATGGCAACTCAAGATCTTCTGTGCCGATCTCAGTCATCAACCAGTTTGTAGCTCAAGAATTTCTCAGTTGAGGGAGTGCTTGGGTTCCTTTGAAGAAGGATCCAGCAATATGTACGCAGAGGTAGGGCATATTGTGAGTGATTTTCTAAACCTTCCCCAGAGACTCTGAGGCCATTTTTCAGGACTTTGACCTGAGATGCCCGGACTTTTCAGGAGTCAGATGCTGGGTCTGCACCTGTGCCAAACTATGCAGAACCCAGAGCCACCGTGGCCCACATATCACCATCGGGACATTTCAAGGCCAGTGATGGAATCTTTCATCTAAGCTACATCACATCCTGAGCCCGCCCTGTGGTTCATTTTCTCACTGCTATGGTTTGAGTGTTTTCTTTCAGACACACATTGAAATCTCACCACCACTATAACAGTATTAAGAGGTGGGATTTAAGAGATGTGTAGGCCGTGAAGCCCTCACCCTTATGGGTGGGATCCGTGCTGGTCTAAGAGGGTGTGCCCTCTGTCCTCTGCCATGGGACTGTTAGCAAGAAGGCCAGGTCAAGTCCTTGATCTTGGACTTCTCAGCCTCAGAACTGCAAGCCAATAAATTTATGATAAATCACCCAATCTGTGGTCTTCTGTTAGAGAGGTATAAAACAGACAAAGAGGCCCATGATCGGAATTAGAGTGGAAATAAATATACTAAATTACGGGCAGGCTCTCAACCTTGTTCCTTGGCCCGTGGAATGCAGACTATTATGGTAGGAGGAGTCAGGTGAGAGCCCTCGTTGAGAAAGTAAGCTGGGGGTGCGTGTCCTTGGGAGCTGGCAGAGATCTGCCCTATCCAGGGGCAGAGACTCCGGCCTCTTGCTGCTGGAATCAGCAGCTCACGTAGCCAGAGGGGTCCTGGAGAACGTCTGGGATGACCACAGACTTCATCGGTTGGCCATCCTGACTGCAGTGGCTACTCCGGTTGTGGATCACTGACGTCAATCAATAGATCGATCTGACTGCCCCAGGGGAGAGTGAGTGACGGCTGGAAGAGGGGACGAGAGGAGTGCCATCTGCCATCCCGGGGACTCCCCCAGTGCTCTTCACATTCTTGTCCCGTCGTCCTGGACAAACAAAAAACATCCGTGGCAATCTGGCTAAAGCGAGGACACCGCAGATTCAGGAATGAAGATGGGAGCCGCCCTGCCTGTCGGGCAGAGGCGCTGGCAGACGGGAAGGAGCAGGGGCCACGGGTGGTGGAAGAAAGCTGCGTTCTCACCCGAGGCTTGTGGCCAGCCCCGGAAGTGGGGACTTGAGCACCTGTGTGCTGAGTCGCTCTTCCCCCTGTTTCCTGACTCACACGGAGAGTACTGGGGAGAGTGACCACATTTACCCTGGCAGCTGGTGGGGGCTTCGTCTTCCTGCCTCAGCCTCCGGTGTAGCTGGGACATCAGGCGTGGGCCACCACATCCATTGTTTTGTAAAGAGCTCCTTTATTAAATCATCCAACTCCCCAGCTGGCCTGTAGTCCCTGTGTACTTCCAGGACCCTGCTCATACCTACGTTAGCAATTGTTGACCCCTGTTGACCATTTCTGACACCCTGGGCATGGCCTGGGCCTGAGATAAGGCAGATGGAGCTGCAGCCACGAATTCACAGGCCACCTCTTTGTGTCTCCTTTCCTTCCAAACAGACAAGGATCTGCAGACTCAGGAGAGTTCCATTTCCCATCTTGCCTGTGGCTTCCTTTTGAGCTCTTCTTCCCTTTTCTCTACCACCGTGTCCTGCCCCCAAATGCAGCACACCTGGCTGCTGCTCTCTGCCCACCTCTTGCCATTTTTTGTCTCTGGTCCATGGCTCCAGCATCCCAGATCTCTTCCGGTTGTAGCAGACGATCTCCAGGAACCAGGACTCAGCCTCCAGGCTGCTTCCCTCCATTGGTCATTGAGAATCAATAATTTCTAAAATCAGGACCTTTGTACCCACTTGACCACAATGCCTGACCACCAATTGCACTTTTTGAGCCAGGTTAGCATCTATTCCTGCACTTCCAGGTAAAATTCCCTGACCTCTACTAGTCCCAGGTATTTCATGTTGTACTGCCCCACCCACCCAGCCGGCCAGCCGGCCACAACCAGAAAACACATCCTCCATCCAGGGCAAGACAGTGTCAAGGCAACGAATGCGACTCCATGCACAGAGTAGTTCCTCGATTCATGAAACACGCCCAGAAGCATCTCGGAAGCCCTAAAACCCAAAAAATGAAAGGTGTGGTTTTGATTATTTGTGGAAGGCATTAGATGACCAGCAGGTACTCAAGAGTTTTGTCATCTGAAATAGTCTTTTACGTAATTGATACTTGGAATGTGACAGTAAGAAAACGACATGTGTTTATTTTTCGTGAATGCCACTTCCGTTTTCTTTCCTAAAGGCTCATTAGGAAAAGGCACACCTTTGAATAATGTGAACGTGACAGACACGTCCTGCTGTGCACTCTGGGAGTGAGATAAGGAGTCTGCAGCTCACTAGGAATGTGATGTGCAACAGTGGTGTGCGTGTGTACGTGTGTGTGTGTGTGTGTGTGTGTGTGCACCTGCACATGTGCATATGCGGGGGCCAGTAAGAGCCCTCGGGTAGAGAGGGAAGACGGCAGTGGTGGAAGATTTTTTTTTAAACTATAGGTTAAGAAGAAAACTCGGGTAGAGGGGCTATTAGGAAGCTCAGGGACGGCCTTTCAGAGCAGGATGAAGGAGATACAGGCAGGGGACATGGAACCGATCCAGGTCAGTGCAGAGGCAGAAGGACAGGCATTCTTTAAGACATTCATCCTCAGGTCGTTTAGTGGCACGGGGATTACAAGGGTGAGCTCCCGCCATGCAGCTAAATTTGCACCTTGGAGTTAGACTTACTTGCCCTTTGCTATGTATACCTAGTGGCGATGCAGGGTTTATGAAAAGAGTGAGAATAATAAAAATAAGAATAGTGACAGTAATGATGGACACTAAGACCCATCAAATGCTTCCTAAGAGGAAGGTGCTGTTCTAAGTCCCTGACTGGATTAGCTCTTTGGATTCTGGTAGTGACTTTCGGAGGCATGTTCTCTTAGTGTCCCTCCTTTACAGGGAAAGAAACCTGGTGGGACTGAATGGCAACCTGCCAAGGTTCACAGGACTGATGCGTGTGGAGCCTACAGTTCAAGTCCATGGTACACAGCCTGGCTCCAGAGTCTTTGGGGACTACCTGTCAAATTGGCTCATCTGGAATTTCCTTACTACTTTTATTTTTGTCAATAAAACTAAGGGAGAGAGTAAATCAACTGTTAGATTTTTGTAGCTCAGGTCCGAAAAAATTTAATTGATCACCTTACAGTTACGTGAAGCCAGCCTCTCCCGTCTCAGCTGAAAGTCAGATGATGAACGGTCTCGGTTTTCCTGGGACTGAAGATTTCTTGAGAATTGGGGACTTCACCACTGATACTGGGACGATCCCAGGGAACCCAGGATGACTGGTAAGTCTAACGTATGCTGTTATAAAGGAATTTACCCGTATGGACTCTCACCGGTTACTTGGTTTGGGCAAAAAAATAATAAAATTAAAAAATAAATAAAACTAGAAATAAATAAATAGATAAATAAAATAAAACAGCAGGGCCATTTCTGCGTTTTGTCTCTAGCGCGGAGCCTGCTCTAGAGTACGCCTAATGGACTTCATTCGGTTTTCATTAGGTAATGGCTTTCTTCCCAGGCATCCTGGGATAATTTGCTTTGTTGTTTAATGGAAGGAAGTGAGCTCTTTAACCCGCCGCAGGTGGGGGAACGGAGACACAGCTGGGCAGAGGGAGAGGGTCCCCCCAGAGGGGAAGGGCCTCTGGGGAAGGTAGAGCCGCCAGGCTGCCGGATGCTCCCTTCCAGGAGGCTACCCTCTCTGAACTTGTAAGAACTTGATTGCAATGCGGTTCTCCCTGGGCAGGCCTGGAAGGGGACCCGGTCTGGTGAGGACACCTCGTGAAGGCCAGATGCCAGGGGACGCCACCGTTAGGATGTAGCATGCTGGGCGGCTTTTCTAATAGTCCCTGCAAAACCCAGAGCCTGGCATACGGTGGGAGCTTGGGTGTCTTCATAGTAACGGGGCCCTTGTGTGTATCTCTCTCACCTCTCTACAGTGTGGCCTGGCCCACTGTGCCGTAGGCTTTGTCACTTGGCTTCCTGTCCTGTGCTAGAGTCTTTCCTTCCTGTGAGTGACTGGGGAGCCTCACGTTAACACCCGTCCCTCTGGAGAGACTGCACTGCCTTAGCTCCACGCGCCATCTCGTTTCATGTGACAGTTCAATCATCCCGGGCCGCAGAGAGGCCCCACGGGCTGGCTCGTTGCATTTGATCAGAGCCGGTAACCCAATGAGGTGACAGAGCTGGAGGGTGCTCAGGCCCACGTCTCCGTCTGCACCCCTCGTGGTCTGCAGGATCTGGGCCCAGCCATGGAGATTTGCAAGAACAAGTCCTCCTGGCTGCTAATTGCAAATGGCATCGACAGTCACTCGGTCAGAAAAGGAGCAAGTAGGTGGGCGGCCTGTCACGGGGATGCTTCTTTTGAACCCCACACTGGCTGAAGAGGCGAACAATGAACAATTGAGAGATAAACAAATAAGCTGGGATTTGGAATCATTGACGCGAAATTCTATCTGCAGCAAAAGAAGTTCTATACCAGCAGGAGAAATTCTGGTGTGGTAGCAGCTAAATCATCCTGAGCGGTGATCACCCAAATGGAATTCGCATCGCTTCCTGACATTTCTCCCCTGCGTGAGAAATCAGCTCTGAAATCCAAACAGCTCCTCAGAAGGAAAAAAAAAATACCCATCCATGTGAAGGTAAGTATAATTTTCTCCCTATCTCTAGAGACAAAGTGGCACCACTTCAGACAGGGACAATGAAGCCATTTGAAAGCCCAATCTTAATCTATCGTAAAACCATAATAGAACCGTTCTTCCCGGGGCAGGCCGAGGTCTGCTGGAAGGTCCCTGCTTATAATTATTTCGTCATGATAAGCCTCATCCTATTTCCAAAACCTGGTGCGTCCGGCTCTGATCTATTTGCTCCACTCCAACCATAGGCTGGTTCTCAGCTACAAAGAGGAGCCTGGAAGGAAATTCAACCCCTTTCGAAGAACTAACACGAGCCCATCTCTTCTGCAAGTGGTGTTTGTAGTCTGTGTGTCATCATTTGGCAGGAAGAGACTCTAGGAAATGGGAGGGACCTTATTACACAAGAATACATATTGTAGGGAGAAATGAAGATGTGCCATCGATCCTGTGTTCTGGCTCAGAAATGGGGGATGCAGATCCAAGATGCTCAGGGATGTTCATTGATTTGGTTGGTGGGGGAGTGGAGTTGGCTCAGCCACGAGAAGCCAGCTCTCTTGTGCCCAGCCCTGGCATGACCCTGAGGATGGTTGCTTAAGTTTATCATGAACTTACCATGAAAAATCTGATGGAAAGGAAACCTGGCAGACTCTCCAGCTGGAAAAGGGGCAGGAGGCCTCCTTTCTAAGTTTTGTTGCTTGCTGGACAAGAGAAGCTGAGCCACACAGGTCCAGGTTAAGGATTGTGTGTAGGAGTTTGTCCAGTGACCTACCCCAGAGTCCACAACCTCTGATGAGAGGAACTCAGCCATCTTTCAACCTTGCGGTGTGAAAGGGATACAGGTCCAGGAGAAAGCTTGCTTCAGGACCTGAAGTTGGATTCTGTCCGGGTCAGCAGGGTGTGGCACGATAGTCTCTGGCGAGGCTGGGCAGGGCCAGCTCCCAGCCGCAGATGGTGGGGAAACAGCCAACGCCCTACGGTTGTCAAGCGATGGTGCTCTAGACGTGAGAGGCAGCAAATGCATTTTCTACGTACAATGTTTTCAGCTTACTGAGGTTTTATCTGGACACAACCTCACTTGTCATTTGAGGAGCATCCGTATTAACTTCTGGGCTTATTTATTCCCTGCTAACTCCTCTTTCATGAACTCTTCTTGGGTCTGTTCTGCACCAGGAAGGAGGCGGGATAGCTGTGAGTGACAGCAGGAGACCGAGGAGGTGCAGGAGGAGGACAGTGGCCAGAATGGACCCTCCAGATCTCAACCCTCCTTCCCGGGCAAGCTCTCAAACAAGCCACCGCCCAGGGCATGACTCGAGCTGCTCTGTCTGCATGAGGCCTACCTGGGAAGGGAAAGCCTGCCAGGCAAAAGAACAGCAAGTGCAAAGGCCCTGTGTACCTCGCAGGCAGAAATCTCTTCCCCTGACCTTGCATTGCGATGCTCCTCTCGTCCATTATGCTGGGGTATTGGCTGGTATATTAGTTAAGTCCAAACTCAGCACCGGTTTCAACCCTTCTACCAGGCAACCTACCCATCACTCTGCCATGGCCAGGGGAGCTCACAGACAACAATGGCCACACTCTGATCCTCCGGGTCTCTCTCAAAGCTGCCCTCCACGTGGGCCCTGCATGCTAAAGGCAAGACTGCTCAGCAAGTGTCTCCTGAAGCCATGCTCCAGGTATCTCTTCTGGGTGCTGGGACATGGCAGAAGACTTGTCAAAGCTCCTGCCTAGATAGAAGACAGACCTATAATTTAACGTCAGGCAGGGAAAATAACTGGAGTGAAAGAAAATTAAAGCAGAATGAGGAGATAGGGTTCCTGGAGGAATTACTCACAAGGAAGACCTTCTGAGGAGGACATACTTAAGAACCAGCCCTGCCAACATTCCAAGGGAAAACCTTCTAGGTAGAGGAAAGAGCAAGTGCAAAGGCCCTGAGGCACTTGCCCTCCCTGCTCCTCAGTCTGGTCCCAAATAGAAATATCTCCTGGTCAAAGACAGTCATCGCACATCATTGCTCACCTGTGAAAACTCCTCATCTTTGTCTCTGGGCCTGAAGTTATAATAAGATGCTTTGAAATGTCTTACTTAGGTGACTAAAACTGCTTCTGGAAGCTGTAGGGATCCAGAGACTTGTCTCACTTTTTGGCTACGTGTCGATCATTTTTACTTGTGTGATATCAGTTGGTTGACTGATCTTTTGGGTGTTTTCTCCTGGATTATTTAGTGATCTTTTACCCTTTACTTAGGATTCTTTACTATCTTCCCTCTACTAAGTCATGACAATTCTTCTCGACTATTCTACCTTTCTTCCCCTCCCTCCCTTTCCCCCTCCCAGCTCCCTCCTTTGCCTCTATCCCGCTTCCCACACCCTCACTGGTGTCCACAGGATGAGCCCAGGGACTCGGCTTGGGGCTGGTGGGTCTTCCCAGCAGGGCTTGCGGGAGGTGGCCCCGCATCCCTAGCATCAGATCTGCCTGTTAACTACCCAGGGGGCTGGGGGTTCCTCAAGAGTCCATTCTCCCTCCTGCCTAACTAGCCCCAAGTTGGGATTTTGGGCACCTCATCCAGACAGTGCCCACCTCCTCCTCTCCACCTGGGTTTGCTGGCTTATAGAACAGAGGGTAGATCTCAGGTTAGTTAAGAGTTGGGCCAGCACAGGCAATACCCCAGGGTCCATGTCCACTTGGCCTCTTGGTGGAGATGTGTAGGTTCTTTCCATGTTACTGTCTCCATCCAGGACGCTGGATTTCCTGGTGATACTACTTCATGCTGGAGAAGCTTTGGGTACATGTGCGTTGGGGGGTCATGGGGGTGGGGTGTGTAGGTAGACATCAAATATTCATCCACAGTTTGTGCAACGAATTAAACCCCAAATTCCAAGTCACTGGGCTTCTACCGGGGATAGAAAATCTCTCTTTTCCTTTTGGAACTTTAGGGTCTGCATCAAAGACCTCCCCTCTGACTTTTCCAATACCTGAAGAATCCTAACTGAACTTTCTTTTGGTTTTACTCAAGGTGGGTGTTTTAGTCAGCTTTTTCACTGATGTGAGTAAAAGATCTGACCAGAACAATTGTCAGGGAGGAAAAGTTTACTTAGGGTTTCAGAGGTCTCAGTTCATAGGCAGCTGGTTCCACCTGGGGGCTCCAGGTGAGGCTGAACATCATGGTGGAAGAGTGTGGCAGACGGAAGCAGCTCAGATGGTGATCAGAAGCAGGGAGGGGGAGAGAGAGAGGAGAGAGAGAGAGAAACTCCACTTGTAAGTTATGAATATAGACCCCAAAGCCACGCCCCAGCCCCACCTCCTCCGGCCACACCCCACCTGCCTTCAGTTACCATGCAGTCCATCCCACCAGGGGATTAGTCACTGACGGGGTTAAGGCTCTCGCAACCCAGTCACTTCTCTGAACCTTCTTGCATGTCTCACACGTGAGCTTCTGGGGGACACCTCACCTCCAAACCAGAACCGTAGGCTAATTATTCACGAAAGCAAAACAAAACCTGAGTGGTTAAGAGGATGACATCTCCACTCTCGCTCAAGTCACCGTCCGGCTGGGTGGAGCACAGGAGCAGAGCCCTTTCCATCCTGGCCAAACCAGCCCTTTGACCCCTGACCCCAAGGTCACCAAAGAAGGGCAGGAAGTGGAAGCTCTCCCCGGACTCTCCCAGGGGCCAGGTCAGAGAGCGCACCCACAATTTCTAACCACCTCCCCTTGGCCAGCGCTCGGACACCTGCCTTGCTCACCGGCTGGGGAGCCTGGGAAACATCATGGAGCGGTTGGCCCAGGAGGGAAGGGGACCTGTTGGTTGTGCAGTGTCTCTACCATGTTTGTCAGTATGTCGCTTTGATTATGTTTGGCCTAATTATTTTCACAGATGAAGGGAAATGTGTAGGGAGCTTAGAAATTTAATTCAAATATCTCATTTTGCAGGTGAGGGTCAGAGAAGCAAAACGATGTACCTGCTGCAAAGTTCAGACCAGAACCTTGCTCTTTGGATCCCGGTGCCGAGCTCACAATCCTACCCAGGTCTTCTGGATTATTTTTACCTGGTTGAGAAGCCATATACTCACTGGGGTCAGGGACTAGATTTCTAATCACAGCTGGTGGGATGGAAATGGCCAGGGAGTAAATCCTCACAGTGGATCCGAGGTGAAGCTGCAGGGCGCAACCTTTCGCTGTGGAAGTTGAAACTGAGCAGGACTTATGCCTACGGAGGGAGAAGATAGGAGGCAGGAAGACATGGCCGGCCATCTTTCACAAATCTGGGATGCCACATCTGAAAGAGGCAACCTGACTTTATAGACCACTAAGAAAGAAGCACGCACAGTTAGCTGTGGCAAAATGCTCATGATTGAAGTTATTCTTTCGTACTTTAATGAACAGAGCTTACATAGGCTTCACGACACATACATTTTTTTTTTCTTGTGGTAAACATACATCACATAAAATTTACCATTTCTCAGTGTGCGGCATTAACTATGTCACCTTGCAACCACTGTCCCCATCCATTTCCAAAACCTTCTGTCTCTAGCATCCTACCCTAGACATTGTGTGTGAATGGAATCATACGGTTTGTGCGCCAGTGTGCTGGCTTATTTCACTTAGTCTGATGTCTTCCAGGTTCATCCACAGTGTAGCCTGTCTCGGAATTTCCTTCCTTTTTGCCAGGTGTGGTGGCACATGCCTGTAATCTCAGTGGCTTGGGAGGCTGAGGCAGGAGGATCTCAAGTTCAAGGCCAGCCTTAGCAACTTCGTGAGGCCTTAAGCGACTTAGTGAGACCCTGCCTCAAAATTAACAAAATAAAAATAAAAAAGGGCCGGGGCTGAGGCTCTGGTGGTCAAGACCCTCTGAATGTAATTCCTGGTTCCAAAAAAACAAAACAAAAAAAGACTTTCCTGTCTTTTTAAGGCTTCATAATATTCCACTGTATAGCTGAAACCAGATTTTGCTTATCCACCCATCTGACGAAGGGCACTTGAGTTGCTCTCATCCTTTGACTCTTGTCCATAACGTTGCTGTGAACATGGGTGTACGCGTACGTGTCTGAGTTAACCACTTTTAATTCTTTTGAGTATATACCAAGCAGTGGAATTGCTGGCCCATATGGTGAGTCTGTGCTTAATTTTTTGAGGCACAAACTCTTCTTTCTACAGGGGCTGCACCATTTTACATTCTCTCCAGCAACGTACAAAGGTTCTGAGTCCTCCATATCCCCAATATTCTCTATTTCCCATATTCTGTTTTTTTTTTATAATAGCCATTGTACTGAGGCATAGGTCTTTAAAATCACATGTCACTCTGTGATTCCAAAACAATAAAAACATAAGTGAAACCAATAGTTTTAGGCATTCCTGAAACATCTTCATATTCAGGCTTTCCTGAGCCACCACGTGACTCAGAGGAGATGGCCTTTCCTGTTCCACGTCAAGGTCTCTAGGACCACCAAATTTGCGGGGAATACACAATTCTTAAAGAAGCCCTACAAAGCACGGATGCTGGGCTCCTGTACTGATACCCTTTCCGTAGGGTTCACGTTCATGTGACTCCTGCTCTGAGGATATTGCCAAGCACGTCTGGTTGCCCACCTGCACCACCACGTCCTGGAAACCTGTTAGTCTGTAGGAGTTAGAACAGTGTTCCTCTCTGACCTCCAGGATTTTCATCCAGGCAGCTGATCCCCATTCTGCAGGTATTGCTTTAAATGTCAATGCCTGCCCAGTGCATGGCAATCATACCATGACCACGGACGGAGAACCAAGAGGTCATGATTGCAAGACCTATCTTAGTTCCAGAAAGGCTAAAACAAGACAAAATAAGCATGTATTATAGAAACGATGACGTGAGACGATAAGGTGTAATAGTGGATCACTTCCTAGGAAGACGGCTAGAGCCCAGGCCCTGCGTTTTGAAGTTACTTAATCACAGGGCCTCCTGGACAGCGTGTCCAGTGAGTCCTTTTTTTTTTTTTTTTTGCGGTGCTGGGGATTGAACCCAGGGCCTTGTGCCTGCAAGGCAAGCACTCTACCAACTGAGCTATCTCCCCAGCCCCTAGTGAGTCCTTTTCATCCTGTGTCCCCATGAGCAGGAGTGATAATGCTGTTCCCCACCCAGAAGGTGTGCCGGGTTGACAGAGGGGTGCTGATGCTGTTACTCTTGCTCAGGAAGGTTCTATGGCCCTGGAGTGAGGAAAAGTCTTACATAGAACAAATACTCAGGGTCGCTTGTAGCCCAGAGGGAGCAGAATGGACATTGTTTGTGCACTGTAAAGATTTGGTAGTGTTTTCTGATGTGCAATGCAATTTGCACTTTGGGGGAAGGTTACGCTGTCAGTTTATCCCTGAATACTGGCACCTTAAAAAAGCATGCCTCCCGGGATTTATGCATCTGAATTGCTCCTGGAGTGTTAGTAGGGAATGAATGAGATGATGGAAACACCCAGGACAATCATGGAAATGAAGAAAGAGGTCCTGGGAGAGAATTCAGAAAATTTTCATTAGACCCACCATGAGTTCGTCTTTATCATTCACTTACATTTTTTTATAATTGGAAAACATAATAAAGAGAAAAATGCATAAAAATAAATTACAATGCACCGTAATTATAAAGTCACTCTTGTCAATAGCTAGAATGTAATTAGTACCCAAGAAACTCACCTCCATGTGCCCTTCCCTTTCACCAGACCCCTGTGCACCTCAGAGCTTCAAGCTCTTGACTCCTGGCAGGACCGGCTGCAGGGGCACTAGGCCTATGCACCCCTGAAATGGGTCCCAGCCTTGGGAGGTAACCCTCCGCTGTCACTTGTTTTAAATTCTGAATAATTCTTGGAACATGTGTTTTGTCCGTGGAATCCAGTGGGACAATGTGGCGTTCACCCGAGAAGAGGAGATGCATATTTGAGTACCTTTAATGGCACAATTTCCTTCTTTTTGGACAAGGGTCCCAGATGTTCATTTTGGACTATGTACCATAAATTAATTTTGTAGCTGCTTCTGTGTATAGGAGTACTATACGTCAGAGAGAGAGAGAGAGAGAGAGAGAGAGAGAGAGAGAGAGAGAGAGAGAGAGAGGGAGGGAGAGAGAGAGAGAGAATGAGAATTAATTGGCAAGGCTTGACCAGAAACCTATTTGTGACCAGCTGGAAGCCAACCACCAGCTATTCCTACCACTAGGAAAGGGACAACCACCCAGCAATATATTCTATTCAATGAGAAATCACCCAGTGCCCACCATAGAAAGGTATTGTGACAGACTAAGGGGTGATTCTTGTCCTCAAGGAACTTGGGTTGTTTCTGGGGCAAGAGGAGACACCCAGGTTCCCGCCTGCTGTACTTTGCCTGACTCTAGCACTTTGTATCTTCCCTGCAGCCAGGGCAGCCTTTCTGAAAGTTAGATCTGGATAATGCACATCTTTCTTTAAAACCCCTCAGTGGCTTCCCAGGGCCCTCAAGATGAAGTTCAAAATCCCTAACAGGTGGTGACTCATTCCATACATTTCCCGAAGTCATGATCCCAGAATACAACTCCTAGTGGATTCAATGACCAAATGCTCAGGAAGAGACACTTTGGATTGATTAATTCATGAGCTCACTGGCCTCATGGTGAACACAGTTCTTCAGTTCTTATCTGACACCTCTGCTTTTCCGGTGTATTGACTTGTCTTCTGATCTTGGTTTTCATTTTGATCCTAAAGATGGCAGCCAGGATGCTGTGTCCACAGGGAAATAGAACAGGGTGTGTTTGTTCCTATGGGACTCTTAATCAGCAGAAAAACCTTTGTCGAAAGCATTCTTTCCCCGCTGTCTCATCAGCAAATATAGTAGTCCTTCTCTTATCCATGGTTTTGATTTCCATGCATTCAGTTTCCCAAGATCATGTGTGGTTCAAAAAATGGTAAATGAAAAATTCTAGAAATAAACAATTTGTAAGTTTTAAATTACAAGCTATTCTGAGAGGCACAATGAAATCTTGTGCCATTGTATTCCATTCTACCCAGGATGAGAATCGTATCTTCGTCCAGAGTGTCTATGCTGTATATGCTACCTGCCCGTGAGCCACTTAGCAGCTATCTCAGTTATCAGATTGCCTGTTGTGATACTGATGTGCTTGCGTTCATGTAACCCTTATGTTACTTAGTAATAACCCCCAAATGCAAGAGTAATGAGGCTGGCTGTTCAAATATGTCAGAGAAGGAAGGCATAAAGTGCTTCCTTTAAGTGAAAATTCAAAGTTCTCAGTTTAATAAGGAAGTTGGAAGGAAAAACCCAAACACTGAGGTTACTAAACCTACAGTATAATAAGACACTGAGAGAGGCCACATTTGCCATATTGTTGTAGTTAATGTTATGGTTGTTCTATGTTATTATTAGTTTTAGTAACCCTTACTGAATCTAATTTATAAATCAAACTTTACCATAGGTAGATATGAATAGGCAAAACTATAGTATATATAGGGAACATGTTTATGATCTGTGAATATCTGTGGTCTCAGGCTTCCACTGGGCCCTATCACTGTATTGCATTCTTACCAAGGCTAAGCAAGCCTTAGAATGGTAATGGGGTTACCATGGCAGGCTTAGGCTCTGGACTGGGGAAGGACTTCTCTCCTCTCAATGACTTGCTGCCTGATAACTAAAAAATTTAGAGATTCTAGTTGCAAAGAGGTAGGGTTGTTGGTAAGGCAACCAGCAACGCCCACCGTAGTAGACCAAGACCCTTCTTCGTCCTTGGCCCTGCTTGCCCAGCCAACCTCATCCATTGCCACGTCTTCTCATATCCCAATCCTCAGCAGCACCCCAAAAGTCTCTTCCTTTCTCAACCTGACCGACCCTGGCTTTTTTGGGAGGTATCTGCTCATGCTGCTCTTTTTGTCTGGAACTCTCTTTCCATGGAAGAAGTGGTTCCAGTTCCAACACACACAAGAACACGCACACGCATGCATTCTCATGCACGCACACGTGGACTTTCACCTGGTTAACCCTGCTCATCCTGCAGACCAGGAGTGTGAAGGAATAGAAAGCCAACAGCATCTGCTCTATTGATATATTCTCCTTGGTTCCATCCATGTTTTTCTATTTGGGGATTAGTTAAGGATATTTAAAAAGAAAAATCCAGTTTTTTGGCTTTACTTGAAAAACTGGGGTCAGATCCTGGTCCCAGATGGCCCCAGGGCTCCATTCACTCAAGCCGAGGATGAGTAGCCTTCTGTGGATAGGACACACTCTCCAGTTCTCTGGCTCCCAACTGGCTGGATTCACACATTTATATGGCCTGCCTGGCCCTGTAGGCAGTTAAGACTTCCAAGCCTGCCTTGGACTGCCTGTGGCTGCCCACGCCCAGTTTGGACTGTTGTTTGCTCTATGTTGACAAAGGACCCTCCCCTGTCCTACTCAAAACACTTGACATACAATTTTCTTGTCAGTTCCTCCAACAATTAGATTATAAGTTTCTTGAGGGTCATAAGGAAGTCTGTCCCGTTCAGGGCTCTGTTCCTGTTGCCCAGCACCCAGCCTGGCCCGGAGCAGGTGTTAACGAGAGTGCAGACTTCAGTGAGAAGTAAAGCATACCTTGTTGGTCTCGGAAGAACCTTAAGACGCTGTTTGTTTAACCTACAATTCCAAGTGCATTTGCGCAGCATTGAACTTCCCACACTAGGCCAGAAAGCGTCTTGGATGCTGCAGGTGAACAGTGAGCAGGTCAAGCATTACATCCCAGTGAGTCTACGATTTAATGCAGAGACCAGAAGAAACACAGTGGTTACAGAGGAGGTGATAAATGCTACCAGAGGACAGAGTGGAAGGGCACTGAAGAGCATCTGATGACTTCTTCTCGGGGGTTTCTCTGCCTGTTTTCTGTAGCTCTAACTGAATACCACAGACTGGATAATTTATAAAGACCAGAAGTTTAGAGGACTCATAGATCTGGAGGCTGGGAAATCAATGACCAAGGCCAGCATCTGCTGGCATCAGATGAAGGCCTTCTATTGGCATCATGACATGGTGGAGGGTATCGCCGATGGCAGAGGGTGAGACAGAACAAGGTGCTAGCCCAGTTCTTTCTTCTTCTTATAAAGCCACTAATGCTACCATAGAGGCCTCATGACCTCATCTAATCCTAATTATTTCTCAAAGGTAAAATCTCCAAATACTGTTAGCAGTTGACTTTGGGGATTATGTTTCCACCAAATGAAAATTGGGGGAACATATTAAAACCAGCACAGATGGTAAGGTTAATCTCTATCTGTTTAGGTTCCAGCAGAAAAGAGAGTACACACCAGATAACCCCAGCAAAGAGCTTGGTGCAGGGACCAGCTATAGAGGCATAGAAAGTTTCAGGAACCAACAGGGACGTTGTTGCAGCTCTGGGGATGTGCTAATCAGTTTTCTGTTACTGTGACAAAATACCTAAGATAATCAACTCAAATAAGATTTATTTTAGCTCATTGTTTCAGAGGTTTCAGTCAGTGGTGGCTGGCCCAGTTGTTTTGCCCCTGTGGCAACACAGTACATCATGGTGGGAGTACGTGGCGGAGGGAATCTACCTCATGGTGGTCAGGAAGTGAAGGGAAAGTGAGAAGGAAGCTGGGATCCCAATATGGTCTTTAAGGGCACAGCCCTAATGTCCTAATTCCTTCCAGGACGCCCTGCCTCTTAAAGGTTTTACCACCTCCCAATAGTTCAATGGGAGGGGGACCAAGTCCTTAGCTCAGGGGCTTTCGGGCACATTAAGATCTAAACCGTAACATGGAGCTACGAGACAAGAAAAGTAAACAAAACTACTCAGCTCTTTTGGGGACTTGTTTGTTTTTTCCATTTGCCGAGTATGTTAGCTGGTAGATCCACGAGGGTCTGCATGGATATCTTCGTATTGATAGGGAAGGTGGGACATGCCTTCGGATCCATTCAGATTTCCCTGTTGCCCTGACTCAAGCAGAAAACTTGCACAAGTGGCCTTCTTTCAAAGCACAGTTCTCTTAAAAAGGAAATGTAGCTTGGGCTGTCCCTTCTGTTTACTCACATGAAAGAAGCAACACTTGCTGAGAGTTCATTCTGCTGTCCATCACAGGAAGAACAGGAAGGGGCTCCATTTTGCCCTTTCAGGAAAGGACACTGAGGTGACTTGGGAGGGATGCTGAGGCCTGCTATTATCCACATTGTGCAGGTTTAGAATGTAGAATTTGGAGCAGATTCCTTACTGTGATTTAGTTTAAAAGAAAAATTTCTGGTCCATGCCTGTAATCCCAGCAGCTCGGGAGGCTGATAGGAGGATCGTGAGTTCCAAGCCAGCCTCAGCAATGGTGAAGCCCTAAGCAGCTCAGTGAGATCCTGTCTTTAAATAAAATACAAAATAGGGCTGGGGATGTGGCTCCGTGCCCCTGAGTTCAATCCCCAGTAACCTACTCCCTGCAAAAAAATATCTCAAAGCCTAAGTTTCTACTCTCTATGGACCAAAACATATAGCTGAAAAATGACACCTGGATACCAGTCGTGCATTGACTGCTTCCCCAGTAAACACCCATGGGTCAGGCACTGTGCAGGTTCCCAGCTGAGGCTGGACAGGCAGACACCCCAGGTGACCACGTGGAAGAAAGTCAGAGTGTCCCTGTTATCCTTAAAGTGCAGTGGATGCCTTCTAGACACCTGCTGTACAGTGTGGTCCCCTTAGTTACCAACATTGTATTGTGCACTTTAACACTGGTTAAGGTAGATCTTGTGTTGTGTTCTTAAAACACACACACAGCAGTGAGAAGTGAGTTAAAAAAAAGCAAGAAAGGTCATTTAAAAAACTTTAAAAAACATTTTTAGTTGTAGGTGAACATAATACCTTATTTTATTTATTATTTATTTATTTATTTATTTATATGTGGTGCGGAGGATGGAACCCAGTGCCTCACGTGTGCTAGGCAAGCGCTCTGCTACTGAGCCACAACCCCAGACCCATTTAAAAAAATTGAAGGGTGCAAAGGTCCTTTTAAAAGGCTATTGTGGGAGGTTGGCAGGTTGCTAGCTTTTCAGTTCTCTTGGTTTGGAGGACAGACTCGGAGGAATTCTGTTTATCGTCATGTTTGTATGTGGAGATTTAAAAAGGAGTTCTTTATGTCCGTGTCATATGCGTCCCAAAGGATCTGCTTAAATCAGGCCAACAGGATAGGAAGGCTTTATTCCACTGGGTAGGGTGGGGCTCCAGAGAACCCCAGGCATGGTGGAGGCGGGGAAGGCCCATGGCATCTTTGACCTTGGGGCTACTTGCCTGGGAGTGGCCCGTCTGGATCTGTGAGAGGGAAAGCGACTTGCCAGCCGTGTGGGAGCCTCCGCTGTGCTCACGGAAGCCAGTCGGGGACATCAGAGGAAGGGACTGTGTGTGCAGACGGTAGCTATGATGGCGGCACCTCCCCGGCCGGACACTCTGGACTCCACTTCTTCACTGGAGGTGGTGCCTCGTGCACTGCGGAGAACTTAGGAGTGCCGATGACCGAGCTGAAAGGCCTTTCCTGCGAGCGAGGTGCCTGGTGTTCTGAACCTTCCTGCACTGCCTCACATATGAGCTTTTGGGGGATGCCTCACATCCAGACCACAGCAAGTGGCACTCGCCTGTAATCCCAGCGGCTGGGGAGGCTGAGGCAGGAGGATCGTGAGTTCAAAGCCAGCCTCAGCAAAAGCAAAGTGCTAAGCAACTCAGTGAGACCCTGTCTCTAAATAAAATACAAAACAGGGCTGGGGATGTGGCTCCGTGGTCGAGTGCCCAGGTTCAATCCCTGGTACACCCAACCCCCTCAAAAAAGGAGTATGTGGGTTGGGCCCCCAACCTCAGCCACCCGAGTGAATGGTCAAGGGGAGGTGGGTTGCTGGTGGCTTGGCATGGCTCCCCTCCTCCTCGTCCTTCTAGATTCCTGCCAGCATTCTGAGGTCACTCACATGCTATCTTTGGGGGCTCTTACCTCTGAAGTAAGAGGTTCACTCTTTCTTGTTCACTTCTTCAGCCTCCAGTGCATCTGCTTGCTGGGGGGTTGGTGACATGGCGTGACACTTGTGCAATTTTGGGTTTGGCCGTGACTCAACCTCCCCTATTGATGTCACCTGCTTGTCCCTCTGCTTATGAACGTTGGGCCCACCTCTCTCATTCTGTATAAGCCTTGCCACATGCATCATTTAGGGCAAGAACCCCGTCTGGGCAAAGATGTTACCAGGAGTTAAATCCTCAAACAGGGGTGCTCAGAGGTTGACCCTGACCCCTGTCCTGGAACAAATCTTTGCTTTTTCTTTAACTTTCATTTCCACAGAGTCATGTGCACCTGCTCCACTCGGGCCCTCATTTAAATTCCCGAAAGGCTGAATTCAAAATCGTCCCCTGTCATAGGACATTCCCAGGCCCTCCCTGGGCATTTTGTCCCCATCTGGCCTGGCCCCCTAACAATGTAGCAGAATCCTTTCCTTCCCATCCCTGGACATGTTTAGGGATCCCAGTTCTAGGGTGGTCGCGAACCCAGGGTCCCACTCTGGGAACCTCAAGGCAGAGCATTGGACAAAAATGCCGTCCTTTCAATTTATCCTGTAGATTTCACTTCAGACCAAGACAAATATGGAGTTTTGAGCTCCAACCTATTAAAGGGATTTATGAGTAACTAAAAATAGGAAAATTCATTACATTCTTTTCTTGTAAGAAGCTGGATTTACTTTGCCAAATGTGTCTCAGAAAAAGCTTCTTTTCCCCCCTGTCAATAGTTATATTTGTGGCCATTCCCAGCAGGGTTGATTGTCCATTAAATAATCACAATATAGGAGAATCCTCAATCAAACACCATCTTAGCTCAGGAGTACCTAGTTAGATCTCGCTTTCAAGAACCAAGATGCTCTTTGAAGTGACTTTTTGGTAAAGTCACTGAGAAATACCAGAAATGCACCAGAAGGAGAAAATTTTAAACGTGGCTCTGGTTCAGGGGCAGGGAGAGAGTAGGGGCAGGGAGGGGTGGGGCCAGCCAGCTGGAAACCCCGCCCCTCCAAGAGGCTCCGCCCCTCCTGGAGGCCCCGCCCCTCTGGGAGGCCCCAGACAGCAAGGCGGGGCTCCACTCCTGCTCGGCTTCCCTGGCCCTCCGCTCCCCGCCTGCTCTGTACCATTATCAGCCCAAAGCAGAAAGAGCAAGAGATGGGAAGAGGCCTGGGCGATGATCTCAGAGCCCACAGGAAGGCAGCCTTTGCTGCGCGGACAATTTACAGCTGCTCTCTGAAGCGCAGTGCCTTCTGTAATGCAAGGTACAGGGAGTACAGCCCTGGAGGGAGGCATTCCGTGTGCTAGAAACGTCTGTGCCAGGCTGGAGACGCGGCCTCCGAGACAAATTGCTCATATAACCAAATCGTGCGCTGGGCCTCTGCCCCGGGGCTGAGGTACACTCTCTCTGCCCTGTCCGGCCTCCTGTTGGCTCCTGCTGGCTTCTGCTGTGGCCAGATTGACCTCTGTCTTATCCCACGCACTCTGGGCTCCCCCGTCTTCTGCTCTGAGGAGGGGTCGGATATGGACTCTGGTGAAGTTTTCCCCTGGAATCCACTTACCAAAGGCCACTCGGAGCCCCCATGAGGACTTCCCTGGAAGTGGCAGTGGTGGTATTTTGGAGGGCTTGGGTGGGTTTATGTTATCCACTTCACAACTTCAGGATGTGGGTGTCCCCCAAGCTTATGTGCTAGGAACTTGGTCCCACGTAGTATAGCACTGAAAGGTAGTAGGTTTTTAAAAGGCGGGGCCTACTGGGAGGAGATTAGGTCATGGGAGCACCATCTCCAGAAGAAGTTAGTTCCCATCTGGTGACACTAGGTTGGCTACTGAGAGTAAGTTGTCATAAAGCAAGTTTGGCATTCTTGGTTCTCCATCTTTCTTTCACTCTTGCCATGTGACCTCTGTCACATGAGCTCCTATCATCTGATGACAGTTACCATGAGGCCCTTACCAGAAGCTAATGTCAGTTGGACCTTCAGAACTGTGAGCTCTATTAACCTACCTTCTTTGTATAGCACTCAGCCTCAGGTATTTTGTTACAGCAACACAGAACTAGTTGGAGGTAGTGGTGACACAATTCATGAATGTACCAAATCCTATGAAACCGGACCTTTGAAAATGTTTGAGTTTCATCTCAAGAAAGGACTAAAACGCCTCCCCTCAAGCCTCCCGCCACAGCCCAGTCCCCAGCCCTCCAACCGTCCTCCCTCTCTAAGGCTGGGCCAGCCCTCCCCACATGTGCCCTTGCAATGTCGGCCTGACGGGCGGGTCCCAGAGGCACTCTACCCTCCACCAAGGGCCGTTAGTGATGGACAGACATTTCTGCCTGTCCTGTTGACCCGAGTGAGGAGCAGTGACGAGTAGCTTGCACAGCAGAGGGAGGTCTAGTTTTTCACGAGTCAGTAGCATCTCCAGTGTTCTGGGCCCCAGAGGGTGGGAGACACAACTCTCAGCCCCACGAAACTCCCAAGCATCCAGTGCGAGAGCTGGGCTATCATGGTGGATCGGTGGATCGTGTGTGGTCGGTGTGGGACTCCAGAGTCAGAGTACACTGAGCCGGGCGGGGGCGCACGCCTGTCATCCCAGCAGCTCGGGAGGCTGAGGCAGGAAGCTCGCGAGTTCAAAGCCAACCTCAGCAACACCAAGGTGCTGAGCAACTCAGTGAGACCCTGTCTAAATAAAATACAAAATAGGGCTGGGGACGCGACTCAGTGGTCGAGTGCCCCTGAGTTCAATCCCCAGTACCAAACCAAACCAAACAGAAAACCAGAGGTAGACTATGCTGGACAGCAGCTCTGCCTTTGCATCCTCCCTGCTCCATGACCTTGAGGGAGCCCCTCCCTCTCGCCCAGCCTGTGCATTTATGCCTCAGAGGGTCACGGGAAGGCGAGGTCATGAGAAGTGGCCAGAGCGCAGTGAGCAGTGGCTGATGTTAGAGATGACCCTTTCGCCACCTTTGCAGGATAACTTGGCTTTTTGGAATTTTGACTTCGAGTTCCTCAAATATTACCACACACATCCCCCTCTATCCTCAGCCTTCCTGGGGAGCCTGTGCAATTCCGACTCAGTCATGAGGGTCCCTGGGGTGTCGAGGATGCCAGAGAGCAGGTGACTTGAGGGTCTGGGCATCACGTGGACTGCGAGTCAGCTCGGATTCGCCTACTTGCTTATGTTTGGACTAATTGCAGTTTACTAAACACTTCCACAGTAATTTTCTCACTTGCTTTCACAAGTACCCCAGGAAGCAGATTTCTTCCCCATCTTTCCAGATGAGAAAGAGGAGGCTCAGAGGTTAGGTGACTTGCCTAATGTCACACAGCAAAGAGCAGAGCTGAGAGTCAAAGCCAAGCCTTCGGATTCCTCGTGTGACTTCCAGGTCAGAGCTCTGTCCACTAAGGGGAGGTCTTCACCAGCTGAGCACTGTGGGGTGGGGGGCACCCTGTCGTCACTACTGTTAATCCATTTTTCTGTTGCATTAACTGGGGCCCCTGGTGGGTGGTGGGTGTAATTAAAAGAAGGTTCACACGTATCCTGCCTCTGGGGAGCTTACACTCGCCGAGGGACTGTCAAAGTTCTGCGGTTCCTGCACTTCAGCAGGGTGAGGGAGGGGGCCCAGCGCAGAGCGGCCTGCGCCCTGGGCAGTCAGGGGACCCGGCTCTGCAGCTGGACAGCCTGGGAAAGCTGCCCAGACTCACTGAGTCTCAGTTCAGCGTTCTCATCTGTCACATGGAGATCAGCAGAATACCTGCCACAGAGCCTTACTCTAGGGACTGGGGGAAAAGGTCTACGTAGAACATTCAGCACTATGTCCACCGTCGCCATGTCATCCACACAGGCCACCTCTGTCCCTCACCCACCATCTTCAGCAACACACTGGACCTTAGCTGATCCCACTTGTTCGGTGAACAACCGTAACCTTGGGATTAAGTGCTTTGTGCGCTCAAAGTCAGGTGCCTTTTATCTGGGCATGCGTCTATGCCCAGATCTGGGATCTATAGAGTGCTAAAGCACCAGGGTATGAATGGCAGATGTCAAGAATCATACTTTGAGAGTTTTTTTTTCAACTCTCAGGCACAAAAGAAATTTTGGGGAAGAAAGCTTAATAATAAAAATATTTTTTACAGCTATTTGTCAGACATACACATACATCTATCAGATATATATGTATATAAATATCAGGTGTGTGTATGTGTGTATGGTGTATATGTATACATACATGTATGCATATGTATACACCTAACATGTAATGCATATATACACACCCCCATATATATTTGACATATATAATGCATATATATACATATCTGCATACATATATCTAATATTTATAGAAAATAGATGTAAAATGTTATGATTTTAAAAACTATATAACTCTAACCATATATGTACATACATTGTTTTTTAAAGCTACCAAAATACAGTAAATTTTAATAGGTGAAGGGGGAGAAACAACACATTTCTTTTAAAGAGAGATGTTAAGGGATATGTAAGAAATGACAATGTCCTATCTCATCTTTTTGTTCATTATCCAAATGTTTTCTGGGAAAAAAAAATGGAAATAAAACTATCTTCAAAAGGAGGCCAGGCTTGGTGGTGCTAACACCTGTAATCCCAGTAACTGAGGAGACTGAGGCAGGAGGATCACAAGTTCAAAGCCAGCCTCAGCAACTTAGAGAGGCGCTAAGCAACTCAGTGAGACCCTGTCTCAAAATAAAAAACAAAATAGGGCTGGGGATGTGACTCAGTGGTTAAGTGCCCCTGGGTTTAATCTCTCTGTTACCAAAAATAAAGGTGCCCTCCTTGAATACTGAAGGTAAGCCACTTTCACGCGTAATGGCATTTAGGTCAGCCGCCATTTTAATAAAATAGATGACTAAGTGTGAATTAAATAAGGAAGGGAGTAATCAGGTGGAATTTATGTGATCCTGAAGCTGGAATAAAAGTCTATGAGATGGAAAAAAAGAAGCCCATTGGGGACTCAGCCAAGTCCCTAAATAATCAGGAGGCTGAGCGGAGTGGCAGGCTCTCAGGAATCAGCATCCAGGGGCACAGACGCGGCCTATTAAAAATTAACAAAATAGTTCGAGATTACTATTTTAAGCATTCTGAGTTGGCAAAAGGTAACCGCCTGGCTGCACAGATGACTGGTTTGATTCTTAACAGCCGATTGTGAAGGAAGTGGGCCACAACAGGCTTCCAGACAGGATGCGGCCGCCATCAGCTCTGAGACCCCAACATGGGTCCCTCTAAATATAAGGATCAGCAGTTCCCCAGGGAGCAGACATGAGAAGCCCAAGTCTGATTTCCCATCACTCTTGAGCATTTTCTAGCAAATGAAGGGCTAGTCTGGAACTGGGGGTGGGGCTGAGGGGGGATTGGTTATAGGGACCCTTAGGAACGGGGGTCCCAGCAACAGGGCCAGAATGGCTAGTGTAAGCATCATGGAAGAGTTGAGTGGGTTGGGGTTTTGGACCACTGCAGAAATCTGTTTTTATTTTCTGTATTTCCTAATGCTTTGACATCTTGGGGCCTAGCTGACCTCTAATTCCCCGAGATGGCAGATGACTTTGCTGAAGCTGGGAATGAATGTATCTTCCACATGCAAGACAACCAACTCTGAACCCATACACCCAAGTGCTTCTTTGATCAAGCTCTGACACTCTGGGCCACTGTCCACCTTCCCCTTCAGCCCAGAGCCAGGTACCTGACAACCCAGAGTAGCCCTTACACCCCAGAACCCACAAAAATTATTCAAACCAGCCAGTCCTAAGCCCATTCATCCTTCCTGCAGAAACCACAATAAAGTCTCCGGCTTGTGTTTTCCCTTTGCTCTCTTTACCTCCGGATGGACCTGGTGCATCTCTGTTGGTCCCTGCCTGGTGTGCTCCCTCCTCTTGGGACCTGTGAGTAATAGACTGCCTTTTCGATGGCGGGCATCTCCTGATCCACAGGTCTCACCATACCTGAATAATAATAAAACTTACATTTTAAGCAATCTTGTCAAAACCGAAGACCATTACAGTGTCACATGCCTAGAGAAGGTAAAACTGAGAAAGCAACCTTGGGCTCCATGATGCAGGGCCCTTCCCCCCTGCACGAGGCACCTGTACCTCCCTCCACAGGCAGTGGGGAGCTCTGCACACTTCTGAACAGAGTGACAATGGTTGCAGGCGTATTTGAGGGAGATCAATACTGCCCTGCACTGTGGAGGTAGGGAGGCCAGTCAGGGAGGCCAGTAAGGAGGCTGTAGTGACCGCCCAGGCATGCAGGCCAGGCACAAGGTCATGGTGGAAGGAATACAAAGGAGGCCTCAATCAGAAGAGACAGGATGTGCCAACGAATAGAATACAGGAAACATGGGAGGAAGAAGAAAAATGACCCAGAGCTTCCAAACTTTGGACTCTTGAAAGGTAGAGGGGCCCTGGAAAGATGAGATCTAGATGTGAGGGGTACTGGACGTCCTCGTTGCCTCTTCACAAACCTGGGCGATAGCAACCCTCCTGTGCGTCCCCTTTCAACAAGTATCTGCCCAGTGCCTCCCAGGCTCTGTCCTCGGTGCTGAGAATCACATGGCCCATGACCACACCGCCCGCCCGCTGCAAGCCTCTAGTCTCGGGCGGAGATGAAGGAACCACTTTTCCACTGGAGAACATCCTGACCCAGGAATTGCAGGCCAGAGACTTCGTGGCCCGCCCTTCTCCAGCCGCTCTGTGCATTTTGCCCTTGGAAACACGCTCTCACCTGCCTTGTCGACCTCAGTCCCACCCACAGGACATCAGCAGAGCTCTCAGCAGACAAGTCAGAGTCACTTCTAACCTGAGCATTTATTTCTCCCTTGAGTTTATTCAATATGTGTTTCCAACGAGAACGAGAAGAGTCAGGAGACCAGCGAGGGTGAGTTTCCGGGGAATGATGAACACTTCCTCAGTCACGGCTTGTCCCAGGCTCCGAGGAGCAGAAGCACCTGCACCTGGAGCCACAGACCAGCCTCGCTTACCTGGTGCACACCATTGCATCTGTTTTCCTTCTGCATGCAAAACCATCATTTCACTTCCACCCGCTTCTCTGATACGAAGCCTGAGAGTCCCCGGCCAACAGCAAAACCACAGACTGGGGACAAAGAGAAATGCTTCCATGAGCAAAACCATAAAAAGCATGCTAAGAATAGGAGTAGCGCTTTCTCCAACCGTCCGGCTCGCTTCGATCCCTGAGGCTGAGGTTGGCACATCTGCTGTGGCTGTGGACAAGAGCTGCCGGTATTGTCCTTACTGACCCAAGCACCATAAATAGTTCCTCCAGGTTCTCTCATTGGGGATGAACTTGGGTAGGTTAGTGATGGGGTTAAAAAAACAAGCAGAAGATAAAAGGTTTTCATCACTGAATAATTCCCATTTTATCATCACTTAGCATAACTTCTTTCTGCCAATTTGATCATCACTTACAATATCTTCCATTAGGGTAATAAGGCATTAAGTACATGTTGATTGCAAATAATCTGGTTACTTTCACTAATTATATAGAGGCTGCTTTTTTTTTTCTAGTTAAAATATAATTTTAAACCATTTCTACTTCCTAAAAACAGGACATACTGAAGCGAGGAGACACATATGCTGTACAGATAGAAAATGAGACTTTTGTGTATTTGGAAAGTACCTGATTACAAGATGGAAATGAATGGAGAATATATCTTTAGAAATGAAGAATACAAATGGCTCATTCTGGTTGATTTGCTCTCACTTTTTTCTCCCTCGGGGTCAAATTAATATGTTTACTCCTGATAAGCCGTTTTATGTGGCTGAAGATGTTGATGCTCAGATACCATCTCACAGAGTAGGGATCTCCCCTGAACACACAGTCTTTACAGAGATTAAGTATAAATTGCCAGCCCCTGAATTTTATGAGTCTTCCATAGCTCTGAAGTGCTGGCTTAAGTAAGGGATAGAGAGGCTTTGGATGCATTATACTGTCATTTAGGACTGCTATTAAACTTTGTAAGACTGTCCACTATAAGTCCAGCTTTCAGATGGCTGTCATTGCTCAATAGAAATAGTGACATCTCTCTCACTACCAAGTTACTTGCGTACTGACATATGGACTGTATTCAAATTATTTGTTTCCAATTTGATAAAATATCCCTTGGCTGTTTTCAAATTTATAATAAATTATAAATGTCCCTAGCCTTCACAGAGCTGGATTTTCAGCGACAGCATTTTTGATATTTCTGGGACTAGACATGATTTCCTTTCACCCACAGACATTTTCTAATCTATTTTTCAGTAATATGTCCAGATCGTTTCAGCTTGGAAGGAATAAAAAAAACACAGATTCCAATAAAAATAATGATAATTATCGTTTGCACGGTGTTGTGTTTTCAACTACAGCAGCCCCCTTATCCATGGTTTCTCTTTCTGTGGCTTTCGTGACTGCAGTTTGAAATCTTTAAATGGAAAATTACAGAAATAAATGATTCATAAGTTTTAAACTGCACACCGTTCTGAAGAGTGTGAGGAAATCTTGTTCGTCCCACTGCATCTTGCTCAGGTCATGATCGGTCCCTTTGTCCCGTGTATCCTCGCTGTATATGCTACCCACCTGTTAATGGCATAGCAATCTTCTCAAGCATCAGATCAACTGCCGTGGCACTGCAGTGCTGTATCAGATAGCACTTCCCTGACATCCAGAGTTTGATGCTATCCAGTTTCAGGCACCCACTGAGAGTCTTAGCGCATATCCCCTACAGATAGAGGGGGATCACTTTATATAACATAAAAACAATTTTATGTTATATTTTCACTTTCCCTCTGGCAGATCCTGAGCACTAGGAAGACATGTGTTATTTGTTATACTTTATAGACTAAGCAGGTTTTTGCCCATTTTTCAGATGAGAAACTGTGGCTTAGAGAGACTCTGTGACTTGCTCAGAGTCATACATCAAGTTGGTGTTGGCATGGGAACGAGAAGGTCCCAGGTGGCCTAACCAGCCACCTTTCAACCACAAAGCATGAAGTACATAAGAGCAACAGGAAATACAAACCAGCCTGCTCACTGTTAACTAAACTACAGTGTGTCTTCACGGCGTTCTTCCTGAGCAGGTCTTCCACCAGGACCCGGCTTTGTTAGATTTGACCAGATTGGGCTGATCTAGGGTCTGACTACCTCTTTGCATGGTGTCTCCATGTTTTGCAGTTACCTTCAGATTCATGTGAAAGGGGGCCCAGCGTGACCAAAACCACGTGCAGGGTGCACTTGAGTGACTGTGGGGGACACCAACTGTGCCACCCCCATTGCTGAGACCCTCTAGGGTCATCTATCATGACTGCACCCTGAGGTTTCTCTCGAGTTGCTCTGGTTTCCTTCCTTGAGTAAAGAAAGGCAGGTAAAGTTGTCTCCCTACAGGATTCCAAAGGTCAAGTAAAAAAATTTAGCATAATGCAAATTCTAAAGCCCCCAAAGATATAAGCATATCCCTTCTGATTGCAAACGGCCACTCGATGACAGTATATTAATTTCCTGGGACACTGTTATGATGCATGGTATTTTATTTGGGCAAACCAAGGTCAACAAAGTTTAGATACAGAAGGTTCAAGTCCAGGGAGGTCCAGAAGCTCCTCAGTACGAGAGTTTTCCTTTACTTCCCTCCCTCCCATCCATAGATACGCCTACAACTAGAATCCTACCTCGTATGTTCCTGGGTGATTCCAGAGCTAAGGGAAACAGGTCAGTGCTGGGAAGGATGCTCCCAACCTGAACCTGAAGATCTTTGCTCCGTGACGTTCTCCCTCTTGATTCTGCATGTAGCATTTCAACTACAATAAGCAGGAATAGCTTGGCTTCCCTAAGTGCAAAATCGCCAAGGTAAGGTTTCCTGTGTGTCCTCTGTCGGATCTCTGGGAGTTGAAAGGTTGTGGGGACGTGGCCTTCAACAGTTTGTCAGATTATGCAGCATCTTTGCAAGACACATGCATGGTGTGCTCCGACAATCTCTCTGCTAACAAGAACACAGTTCTAATTATTCCAAATTCTGCTAAAATTAGGCCCAAATGTTCAATTTTCCACGTGTTCCTCTTAATTAAAAATGAAATGGAAGAGGAAGAGAAACCATCAAAATTATATAAATAAAAGCAGATGGAATGCAGTATTGGAAGCTCTCTTCTATAATAATATTTCCTTTAATAAAATTCATTGGCTAATTCGGTTGATAAAAGCAGTGTTGGAATTAAATAAGAATTAACATACACTTGGGTAAATATTTGTAGTTTCCTTCATGTGCTACCATGATAAAGGTAATTTAGCTTAAAAACAGTCATCATCTTTCTTCATAACCAATAAAGCATTACTAATTATGTGTGTTAATATGGTACAATATGGAATTGAATAGAGATTTTTATCTTAATAACATCTCCATTAAATGAAAGACGGTGTTGTATGACAGGAAAGATAAGTCTGTTTATTCCAAATGCGCACATCAGATGAGGGAGAGACATTTTCCACACTATTCTAGCTAACAACATTGCTCACTCTTGGAAGCAATGGTTTTCGTGGAATAATCTAGGTGATGTTCCATTGAGAAAGTGATACTTTAATTATGGTGTAAAAGATACTGGCCTTCACCTTTCTGTGTCTGATAGGTTGTTTCTATAAACAAGACACCGGGTAGGAAATGATCTGAGCCCATTGCAATAAAACAAGCATCCTTTGCAGGTATTTCACCACCTCTGAGCCTTTGTTAGCAGGACACCAGGACGTGAGCAGCCAGGGACTGCTGTCTCCTGTTGTGGGGTGAGGGGGGCAATAAGAAAGATTAACTGGGAGAGAGATGCACCGAGGTGTCAGCCCCTTCTTTAGAGCCCAGGTGTGCCCTCGGTCACTCCTCTGACCACCCTCCTGCTGCCTGGTGATGTTTCAGCTGTTTTTCCGCCAGACTCGACTGGCAGGATCCCCTGCAGAATCCCTGCTAGTGAGCAGAAGGATCCAGGCCAGAGAAGCAGGAGCCAAGGTCTGGTGGAGAGAGGGGACTCGTTCCTCAGCCCAGCTCCCTCCCTTCCCCACGTGGGCCTGGACAGTTTTGCTTTGATTAACTCGTCATTTTCAAGGCACCATCTGCCCTGGAGGGCCAGGAGATGATTGGAATGTCAGTCGTTTTGTCTGTTAATTTGTTTGTTTGTTTGTTTTTAAATCACATGTCACAAACTACCCGTTCAGAGCTGTGGATTTGCTCTGAGCATGCAGCCTTCGCATCTGCGTGAGGATAGGCACCCATGTCATGTCCCGGCCTCCAGGAGCAAGCGTCCCCAGCCTGTGTGTAGGGCCCAGGAAACCTACGGACACACTGCTGCCTTTGGCCACACGCGTCACGCACACACCAGATAGGAGGAAGCGTGGGTGAACGGCCAGAGTCGATATTAAGCACTGGCTCAGAATTGAAAGCAGTTTGGGAATGATTATAAACCTCCCCCAAAACATGCTGTTTGAAAAATCAGTCTGCAGAAGCGGATGCCAACCCTATTTTTATACCAGCCTGACTGAATTCTTAATAACCAAAAAAAAAAAAAGAAGAAAAGAAAAAAAAAAAGAAAAATAAAGTGGGAGATGTAATAAATAATGAACCGCACACACTAACAGCTTAGCATCATAAGGAGACAGATGGAAAACTTCTCTCCCGAGATCACTGCTTCAAGAATTAGAGAAAGGGATTCTGGACATGTTAAGGGTGGATAGTTCAGGCCTGAATTTCAATGAGGTGGGAAGACTTTTTAGTATAAATGGTAGATTTTCATGACTCCCTTTTAGGAAATACAGAAATGATAGCATTTGTCTGTTTCCTCCAGGACTCAAAAAGCAAAACCCCCAAAGCTCAGGCTCTCTCAGCCTGTCTGATTCAATTCAATGAGGGAAGACACTGCTTGGTGGCTTGTTTCCTCTGGAAGTGCTACAATGCCATCATCTGTCCAAGGAAAGAAAGGAACGCCCGTCCCTGTCCTGAAAGTTGTCAGAAAACGGGAGCGTGGGGAATAAAGGAGTTACCTCCAGGAGAAAAGCCTGCCAGCCTTCCGTCCAATGGGCTGAAAGACCAGTGACCGCTTCTCAGACTCCCAGGGTCCAATGTTCTGGACCGGAACTGCAGCAGGGTCAGCAGTGGTACAGATCCAAGAGCAGGGCTGAGGCTGGGCCCTGCCTCGTGGGGACGGCCCTGAGTTCTCACACCCACTCCGACCAGTCCTGGAAGGAGGCCCCTCCACAGATGCACACACCGAGCACAGGCCATCCCAGACTCTCACCCACCCACAGAATCCTGTCCTGCCCAGCTCTCTTGAGTCCCTCCCTCCTGGCTGCCATCACCCCTGAAGTTATTGGACGGTGCGTCTTTTCGAGATGCAGAGCTGTGTGCCCGTAGCTCTCCCCACTGGTCAGGAGTCCCCGGCTCCCTCGGCAAAGGGGATTTTTAGACCCTGACTTCTCGGCTCTTTCAAGCATCGTCATCTTTTCCACGTGCCTTTCCTAATAGAATGGCCCTGAGAAGTCCTCGAGGTAAAATTTGTGTAATGGTCTGGTTAGGGTCAGGGACCACTTGGAGCAAGCCAGAGGACATGCGCCAATAGGGATCTGAACCTCCGCCATGTTTACAAACCACAGCATCCAGTGGGCCAGTTCCTCCAAACCCCAGCTGACTTCTTAAAGGAATGAGACCCTTAGAAACAATGCATGCTCTGTTCTCTCGGGCACCCTACAAAGAACGGGGTGCTCCAGTTTCACCAACATGCCTCTGATGAACCTGCAACCCACAAGCCTCGAACACCAAGGGATTGTAGCATGGAAGGTCAAGTGCAAACTCAAGTTCCGAATGTCAAACAATAGGAGATCAGGAGTGAGACGAACTTCCCTCTTCACGGTCACAAAGGAGAGCAAACGATAAGGTCAAAAGCATGTTTTCCCCCCAAAACCAAGAGAAACAACAACACACCCAAGACATCAGCCATCAAGATTGTGATTATATCAGTTTTCCCAAGGTCACGCTAGGAGAAGAAGGCAGTTGGGGAGAAACCAAAAGAGGCACAGATTCCTGTCCATCTGCTACTCCTGCCACATGGACAGGTCAGAGCAGGTGGTGGTGCTCACCGGGTCATGGAATCAGGGGAAGGCTACTTTGCTTTTTTAAACGTATTAGAAAATGTTCAAACTCATAGGTATTTACAATAATTATTCCTATATAGCCATAATTGAGATACTCATAACATTAGCATTTTGCCACATAGACTCCATCTTGCTATGTAGAAATGTATCATTTCATTTGATTTTTCTGAGCCTCCTCAGACTGAGATGTAGGTGTGAGAATCCCCTACATACTTCAGGACAAATCTCCCATGAATAAGAGCGTTACAGTACAGAACACAAGGGAACTCAGTTTCTATTACTGCATAGCAGATTCCCACAAATCTAGCAGCTTAAAACAACTGCCTCATGGTTCCTGGGGGTCAGGAGTCTGGGCACAGCTTAGCTGGGTTCTCTGTATGGGGTTGTACAAGGTGACAGTCAAGGTGCCAGCTGGGGTCAGGATCTCATCTAAGGCTCGACTGGTGAAGAATCTGCAATTTTTTTTTTTTTTTTTGGGGTGGAGTTCAGTCCCCTCTACAACTATAGGATTGTGGGTTTCAATTTCTTGTAGGTCACCTGCTGGAAGCTGTCTTCAGCTCCTGGGGTCACCCTCTGTTAGTTCCTCCCAACGTAAGCCACTCACAACATTGCAACCTGCATCTTCCAAACCAGCAAGGGAGTGAGGGACCCGGCAAGCTGGGGCTACAGTTGCCTGTCCCACAGTTGTGCAGGGCTGTACACGCAACCATGGACCTCCGGTTGCTTTCGCCATATTCTCTGCTCGCTCTCAAGGGGAGGACGTCACACAAGACAGCAATACCAGGGAGTGGAGATCATGGCGCCACTCTATGACCAAGTTCGGGAATTAATATTGACACGGTCCTTCTCGTGCATTAGAATCTGACATCAGCTTGCCCCAGGTGGTAATATTGACTCTATTTGGTGTAGGTGGTGTCCACCAGATTTCCTATCTGTGAAACTGACCAATTTTCCCTTTATAATTATTGTCACAGTCTGTTCCTCAGTCAAGGTGGGTGTGCCACAGAGGGTTTCAGACAAAGACATGGCGATAGCTTTGGGTGCAGCCATTGTGGTGGGTGGGACATTGGCTACGTGCTGTTCTGAGCCTGAGAGTTAACCTGTACACAGTGTTTCTCTTGCGTGTCCTGGTATGTTTAGGACCACCCTAGACCCCTAATGGATCTGCTAACGATAACAATCCCCATTCCTTCCTGGTCTCTCTCCTCCCCATCCACTAGCCCCCAGGAGGGCTCCTCGGCTGGGCAAGTCTGACAGCTTCCCTCCGCCAATAGCAACGACTGCACTGGATTCCTGCCTCCCTAAAAGGATTTCCTTCCGGTTCTCAGGTTTTAAACCGCAGAGCGTTTTCTGGCAGGGCCAGCCCATAAATGTGCTTAGTTTGGCTAGAGGCAGACAATGAGCCACCCCGGGGCTCTCCTCTATCGGGCACTGGAATGTTCCCTGGGCACTGCTTCCTAGGGGTGGACCTGGCCTGAGCAGTGAGTGCTGGGCCAAGGCTGACACCTTTCTGACACCTTTCCTGGGACAATAGGGAAGGATGGAAACAGAAACTCCGACTCAGGACTCAGGGAAGTTTAATTTCCATGATGGGACCAACATTCAAACGATAACATATTAATCACTTAAAAGAGAGCCAATACCAGGGTTTCCAGTGGCAATTAAGAGGTGACAGTGTTGGAGTCAGGTTCCCATGCCATTTCCCATTCCTGGCTGTGGGACCTTGGGCATGCTACGTAGCCTGGTAAGGGGTTGAACGTTTGTCACCTCCTCCCAGGGACTGATCCATCCTAAAGCTCATGAACTGTAAGGATTTTGCATTTGTGATTTTTTTTTTTTTTAGCATTGGTTGGAGAGGGTACCTCAAGTTAGTTAAGCTCCAAAAACTTACATCAATTTCTGCCCATTTATATTTTTGGGGGGCTAGAGGGACACTGGGGATTGAACCCAGGGGCACTCAGTCACTGAGCCACACCCCCAGCCCTATTTTGTGTCACTGAGTTGCTTAGCGCCTCACTTTTGCTGAGGCTGGCTTTGAACTCTCAATCTTCGTGCCTCAGCCTCCCCAGACACTGGGATTATAGGCCTGCACCACTGCGCCTGGCAACTGATGCTCTGTTCCCAAGGAATAAGTGTAACAGTGGAATCAACAGCTTTATTGATGATGTAGCCCACAGAGAGGCTGGAATTCTCTGGAAGGGAAACATTATGTCCCATGATCCTCTAGGCCTTGGCTCAAACTTCTCTCCTCCCCCACCTGTCTGGTCTCATGAAACTATATAGGTGGAAGTACTGGGCAGTGGTCCGGTGTTGTTCGTATGTCAGAGGGAAATACGTTCTGCTTCCAGGTCTTCCTCCTCCAGCAGGAGGTCTGGCTCCTGGTTACATGATGGAATCCAGTGAGAGATTCTGAGAAATACAGGTCCCTGGGCCCCACCCCAAGCTGATTCCATCTGAGTCTCCTGGATGGGACTCAGTCCTTGGCACTCTGCTGAGGTGGCTCAGATGATGCTCCTGCGCTGCCGAGGTTGAGAACCACAGCTTTGGAAAGCCACCCTGGGCCTCCCGGATCTCCTGCTCCCTCAGTGTCAGCCCTGGAAGGTTTCTCTTTGCGTTCATTCTGAGCTCAGCGTTTGCTTCCTGGGACTGCCATTTGCCATGTTTTTTCTCAGCCCCAGGGAATACCTTTTCAGCCTCTTCCCCACCCTGCCTCTCGGCTTCCTCTGGACATTTGAACGGCTCTGAGATTGAGAACAGGAAGTCCCCGCTGACTGCTAAGGGCGCACCAGGGTGCAGCTATGTGGGACCGTAGCCCCTCTTCCGGGCCAGTCCTTCCCGTCTCATCCGAGCCCCACGAGAAACCTGCAGAGGAAGGAGGCTGTTAGCCCCATTTTACAGGTAGACTTGGAGAGGTGGGGTAGCTCGCCCAAGGTAACAGGGCTACCTGAGCTGGAGCCGGGACTTACGCGGGGACCCGTGTGCTGAAGCCACGTGCTTCCTCTGCAGCCTGATGTCCTGACCGAGGCCTTATGGAAGCAAGTACTGACCAGAGAGAAAGTGTGTTTCGGACACCAGTTCCGTGATGATTAGGAAAACTAAATTTGAGCCTTCAGTTCTCACTGCACACTTTCCTGATATGATTCATATTCATGTCAGGTTTAGAAATGAGTGATTAGTTTAGCAATGAAATTTGGGTGCTTTCCTGAGTTCCTGTTGAAATAAATTAATAAGAAAGTCACCTACAAATATTTAATAGCCAATTAGGTGGTTTTTTGTTTTGTCTTGGGGTGGGACTCATTCTCCTTTGACAATTACGTTGGAAAGTTGCAAATAATCTCTGACTCTCATTTTCAACACCACCTATGTAAGTTGTCTCTTTTCAAAAATATCTATTTGAGATAGTAGGACTGGCTGGCAAAACTAGTCAAACCTAGAGGTCACTTCAGTCCGATGGGCTGAGAACAGCATGTGGGACCAAGAAGAGGCAGGCAGAGGTGCTGACGGCCCCTTCACTGACGGTTGCCCCTCTGAAAGCTGCATCTCCACACTGCTCCGTGCTTTGTAAGTGCAGAAAAGCAACATCCAATCCCGCTCTGGCCCCAGAAGACTCAGAACCTACCTGCTTAGTGCCTGTAGCCGGAGTCAAGAATGCGAAGTTTACCTTCCAAGACAGTTGCTCTGCGTTTATGGTTGAGAGTGATCCTGGAGCTTGCTAAACATCACTGGCCCAGGGCTGGGGCCACGGCAGGGCTCAGGAAGCTGCCACACTGCTGAGCATCCATTCATCTCAGGGACTGTGACCCAGTCATGAGATGAAGACTTAGAACTTAGCATCACAGACTCAGGACACCTCAGGACCCTGTCCAACCTCCTCCTCACCTGATCCCCAGTCTTCTAAACTCTCTGGGCTCCTAGGGTCAATGCTGGTGGAAGGAAGGAAAGAGAGAGGGGCTAGGCGGGGACAGAAGTTGGGCTGGGGTTAGTCTTGATGAAGGGCCAGCCGATACCACAGGGAGCTTTGGGGCAGGGATGGCCTGTCAATGGTGCCCTGAGATGGCGCGTCCTGAGACTGGGCTTTTCAAAATGCGCTGACAAGATATTCCTGAAAAGGGCTGACAGCCAGGGGCCATTGCCCAGCATCAATACCCAGTGCTAAGGCTGGGGTATGACTGGTGTCCTTAAAGTTCATGTGCTGGGAACATGGTTCCTAGTACGGCAGCACTGAGGTGGCGGGACCTTTCAGAGGAGAGGCCCGTGGGAGATAATTAGGTCACGGGAGCCCCACCCCTGGAAGGATCAACGCAGATCTCATAGGACTGGATTAGTTCTCATCAGAACGGGTCGCTAAAAGCAAGCCTGGCACCACCTGTCAATCACTCTTGCCATTCTCACACACCTTCCCTGCCACTGCGATACCATCTGCCATGAGGCCCTGTCCAGAGCCAAGAAGAAGCCAGCACACTGCTCTTAAACCTCTAGAACTGTGAGCTAAATAAATCTCTTTTCTTTATAAAGTTCCCAGCCCAAGGCATTTCATTATAGCAACAGAAAATGGATGAAGAAATCTGGCATTTGAGGAAGCAAGCCTTTCAAGTCTGTAGGGGATCTGGGTCCCTAAGGGTGTTTAGCATGGTTCTCATGACTACCCTCTCTATCCCCTTCCAGAACTTTGCACAACTAAATACTATAACTTCTTCCATGTGCTCAGCAAACACTGGGCTGAGGAAATCTATAACATTTCCCCATGATCTTATTCTGTCCCTGAAGACATACACACGGGTTCTACTGGTTTTTCCACATCATGGCCATACCCATATTTGAAGATAGCGACCAAATGCCAACACAGGCCAGGGCCAAAGGCAATACACACCAGACGCATTCTGCAGGTTCCTCTGTCTAAGGTTGCTATTAAAACCCATATTTATTGAAGAAATTTCTATTTTCCAAACCCTCTTCTTAGAAATTTTCCATTCAAACCTCACAACTAAACCACAGAGTAGAACTTACAAGATGATTATTCTCATTTTACCAAGAAAGAGAGAGAGAAATGCCCAGAAAGTTAAATAAGTTGCCTGACATCCCCAAGCAGTCAGTGACTGGGACGAGCCAAACACAGGTCCCTCTGGCCCCAGAGCAGCTTACAAGCTTCAGAAACATTGACTTTGGTCTTGGGACCCACCCAGGAAAGGTACATCAGGTGCAATGAACCACACACTGCTGGGTGTGGCCAGGAATTGGTGTCCGACACCCACTTCTAGAGCCAGAGCATTGGATGCCGTTGCCAGAGCCCTCGCCACACAAGATCACGGTCATCCTCCCTAGGACGCTCTCCCACGCCAGGGTTTCCTAGGTAGAAGACAGTCCTCAGGGAACCCTCCAGAGGTTCCGTCAGCCAGCTCAAATCTCCCTTCTTTCACTGATGAAGAAATTGAGGCCCAGAGAAATGTAATCACGTGGCCGAGGTCACTTCATGCAATTATCCTTCTTCACTCCTTGGAAATAGGATTCTTTCATGGTGTATGTTTGAAAGCAGCTCCAGATGTCTCAATAAAAATACTGTGACACACTTCCCTTTCTTTCCCAGAAAGACTTTTTTTTTTATTCCAAATTAGAATGTTTTAATAGAAGCAGGGAAGCAACCCCAAGAATGCAGAAAAACTAATGAACAGAAATGGAGCATGATGTGGTCAACCCCCTCTGGCCTTCCCATTGCCAGCGTCCTAACTAGGATAGGAGATCCCAGCTTTTGTCTTGGAGCTCCAATATACAGAAGGTCGAAAAGTCCAGATTTCATTATTAACATCTTTGCTTGAGCACAATGTACACCTCAGACCTCAGCAGCTCCCCAAACTCAATGCACATCTTTCAGGCTCAACACAGGCCTGCTGCTAGCCCTGAAAGGCCACCCCAGCTGGCCAGGGGGAAGGATGGAGGGTTGACAGGCCTCCTGCTTATGGTAGCGGGCTGTGGACAGTGTTTGCTCGTCAAAGTTCCAAGGATCCTCGTTTTTTTTTCCAAGGCTGCTGCTGCCCAGAGAGAGCCCCTGGCAGCAGAACGCTGTCCTTTCTCGTCTTTTCTCCCATCCTCCCCCACGGCACCCACCTCCCCTGCATGAACGGCAGGCACTTGCTCGGTCACTGAAACCCCGTGTGTGCCAGGAAGACACAATTCTGAGGTTTCAGTTTCAATACCAACGGAGCCCTTAGCTAGGCAATGACCTACATAGTGTTCAGTATGGAAATAGGAGAATGTTTATCCTGAAAAGATTTCCCTAATCTACTTTTGGACCACCAGCACAAGTACTTTTGGGCAAAGCAGGTTCTTGTTGATTCTGAACAGCACAAGATGCTAATCGAATTAGCATTTCTCTAAGAATTTATAGTAATTCAATTGAAGGACACGTACTTGGCCCCTGGCAAGGACCAGTTCTAAAACATGCCTTCATTCCTTTGACAGACCGTGGCCTGTATTAAAACAGCAAATTCTCAAACATGAGCTCATGGCACAATAATTTTTAATATCCTCCATGGGATGTGGCCTTTTGGAGCAAGAAATGAACTTAAAGGTCCTAATGATAAATTTGCAAAAGGAGTGCTTGGAATTTTTCTTCCCTTCATTTTTCAGTTACTTAAGAAACTCCTTTAAAATCATTGTTTCAAAAATTGTATCATATTAAAAGGTACTGTGATTGAAAATCTCTGTTCGGAATAAGCAGCAAACTCTTTCCCCTCCTCCAAGGACACACAGACTTTGGAAGGTTGAGACCTGAGCTTGAGTTCTGAGCAGCAGTGTGACCTTAGGTGATCATTATTTTTGTGTTCTACTTTCTTCTCCCCCAAACAGGAGTCATCCATGCTTCTTCACTGAGTTATCTGTAAAGACCAAGGAAGGCCACACCCAGGGTTTATCAACCATAAAACTTCCCCCAAGGATAAAGGATCCTCCTTTCATTTGAATTCACTAAACTTAATTCAACAAAATCAATAGTGGGAATCAAGGAAAGTTCATCTCCAACACCCTTTGCTTCCCACTTTATATTTTGTCTTCAGAGGTACCCAGTCTCCTTCCATGTTTTTTCCCCCTCTGGGTTAGCATGAAAGGATTATAGCCTCATTCATAGCCAACTGTGAATGTCTCTTGCAGGGACATTTTCTTGAGTTACAGAGACCAACACTTTTATCTGCATTGCAAAGTGTCTTCAAGCGAGGACTGGGGGGCTAATGTGGGGCCAGGGAGTCAGGCTGGATTCTGAATTTGACCAGTGGATTGCTCTCTACCTCTAGACATTTAAGGACGACTTTGTGGTCAGAAGGAATATGATCTGAGAGAAGTTTTCCGCAGGAACCTGAAAGTGGTTTCCATCAGGGTAGAGTGCATGAGTCATTGAACCCTTCCCACCACGCAGACCTCTCCAGAGTCACTGTGACGTCATGGGGCCACTTTAGGGTCAGATCTTGACTGATGCTCCACACGCTAATGTTTGCACTCAAACTAAGAGAACACAATGAGAAAACATCCTTCTTTTGGATGCTCTTCTAAATTGAACAGTCTTCTGTTTTATTTTTAGATTGTTCATCACAGGTGTATAGAAATAACGACATTTTTATATATTGATTTTTCATCTTGCAACTTCACTGAACTCATTTATTAGCTTTAACCAATTTTTTTTGGAGGGTGGATTCCTTAGGATTTTCTATACACAAGTCACACCGATAAAGATGTTTCATTTTTTCATCTCCAGTTGGAAGGTTTTTATTTCTTTGTCTTGCCTGGTTATCTTGCCCAGAACCTCCCCATACGGTGTGGAAGAGAAGTGGCAAGAACAGACATGGTGGATCTGCCGTGCTATGTTCCTGATCTTGGGGAGAGCGCCAAGTTTTTCACCACTAAGTATGTTAGCTCCGAATTTCTCAAGCACATCCTTTCCAAGGTTGAGGAATTTCCTTTCTAGCCCCAGTTTGTTGAGTGTTTTTATAATAAAGGAGTGTTGGATTTTGACCAAGACGTTCCCTGCCTCTGTAGGCACAACCATGTGACTTTTGTTCTTCGTTATATGAGTATAATGGTTTACTTGAATTGTCAACTTGATTGGATTAAGAGATGCTGATGATTAAGAGGCTTCTGGGTGTTCTGGGTGTGTCAGTGAGGGCGTGTCTAGGAATGATTGGCATGTAGGATAGAGAACTGAAGTGGAGACCCTCCCTAAGCAACACTGTCCAATAGGATGGTGACTTGGGTGGAATGAAAGTTGCAAGAACAAGGAAGCAGCAGATGAAAGCTTCATCTTGAACAGTTTCTTGATTTCTACTGTGAACAACTGAGGATATCACTCTCTCTTCTTCACTCTTCCAAAGCAGATTCTGCCAGTGATTCTCCAGGGACTTTCCAGAGCCTTCCGTCTCGGGCTAGGTTAGCACTGTTGATCTCTCTTGTTCTGAGGCTTCCACCTCTCGGACTGCACAGCTACTGGTTCCTCCAGCTCTCTAGCCCGCAGATGGCCATTGTGGATTATCTAGCTTCTGGTGGTGTAAGCCAATCTAATAAATCCCCTTTTTATAATTATACTTCCTGTTGATTCTGTTCCTCTATAGAACCCTGACAAATATGATGACATTGATTGATTTTTGTAGATGGAAGTCAATCATGCTTTCCTAGGATAAGGCCCATGTTATGGTTAATTTGATTGGGCCATGGGGTGCCCAGATATTTGCTTAAATATCATCTATGCATGTGTCTGCAAGGGAATTTGTGGATGAGATCAACATGTGAATCAGGAAACTGAGTACAGATTGCCCTCTGCAATGTGTGTGGGCTTCATCCGACCCATCCAAGGCTTGAAAAGAATAAAAGGCTTAGAAAGAAAGAATATTTTCTCTCTGCCTCACTATCTTTGAGCCAGGACATCTGTCTTCATTTGCTCTTGGACTTGGATTTGCACTGGAACAATTCCGTTGTCCCTCTTGGGTTTGGATTTCTCAGCCTCTTTAATTTCATAAGCCAACCAAGTTCTCTCATTCTGGAACTATAGTCCTTCGCTTCCTTCCTGCCTGAAATATTCTTTTCCCCCCCTTGTTCTTCCAGTTTATTCCTGAGGGAAAAGCTTGTCAAATTGTTCCCCACTCCATAAGACTTTCCTTGTCTTGAAGTCACCCAGGTCTTGTTGCCTCTGGGGTCTGCAAGGCAGAATGAGAACTTCCCAGAGGAGTGAATGGTCACCACGGCGTCCTCCGCCCAGCACGCCACCACTGCCTCCTGCCCAGATGACCGTGGGAGTCTTCCTGCATCTCCCTGCTTCTGCCCTTGCCCACTCCAAGTTCATGCCATCACACAGACCAGAGAGGTCCACACCTCCTCACAGGCACGGGGACAGCCTTTCCTTTGCAGTTCCTTCTGCCTGGAACACCCTTCCCGACACTCACAGATGTTATTTTAACTTTCAAGTATTTACACAAATGTCATGTTCAAAGTGGGGCTGCCCCTGACTATGCTCCTGAAAATGTAATCCCCACCCCTAAGACACTCCATCCTCTTCATTGCTTTGTATTTTTCGGTTTTGGATGTGATCTTTTCCTCCACGATGCTCTCCTGCCGCTTGCTACAAGGTCCCCGTCACCAGAGTCTGTGCCATGCTGTTTGGACATTCAACCTCCAAAACAGTGAGCTAAATAAATCTCTTGTTTTTTTCATAAGGGCCACCATATCTCCTAGACAATTTGAAGAGTTTTTTCTTCTTTTTCCAAATAGTTAATAAAGAAAATCCAATGCCCTGCACATTGCTAGTATTATTTTAAAAGCACTATGCCTAGAAGGCATCTTAGCAAAGTTCAGATTTTCCTGAATCAAGTTCTAGGAGTTAGCCATGAAGGTAAAAATTAATAATTTTTCGCAAGATCTCTCTTAAAGTTTCAGGCTGATGCTGCCTTAGGTCTTGCTATCATTCTTGTTGAAAGGTGGGAATATTGAAGAAAATGATCATCACAGTAGATCTTTTTATATGTCTGCCTCCTTCTTTATTGGGCTCGGTTCCTCCTTCACTTATGCCCTGGAATATATGACCCTCTCTCCCTGAATTATACTCACCTGGCAAAACTCCAACCATGCAGAAATCCACCGGCGACTGAGCAGTGGGATGAAGCTGAAGAAAGCCACGCCACCTGCAGACGAGTCTCCCTTAAAAATCTTAATAGCAAGTCCACACTTCCTTTCCTCTGTTCTCCCTTTGTGACAGACCTTCACACCTGTCTTCTCCACCTGATGAACTTGCTTCTTATTCCTTGAAAAAGTCAGAAGCAATCAGAAAAGAACTTCTGCAAACCGCCACCAACAAACCCACCCACTCACCGAAGTCCGGGCTCACGTATTCTGCCTACCACTGTTACAAGGGATGACCTGCCCCTGCCCCTACCTCCTCAGGACACTTCCACTTAGGAGTTGGATCCCATCCCTTTTGCCTTTAAAGAACTTTAGTCCAGCAATTGTCCCTCTTTCCCCCCCAAATCGTAGACTTCCCAATCTCTACCTGAGAATGCAGACCTGCTGAAATCCACCCTCACATTAAAAAGAAAGAAAGAAAGAATAAAAAACTTTCATCCCTTATGAGCTACAGACCCATTTCTTAGCTCGCTATTATGGTCTCTAAGATCTGTAGTCTCTGTCTCCACGTCCTCTCCCAATCTATTTTCAGTCCACCTCAACCTGAGCTTCAAATCTCCTCACTCTGTGTCAGCTGTTGCTCTCTCTCTCTCTCTCTCTCTCTCTCTCTCTCTCTCTCTCTCTCTCTCTCTCTCTCTCTCTCTCTTTCTCTCACTGTCTCCTCTCTCTCAGCCCACTCTGTTCTACCTAATGGATTGCTATCTTCACCTTCAATAAATCTGTACTGTTACTTCTGTGTGTCTTGCTCAGTTCTTTGGTCAGAACACCAAGGACCTGGACTTTGACTGGACATCCCAACTCTTCCATCTACTATCCTCCTGCCTTAATGTTCCTTCTCAGACTTGTTCCTCTTTATAAACCTAAACCAAGGTTGATGGACTACCCAGGGCTTGGGTCTCAGTCACCAAGCCCTCTGTCTCCATACCCACTCCCTAGGGGGAATTGTTACTTAGTAATCACTCAAAAGTCTGAAGCAATCTTCTATCTGTTGGGCTTTGCTGGGGATTGAACCCAGGGCTTTGTGAATATGAGGCACGTGCTCTGCCACTGAGCTACACCTCCAGCCCTTGCCTACAGTCTCTCCCAGGATTGGCCGGCTTCAAGCCTGCTGCCTCCTTCCCACCCACACTTGGCTCAGGATCATCTCCAGCAGAGCAGAACTCTGGAGCAATAGTGCTACCTTCTACTTGTGAATGAATATCACAGGGCTTTAGGCCAAAAATCTTGACTTCTCCTTCTCTCCCCTGCCCCAAGCAATCTATCAGCCACTCCTGCAGACCACACCAAAAAGCTAACCATTTATTTCACCCCTGACCTCATCACCTAACTGGCCTCCCTGCTTCTCTGTGTGACTCTTGACAACCTATTTTCTACCAGCAGAGTCTATAAGCCTTTATAAAACAAAGCCATATCATTCATACCGGGCCACAAGTCCTAAATGATTTTATATCTACCTACAGTAAAATCTGGTCTCTGGCCCTCTCTATGACCTCCTCTCCTCTCATCTCCCGGTAACCTGCTGACACCAGCCACAGTGACCTCATTGTCCTGTTTCTAGTTCCCACATGAGAACCTGTGTATTTTTTTCTACTCTCTGGGATACTTTCCCTACTGATCTCTGTTGGACTTCCTCCCTGACATCTTTATGGTCTCCTACCAGTCAGGCTTCCCTCTAACACCAGCCTTAAAAACAGCTCAGGCTCCACCTTACATCCTCAGCTCCCCTTGCCCTGTGGATTTCCCTCCTTAGCACCGTGGTCCTACTGACTTGCATATGCTTGTCTGGTTAGGGTCTCTCTCCCCTACCTGCAGGGAATGGAAGCCCCTGAAAGGCAGGCCCTTTTTCCAGTTGTGTCACTACTATAGACAGTGGCAGAGCATGTGCCTCATATTCACGAAGCCCTGGGTTCAATCCCTAGCAAAGCCCAACAGATAAAAGACTGCTTCAGACATTTCAAGTGATTATTAAGACCTGCAGAAACTACCTGCTTAACATCTGCTTGGGAATAAAGAATTACTTCATAATACTCTAATTCATAAATAACCCACAGCCACCAGCAGAAAAAGGAAGACATACATTCCAGTTTGACTTCTCAATGAAGTTGCACACTTATCGAAATGGATGAAACAATTCATGGGCACTATCAAAAGACACACGCGATTTTCAGAAGAGACTTCCCATGGTTAACAGACACACAGGAAAGGCATTTCCCACGAAGCAACCAGAAAAAAAAAATTAAAAAGCTATAGGATACAACTTTTCCATTACAACATTAGCACATGTTTCTCTTTAAACATTCACCACCAGGTTCTAGAAAAGTTTTCCTGTAGCAAACCCTCTCCTATGGGATCTAAGTTTACACAACACCTTTGGGGGAAAAACCGGACCCAAATATTACATCAAGATGTTCATCCTTTTTCATTTTGTGATTCTCCTGGGGACAACACATAAGAATATAATCAATACCAGAGATATAAAAAACAGAGAGACAGTATATGTGTCTGAAAGTTAATAAAAAGATGACGTATCTACTCCACTAACAATATAAAGGCATTAAAATTATGTTTATTAAGAGATTTACTGACTTGGAGAAATGTTTGTAACATAATCTGATGCTAATTTTCTTTTTAAATGAGCCCTGGAGAAGAGGCCAGGTTAGTCACATTGGGTGTGAAAAGTGTCCACGGATTTGTTAGGAGCCTGTAAAATTTTGACTTCTGCATAAAAGCACTGGCTTGGTGTTTTCTATTTTGTTTCCAAAGGTTTCACTCAGTTTCTTCCTAACAGTGCATTGTCTGAGTTCTTCTTAGTTCCAAGTAGGCTACATTCCAATTTTACTATGCAGTCTCTACTGCCTCCTTCTCCATTACCCATGCTCAGCTATTGGTTTATCATATTAGAACTTTATGCTTATTTTTAACTCTAAAAATACCTTTTTTTTTTTTTTGACACCAGGGATTGAACCCAGGGGCACTTAACCATTGAGAAACAACTCCAGCCCTTTTTATTTTTTATTTAGAGACAGGGTCTTGCCAAGTTGCTTAGGGTCTCACTAAATTGCTGAGGCTGGCCTTGAACTTGCTATCCTCCTGCTTCAGCTTCCAGAGCCGTTGGGATTAGAGGCATGTGCCACCACAACCGGCAATACTTAAGCTTTTTAATAAGTAAAAACAGTCGACATCTCTTAATGAGCATTAAAACGTGAAATATTTGACTTTCCACCAAGACATATCTAATTGCCTCATTAAAAAGCAAACAAACAACTACAGAAAAGTTGCACTGGCAGGAAAGTCAGAAGTTCTCTTTTTAGGATCAATGTAATAGACAGCTATGTGGCCTGTAGGAACCAGCACTATTGGGAAGAGAAGTGGCAAGAGGGGTTCCATCAGGCGTTCCTATTGCCTGCAACTCAGAATCCAGGTGGAGTTGAGGCTGGCAGCCGAGTTGCCAATTAGCCAGGTGGAGTCCCCAAGTTATAGCCACTAAAGCGAAGGCATCGTTCTCTGTCACTGTCCTGTGCACCTGCACACGGAGCCCAGCTGCAGCTCACCCAAAGTACTGATTGCTCACTGACTTTCTTTGGAAGCAAGTGTGAATGTTTGAGACCATTGTAGATTGACACTTGGAACGACAGGGAGAGATGTCTTCACCTGGTTTACCCACATGTGATGTCCTGCAATACCACGGTACTATTCCCCAACAGGACGCTGACATTAACAAAATACCCTGACCTTAGTCAGATCACTCCACTTTTGCTCATATTTCTCTGTGTGTGTGAGTGTGTATTTAGTTCTGTGCCATCGTATCACCTGTGTAGGATTGTGTGTGCACCCGGTCACCATTTGGCACAATTTTCATCACCAGGGTCCCTCCGTTGATCTTTCATAGACACACCCACTTCCTTCCCCTGACTCCTTTCTGTCCCTATCCTTTGGCAAATGCTAAGTTGTTTTCCATTTCTACATATTTTTTAGTTCCACAGAAGTATATAAATGAAATTATATGATACGCAGTCTTTTAGAATTGACTTTTTCCTGGCTGCATGATCCAAGTGATTGCGAGTATCCATATTTGGTTCCTATTTCTTGCGGAGTAGATCTCGATGGTCTGGATGCACCAGTTTGTTTAACCATCCACCCACTGAGGGACATTGTGTTGTTTCAGTTTTCAACTACAAAAACAAAAACAAAAAACAAAGCAGCCTTGTGCATTGGTAAACATTTTTGCATGAATGTGAGTATTCATTCCTCTGGCATAAATACCCAAGAATGCATTGGTAGTTGCGTGGTTAGTTTTATAAGAAACCTCCAGGCTGTCCTCCGGAGTGGTACTGTGATGGGCGAGTGATCCAGTTTCTTCACATCCTCACCAGTGTCTGGTATTGTCATTATTTTTCATTTTCGCTACTCTGATGAGCTTTCCATCCTCCTTTTCCTGAAGGTTGGTGACATCAAATGTCTTTTCAATGTGCTGACTTGTCATCTTTGGTGAAATGTCTACTCATGTCTTTTACCCATTTGCAAATTGAATGGTGTGTGTGTGTGTGTGTGTGTGTGTGTGTGTTACTATGGAGGGTTATTTTATTTTTTAGAGAAGTCTGAGGTTCACAGCAAAATCCAGTGGAGATTACAGAGGTTCTTCTAATAAGGGCTCTGACCCCACGCACGCACAACCCCTCTATGGACGTCCCCCCGCAGAGTGTTGGTTTGTTACAAGGGATGAGTCTACACAGACATGTCATTATCATCCTAGATCCATAGTTCATGTTAAGGTTCGTTCTTGGTGGTGCACATTCTATGGGTTTGGGCAAATATAAAATGCCTTAAAAATCCTCTGCACTCCACCTATTCACCCCTCCCTCCCCCATAACTTCTGGTAACCATCATATATATATATATTTTTTTTTTTTTCCTGTCTCCATAGTTTTGCCTTTTCCAGAATGTCCCGTAGTTGGACATGGATGTATGCAGTCTTTTCAGATTGGTTTCTTTCACTTAGTGAATTTATATTCCCTCCATATCCCTTCGTGGCTTGACAGTTTATTTCTTTTTCTTTTTCTTTTTAATGCTGGGGGGGTGGGTACTGGGGATTCAACTCAGGGGCACTTGACTACTGAGCCACATCCTAACCCTTTTTTGTATTTTATTTAGAAACAAGGGCTCACTGAGTTGCTGAGCACCTTGCTCTTGCTAAGGCTGACTTTGAACTCACAATCCTCCTGCCTCATCCTCCCAAGTTACTGGGATTACAGGCCTGAGCCCAGCTTACTTCTTTTGAAGTAATATTCAATCATCAAGATGTTCCTCTGTTTATCCATTTACCTACTGAGAGACATCTTGGTGCCTCCAAGTTTTGACAATTTCAGAAAGACTACTATAACCACCCCACCTGCAGATGTGCATGTAAATATGTTTCAATTCATTTGAGCAAAGAAAACAAGGAGTTTGATTACCAAACCTTATGCTAAGACATGTTTGGTTTTGCCTAATAACAAACAAAAAAAACTTGCTAAACTGACTTCCAAAGTGATGGTCCCAGTAATGAACGCAGGTGACTGGTGTTGCACAGCCTTGCTGGCTGTTATGGTTTAGGTGAGGTGTTCCCCCAAAAGCACATGTATGTGATACTGCAAGAAGGTTTGGAGAAGTGATTGGGTCACAGCCTTAACCTAATCAGTGAGCTAATCCCTGATGGGATTCACTGAGTGGTAACTGGAGACAGGTGGGGTGTGGCTGGAGGAGGTGGTTCAGTGGGGGGGCGTGGCTTGGGTATATATTTTGTATCTGGAGGGCGGAGTCTCTCTCTGCCTCTGATCATCATGTGAGCTGCCTCCCTCGGCCATGCTCTTCTGCCATGATGGAGCTGGCTGTATATGAACTGAGACCCCTAAAACCATGAAACTTTAATTAGCCTTTTTCTCCTTGTAAGGAGCAAAGTTAAATGTGTGACATTCTGTGTGCTGTGTAACTTGCAAAAAAACAACTTGTTTACTCTGTGCTGTGTAACTTGCAAAAAGTAATTTGAGTACTCTGTGCTGTAATGAGATAATGATGTGGTGTTGCCCAAAGATAAGATTGACATTTCCCCAAGTTGGAGACACGTGCAACTGACCCCGAGTAAGATAACTGACTTCCCCCTGACCAAGACCGGCTGGCAGGGTCTGATAAAAAGGGTTTAAAAGGACTCAGGATGAGCCCAGCTCCAGCCCCCGTTTTACACCAATGACGCCAGTGTTGCGCCCAGCCTGAAGGGGACTCACTGACTTGCTCGTTGCTTGATGGACCATCCATCATCCTGACCGTGACCCAGATGTTCCTGTGGAATTGACAGCGGAGCTGCCTGTGTGCATCCTGCCTGGGACGTCTCCACCCGGCCTGCCTGCCGTGACCTCGCCGTCCTCCTTCGCTGTCCAACCGTCCTCGCCCATCAGGACTCCGGCCGGAGGGAGCTCCCCAGCGAGACCTCCTGAGCTGTCTTCCTGACCGCCCTCTGGGAGTCGCTGCCCTTCGACTCGAGACACGTCACACAGGAGTGGACCTGGGAACGGGTATCAGTAAGGAGTGAGTCTTGTTTATTCGGGGCTTATAACAATTTAGTGATTAAGTTGTGTGTGGTATTGGTGTGACTAAGGTTAGAATACCTATAAATAGTTGTGTGATCAGCATCAAATAAAAGCCAGTTGATTTTGGACCAAATTCACTCTCATTGACTCCTTCCCGCTGGTGACACTCCTCTCCCACTGAGAGCGGTGGAGTGGCAGGGCACACCGGCCAGGGGCTCTGCCTCGGCAAGTGCTCTTTATTTCCAAGGACCAGAGGGTCCCTTCCTCTATCTGAAGGAAATGTATTCTATGCTTCACTCGGTGGGAGCCTCATGAACATCAGATCAACCAAACCAAACCAAAGAACCTCACAAAGGCTGTGTAAAGGAAAGGGTCCTGGCAACCACTGCAGTAGCCTGCACACTAAACCCCAAAATACAGTCTCCTGAGAGTCACACTGCCCAAGACACGGTAAAAAAGTTCCCAGTCATACAAAGAAGCAGGAAAATCATAACCGAAAGAAAAAAAGGAAAAAAAAAAAAAAAAAAAGCAAAGAACAGAGGCTAACACTGAGATGAATCCAACGGGGGATTATCCAACACAGAGTTTAAGGTGGTCATTATGAAAATACTTCAACAATCAATTACAAATTCTGTCGACAGAAATAAAAAAAAATTAAAAACCTCAGCAAAGTAAAAGTTGTAAAAAAAGAAACAATTAGAAATCATAAGACTGAAAGGTCCAATAACTAAAAATTTTAAAAATGTATTGATTTACCTCAATAGTGGGGAGAGGACAAGAGAGAATAGAATTAGTAAGCTGATTGAGGAACATGGATGGATTTAACCCAAGCTAAAAAAACGGAGAGGAAACAAATTAAAATAAAAAAGAACCCCAAGGACCTGGGTGATAACAACAGAAGGTCCAACCTTTGCAACCTCACAGCTGAAGAGAATCCAAAGAAATAGCAAGGCCGAAAGCTTCCCAAATTTGGCCAATATAAACTGAAGAAGAAGGGTGAATTCCAAATGAGATACATCCAAAGAAATCCATGCCAAGCCAAAAATCATAATTAAACTCCTGGAAAATAAAGATGAGAAAAATTCTTAAAAGCAGCCACAGTCCCTTTGGGAGGACACCCAAGGAAGGAGGCCAGAAGGAAGCAGCCCATTTTTCAAGTTCCTAAAGAAAAGAACTGTCAACCACGAACGCTCTGCTGGTGAAACTGTCCTTCAGGAATAAATAGGAAATAGGCCGATTGTTCGATGACCGAACATGAAAAGAATTTGCCGTTAACAGACCTACCCCTAAAGAATGTTTGAAACAAGTTCTTTAAATGGGAGGGTGAGGATGAAAGGAAGAATCTTGGAGCGCCAGGAAAGGAGAAGAGAAAAAAATAATAAAAGAGAACAGACATGAGCAAATCCAATGGGCCACCTTTCTCCTTGTGAGTTACATGAATCATATCTGACTATGAAAACAACAATTATAAAGCCATCTCATCCCATCAGTGTGGGAGAAATAAAGGGATGTCATCCACAGTAAGGTTTCCACACGCCTCATGAAGTGGTAAAATGTGGATAACAGTAGAATAGAATAAGTTTGTACTACAATAAGAGATGCTCTTGAGAACATTGCAAACAAATTCAAATGGAATCCTAAAAATTGCGCAAATATCTGCAGGAAAGCAACTAGTGAGAACCTGATACATGAGAAATGGAAAAGAAACAGGAAACGGTAAAATGACAGACTTGAGTTCGAATGTATCAATAAGTACCTTAAATATAAATAGTCCAAATACACCAGTTAAAGGCAGAGACTGGCTTTGTAGATCAAAACAACCCTTCTCAGCTCTTCACTGTTTACAAGAAATTCACTTCACATTCAGTGAAATACAGGGGTAGACGGCAAAAGTATAGGCCAAAACCTAATAAGCAGCTGCTAATAACACAAAAACAGAGTTGCTATGTTAATATCTGATAAAGTAGATTTCAGTGCAAAGAAAAATACCAAGGACAAAGAAGAATATTACATAATTATAAAATAATCAATTCACTAGGAAGAAATCAATGATTCTAAATGTGTTACACACCAAATAACAGAGCTTCGAGATTCACAAAGCAAAACTAATAAAACTAAAAGGAAAACAAAAAAAAATTCATATTTATAGTTGGGGACTTCAATACCCTTCTCCCAGCAACTGATAATTTCTAGAAAGAAAATCAACAAAAATAGAGAAGATCAAAACAGTAGACTCAACCAATAGAATCAAATCAATAAATATAAAACCCTCCACTAGCACACCTCAAAAGTAGAATACACATTTTTTCAAGTGTTCATGAAACATTCATCGAAATACACTATCTTGGGTCATAAAATAAACCTCAAAAAAATTCAAAGGAATTAAAATCATAAGGATTGTGTTCTCTAACCATAATGAAATCAAACTAAAACTCAGATAAAGAAAACAGAAAAATTGCTAAATGCTTGAAAATTGAACAACATTCTTCTAAACAATCTATAGGTCAAACCGGGAAGTTCCTAAAGACATTTAAGAACGTACATAGAATGGTGTGAAATGCTCACCAATACTTACGAACACCTATTTCATATAAAATTTCTTTCTTATGTTGAGTTAAAAAGCAATTTAAATATATTTCACTATGCGATTTACCTGTCGGATTATCAATATGTAGTCTGTCATCTTTTAAGTCAAGATTGTAGAATACTGCTTTGACTTCCACAATTTTAATAGGTACCAGAATACAACATATTCCTTCACAAAATGACATGATTTATTGATAAGAGAATCGGTCTCCTGTTCACACATCCCCAGACTGCCTGTGGAGGCAGGAGCCTGTGGCTGGGGTAGGGCACACGGCTCTCCTCATTTTCTGCTCGGTGTCTAAGAGTTGGGGAACTTTCTCCCTGGGTCTTTCTGTTCTCAACTCGAAGTCTCCCCAGGTGACCTCAGTCATTTCCACAGTTTTAAGTACTGTCCATGTGTCAATGATTCTCAATTGGACAGTCTGGCTCTGGACCCCGGATTCATTCATCCAAGTGCACACTTGACCTGCCCGCCTGGATGTCCACTGGGCACCTCACCCACCACAACAGGCCTCTTTATTTCACCTCCAATCTCTGCTCTCCAAGTCTTCTTGCCCCTGAAGTTGGCTCCCTCATTCACACGGACTCTTGTGCCAGAATCTTGTCAGCCACCCTACATCCGTCCTTTTCTCTCAGAATCATGACACATGGATGGCACACATCAGCAAGCTCTGAGGACCCCAATGCCTGAACATTCCTGCCCTACTCCCCGCCTCCACTCCAATCCAAGCCGCCATGTTGCTGTTGCTCATCTCAGCCTCTGCAAGGAGCTCCTGCCTATTCTCTCCCTGGGATCCATTCTCCACACAGAAGAAACCCATTTTAAAACACATAAAGCAGACAATGCTGCTCTATGCTCATGAATTTCCAGTGACCCCCATCCCATTTGACATTTGTCTATTCACGTATTGTGTCTCCTTCAACTAGAATATGTATCTTCTCCAGTGGTCTCAGGACCTAGCCCTTAATGTGGGACTTCATGAAGATCTGTTGAATGAATAAGTGAAAGAACAGGGTTTGCAGAGAGCAACGGCAGCCATAATCATGATGCAGACTACCCTGGGACACTCTCCAAGGTCAAGGACATGTCTATCATAGAGGTATGAAATCTGATTATAGCAACATAAGCACAATGTGTGTGTGGAAGAAAGACTGCGTGGAAATAAATAAAAATGTCAATAATGTTATCTTCAGGTGGGTCTCTCAGTGATTTTCCTCCAGAATTTCCATCTCTGAAATTAGCACAAATAGTTTTATAATGGAGGGAACTTAAATGAGTCTTATTTTTTTAAAATCACTTGTCAGGGTCTCCTCTAGACTGAATTATTCCAGAGTCTTGGACTATTTCATTTGCTTATGCCTCAGTCATTTTTCAGTCCCTCTGCACTCTCTCTCTCTCACCCATCATGACCCTCAACAGGTCTCATTCATATCTTAGTCTACAAGGTTGGGCAGGTTTGAACACTCGAGGAAAATAATTTTTCCTTTTACAGATGGTGTCCTAGGGAAATCTGCTCCAAAGTGGTCATAAAGTCCTCACTCTAGGAATGGCTCCTAAAGAGAGCTGTACAGGTTCTGAAGAGGTATAAAAACCAGCAATTAATTTCTGAATGAATGCTTGAGAAACTCTAATGAGCTTTGTGTGTTTCCCTCTTTTCATAAAGGGGTTGAATGAGTTATGTTATTCACACTTTCCAAGTGTGACTCTTAGTTAAAATAGGCTTAATTATGTTTAGGACAAGTTAACTATGAAAGCAATATGGTATTCCAGCACATATCCACAGAAATTAAAGAAATACATGTAGTACCAAGAATGTGAGTCTTTTCTTTAAAAAAAAAAATCAGGTATAGTTTTTGGGTACAGAAATATACATAGTTTTACCTTCCATCAGGCAGGGACCACAGAGAAGGTGGTGACATATTAATTTCAAGAATATGTGTCTGAGAGGAAAAACATAGAACGTTTTATGGGCAATTCCTCTCAGGGGCAGAGGTCCAAGCCAGCTTTGGGGGTGGTCTTGGGGCCACCTGGGTAAGGCAGGTCTCTTGCCAGTTCTGGAATTGGCTCAAATCCAGGCATCATTAGAGAACATTAAAATAGAGAGAGTGGAAGGGAGGGAGGGCGGGCAGGTCAGCTGTCTGGGGGGTCTGGATGGAGTGGACACCCATGCACTCAGGAGCCCGTCAGACCCAGGGTAGAGTCAGAACCTCTTTCCCAGTGACCCCTATGCTCATTGCCACTGGTATCTGCCATATGCAAGGTCTGTAGGGGACCTGCCGGCTTATGTGCTGGGATGAGAAGTAGTTGGATAGGTCAGCAGCCGGGAAGGATTAGAAGAGACTGAGGGGGCCACAGGCTGCGGGACTGAGGGTCTGTGCCCCATCTCTGGCCCTGCAAATTTGACCTGACCTGGGACACTGCCCCTCAGCATGCCCACAGAGACAGCTGCCTGGCTGGCTACACAAAGACACGTTCCTGAGAAACAGACTCACCCTCCAGTGGCTCAGCCACCTACCATCCCTCCTATTGTGTTCAAGGCAGTCAGAAAGTGTCCCAGTTGTAGCTTCCTGACACAGAGCTGGTCCTCTAGGCTGAAAGTCAATCTCTGCCCTGAATGCTTGGGTGTAAATTTGTCTTTTATTTGTCTTTCTGGCTTTGTTTTGCTGAAGCTTCTAGTAGACGTTTGGGGCACTTCCCATTCACATGTTTTAGTTAGCTTTTTCATCACTGTGACCTAAATACCTGATGGGAAAAAGTTAGAGGTAGACACTTATTTTGGCTCCTGGTTTCAGAGGTTTAGTTCATGGTCAGCTGACCCCATAACTCTGGGTCCAAGGAGAGGCAGAACATCATGGCAGAAGGATGTGGCAGAGAAAAGCAACTCAGGATGTGGCAGCAGGAGAGAAAGAGCTCTGTTCACCAGGGACAAAATATAAACCCCAAGGCACACCCCCAGTGACACACCTCCTCCAGCTATCCCCACCTAATCCACTGATTAGGTTATAACTCTCACAATCTAACCATTTCACCCCCTGAACATTCCTGCATGGTCTCACATGTGAGCCACTGGGGACACCTCATATCCAAACCCTACCAACATATGTATAAGGGGCAAGGAAAGAGTGAAGAAGCAGAGGCTGGCCAACAGGAAGAAACCCGGGTAAACGAAATGTGCAAACCCAACTCCAGCGACATTGTTTGATTGCTCAGACTGGCCAAAGGGAAAGAGAGCTGAAGGTCAGAAATGGTAACGCATAGGTGTTGGGACTAATGACATGTTAACTAACTCAGGCTGACTTCTTACTTCCTGGTGGGTGAGCAGGATCAGGGCCTCAAAGGTGTTTCAAGGTTTGGTGACGATGAATCGGGCCACCGTCAGGGACTGGTTAACAACAGTTCCGCGAATGTCATCAGCTCATGCTTGCCAAATAGTCCTATGGGACTCTCACCTGTGTGAACCTCCCATGCCTTGCTGACCTTTAAGCTGATTGGTTCCCACCTAGCCCCCACCCTACATAAAAGCTGTGTGACTTCCTCAATAAACGAGTTCCTGCTGTGACGGGTCTCCCTGACGTGTCTGATTGTCCTCCACCCGGAGGGCTGGGAGCGGGCGGTCAGTCAGCCCTACCTATCCCGGTCTGACCTTGTTGGGGAGTGTCCCCTTCCCTTGTCGCTGGTCGAGAAGAGCAAGGGGGCTTAAGACCCCGACACATAGGCCCTCAAATACACTGCTGGTCCAAGTGGAGATCACTGGGTTAGCAACTTAGCAGTATCTACAGAAATGTTTAAAGCTCATGCCTTTGGACCCAATATTTCTACTTCTAAGATTAAAGATAAAACTATGTGTATCCAAAGACTCAAGAATGTTCCTTGTGTCTTTATTTAAAATCTTGAAAGTTTTTAAAATGTAGAAGTCACCTAAATGAACCCCAAAGAAGAATATCAAGTAAATGGTGGTATATCCACACGAGAGAACACTGGACGTTGCATCTCAAGCATGTGTTCGACCTCCGTGCTGACACAGAGAGTGAACTGGGAAGAACTGGATGAGCCTACGTCCAACACAATCAACTCACGGAAGAAGAAGAGTTGCTGTTGGTGTAAAAAAGAAGATCGAGACTGATGCACCAGTGCTTGTCAAAAACTGTGAGATTTTATCTAATCCCTGTAAAGTTTGCAGTTTTACATAGCTTTTCACTTCTTAATCAGAAATAAGGCAGGACCCATGTTGGTGTAGCTCTGGGACACGTTTCCATTTTGCAGGACTATTCGTGACATCCGCAAACATGGGCATATTTGCAGAGGTCTTAGGAGACAAATTTCTTGTGTGAACAAATTAGGGCAGTTGAGGGCAAAGCCATGGACCAGGTTTAAGTGGGCCCCACGCTGAGCTGCAATGGGCTGTGTCTTTGAACAGAGGCTTTGTGTGCGTGTGTTCGTGTGTGTAGCACTAGGCATTGAACCCTTGTGCTCTATCATTGAGCCACAACACCAGCCCTTGTCATTTTTCACTTTGAGACAGGTCTTGCTAAGTTGCCCATGCTGATTGTAAACTTGCAATCCTCCTGCCTCAGCCTCCCGAGTATCTGGGATTCCGGGTGTGCACCTCCAAAGTCCAGCAAGCAAGGGAATTTTAAACCTTCCCGAAGTCTCGGTTTCCTCATCTGCAATGCGTGCTCGGGCCAGGCGTCCTTTCTAACGTCCCATCTGGCTAAGATGGGCTCAGCTGCAGGAACACGGGGTCTGGGTAACCGATTCTCCAAGCAATGGCTGCTCGCATTTGCTAGAACCAAACCCAGGGCTGACAGAGCCCCTCTGAGCTAGCCGAAGAGCCTTTTCCAGAACAACACCGGCGGGCTTCCCTTCTCCGGGACTTACTCTTGTTCATCCTGGGCCTTCTGCTTCCCTATCTCCACTCGATTGAAGAAAATTAAAGAGGAAGAGAGACAAAGAAAGAAAGAAAGAAATGGCCTCGGAAGAAGAGGGGCTCCGTCGGGAGGGAGGGCAGTTAAAGATGAGTTACTGGAGGTGCGTGTCACGCTCGCAGAAGTTGAAAACAAACCCAGGCCCCGCGCGAGGCGATGACTAACACAGCCTCAGAGCCCGCGGGGCCAGGGGCCCAGGAGGGCTGGCGGACAACGCGGCCATTGATACAGCCCAGGTGTGCCCAGCCTGGCCGCCCTCATTTCCCCTTCCTGCCCACAGCCCCCTGCTGCTCAGGAAGCCAGCCATGCGTGCAGAACTCCACGGCAGGTCAGGAGCTGGGGGCTCTCGGCCTGTCCTCACTGCGAGAGCAGCTTTTGTAGCAAAGGCAAGTTTGCCGCCAGCAAGTTCTGTGGGGACAGTCTCACGGGGCCGGGCTCGCAGAGACTGATGCAGCCCAGGACACCAGAGCACCCTGTGACCCGCCTCCCAACTCCACAGAGGGGTGTTACGAAAAGCACATTGAACCCACCGAAGGCCAGGCGACCCGTCCTAGGTCATCCGACCAGAAAGGAACGGTGTGTTTTCAAACCCAGTTCCTCTTGCTCTGAAAGGGTTGCCTGAGATTCCTCTCTTTGGATCTTTCCAGATGTAACTCCCAACCCTCCTCCATCTCCCTGCCACCCAGGTGGACACTTCGCCTGGCAGAGCAGGATTTCTCTGTCTGTGTTTGTGGTGCTCCCTGTCATACACGGAAAGGGTCCTCTTCACACGTATTCGAAAATCAATAATTGCAAAGCAACTCATACCACAACGTCGCGTTGCTTCTTGGTGCCTGAAGGAGCATCAGTGGTTACTGGGGGCCCAACTCCGTGTCACTGTATGAGTGGGACGTCGCACTCTCAGGTGCAGCATGTCAGTGGGCCCCTCCTCCTGCCTCTCAACTCCTACTGTGGGTCATGCCATGGACGTGATGACCTGGCCACCCAATCCAGCAGCCCTTCTGATAGGCACTAGGGTAATAAGAGGTATGCACGGTTTTATTACACACACACACACACACACACACACACACACACACGTAGATCAAAACTCGGCAGGTTAAGAGTCACTATGCTGAAGAGTTAGCAGAACGTGGCTAATTGCTGCTTCTCTTGCTCATGACGGCAGTCTGGAAGGTCTCGGGAAACCAAGTCATATTCAAGTTATAAAGGGAAAAGTCTCTCAGGGGTTTGAGACGGCTGGGGGGGAAGGAGAGGGAAGGTTTGGAAGGGGTAGGGGGGAAGGGAGGGGCAGCTGGGTTGCAGGGCCTCCCTCAGTCTCTTAACTCATCATGAACAGGCAGGACTCTTCCAGAAGGGGCTGAAGTATGTCCCCCAAATTCATCCATCAAAGTCCTAAACTCCTACTTTGATTTGATCTGAAATGTCCTTCAAAGGCCTGTGTGTTAAAGATTTGGTCCCAGATCATGACACTATTGGGAAATGACAGAAACCTTTAAAAGGTGGTGTCTGGGAGGAGTTTCAGGGTCATTGGAGGTGTGCCCTGCATAGCTAGGATCCTTTGTGCATCCCAGCTATGAGGTGAGCATCTTCACTCTGCCACACATTCCTTGTCATGATGTGTTGTCTTGTCATAGGCCCAAAAGCAAGGAGAACAACCAACAATGGACTGAAAGCTCCAAAACTGTGAGACAAAATAAACCTTTCTTCTTAAGTTGATGGTCTCAGGTATTTTGTTACAGTAACAGTAAGATGATGAACATATCACTAGTACCTCAGGATGTACCTGCAACAATATCTCTGGAGTGCTTGCAAAACGATTGCTACCACAATATCACATTGCTTCTCAGTGCCTGAAAGAACGTCTGTGGTTATTGGGATCTCAACTCTGCATCACTGTGTGAGGGGGACCTACTTAGAAATAGGGTCATTGCAGATGCAATTAGCTAAAATGAGATTATACTGGGGTAATGTGGGCCCCTGTCCATTTTGACTTTCCTTATAAAAAGGGGGGGGCTTTAGACACACACACACATGGGGGAGTACCACGTGAACAGGAAGACATCAACCTACGGGCCACAGAGAAAGGCCGGAACAGGTCCTTTCCTCACACAACCAGAAGGAACCAACCCTGCTGATACCTTGTTCTCAGGCTCTTAGCTGCAGAACCGAGAGGATAAATCTCTGCTGTTTAAGCCCAATCTGACTCTTTGGTATGGTAGTTAGTCCTGGGAAACCAACACAACTGTTACCATCAGATGCTGGGTGCAAAGCCACACGCTGAAATACAAAAGAGAAAGGCAGGGTTAGGCACATCAGCCCCCAACAGGACCCTGGGTCTTTAGTGACATCCTCCCCTTCTCAGGAAACCTTCCAAGGACCATTGGTGGACGGGATCAGTGTGTCCTGGAGAAGATACTTCTATCTTAACCATCAGATTTTAAACAAACTCAAAAAACCAGGGATCTGATACTCTAAGCACAAAATCCTAAGTACCAGATGAAAATTAAGTTAAATGCATATCAGTTACCCTTAACTGTGTTTTACTCCTCTATATAATTGCCAGTTGGAAAATCTATACATCTGACGAAATGATGGAACATTTTTACATACCACTTATGTTTTTATATCACACCGGAAAAACATATATCTGTAGAATACGGGCTTCAAAACACATGGAATCAAACCAAGATGTTCTTTGTTTAAGGAACACATTCTGAATTAGGGCCATGAGTACGTTCATAATTTTGTGGCCGTTTTGCAAAACATGATTTACTGTGATGACTTGATAAAACCCCACACTTTAAATTTTATCTACAGACATTCCGATTTTTCTGTAATCCAATATACATTTTGCTGAATGAAAGTATAAACACAAATTCCTTTTTAAAGTTTTTCCCATGACACCCAACACCCAACCGACAGTCAGGAAATGAGCTGACTGAAGGTGAAGCCGTGGGTTTAACTTGCTTTGCACAGAACTAACAAGGCACAGTGCACATTTTCTTTTGTTCATTCTTCCATCCATCCATCTATCCATCCATCCATTCAAAATCTCACACTGGCAGATGTTGAGGAATCTTGCAGGATAGAAAGAAATTAATGGGTTCATTGTTCCTCCCACCTAGGTGGACGTAGTTGATAAATGTGCATATGCACAGCCTCATTTAAAATTACTCGGGGACAAGCTTGATAGGCGAATTTTCTATTCGGGACTCTGCATGGTCAGACTTGGTGGCAACCGCACACGACCAGGTCAGGCTGGGCTTTTCCTAACCAGCTTAGTCCTGGGACAGACAGGAAAGCTATAATCCAGACTGTCTTTTCTAGTTTACTGCTTTTGACTAAAATCATAACATTCACTCTGACATCACGACAGCATCAATTAGACTTAGGTGAAGAAAAAACTCTGTTTTTCTTAAACTTAGTTGTGGGAATGAAACCTCTCCAGGAGACCCTGCTGTAATGGCCTGCAATGTCCTGGGGGCTGGGAGGAGGGGTGGTGCAGACAGGAAGTCCAAAGGAACTTCAAGCTTCCCTGAGCCACTGGCTGCTTTTGCCACTGAACTCCTTCCTCTCTGGACCTTTCTCCTTCTTTCCTGTCTGCACCCTAGCACGAGCTGAGCAGGGCTGGCTGAAGCCATGAGAATCTTGTCTTGAATGGAAGCCCCTGAGGACAGGGACTCTTTGGTCCAGCTGTGCAAATAGCAAATAGACACTGCAGGAAACAATGGCTGGGTCCAATTTTGAGAACATTAAAACCATTCTTTTAAACAGTCCAAGTCCTTTCTCAGGGTATCTGTATAGAAAAGGGGTTCCCCCGGTACAACCCTCTTTCACACAGGCCTAGAGTGAGGTGTAGGGCTGTTGTCACAATTTCTTGGGGTACTGAGTTATGAAGCAATAGACTTTTGGTATTTTCCAGGACAAATTTTAAAACAAAATAAAATGGAATTTCCAGAGAAAGTAATTTTGAGTAATTATTTGAAGATACCAACATCACTCTGCTATGGCCAACAGAATCAAGTGTTTATTCTGTTGTTTTTTTTTTTAGATAAAACTGTCAGCCAAGTTAGAAAAAAATCTTTTTTCTCCCTGGCTGCTGCCAGGAGGAAGGAGGGGCCGGGCGGTGCCTCTCTGCAGACACTCTGCCAAGCCGCAGCCCCTCCCTGGGGAAGTTATTAGTGTCCCAGGTTCTTGCAAAGACAGGAAGACATGAGAAGCTGATTACTATTCAGATCAGCAGCAAGGCCCAGGCTGTCTGGAGCTGGCATCGCCAGGTAAATGAAAGGGCATTCCTGATAGGCTGATGGCGTTCTTAAGTCCCATCGTGGAAAAGTATTCAGCATGTCCATGACTCGTGACCAGCTTATGGAAAATGTCTCCAGCCCCCAAATGCAGGAGATGCACTTTGTGCATGATGTGTGTTATTACTTCATGTCACAGCACCCTCTCTTACCCCCAACACCCCTCGCAATCCCACTTTGGGTTGATTGGACCCCAGGCTGAGTGGGGATTGACCCCCACGTGTTTCCTGGGTGCTGGCCTTTCTGTGTGGTGATGCTGTCCATTTCTCAGGTCAGTGTCAAACTCCAGGGAGGTCACTGGGCCTGTGGCTTAAATGAATTAACTAAATGACCTCAGAACGATGGTTGACGTTTGTTGTCCCCTTTCTCTGTGCCAGGGACTGTGCTTAGTATTCATTATTCCCCAACGACCCCAAGAGGTGAGCGTAATCCTCATCAGTGACCCACATGGTAAGGGAGGTAGCCAGGACTCAAATCTAGCTTTTTCTGGCTCCAAGGCCCAAGCCTGCTTCTCCAGGCAGCCTCGGGGCAGACGAAGCACCTAAAAATGCCCAGGCCAGGCTGGTTCCTTTGCCCCTCCCCCACCCCTCTGGCTCCTCAGGTCAACCCAATCCATCAAGTCCTGCAAAGTGGTTTCTGGTCTCCAGCAAATTCCCTTTTCCTTGGGTATCAACCCAACCTTATCTAAAACCCCATCTTGGAGTTAACTTGCAGGGAACAGAGGGGCCGTGGTGTACAGGAGTTCAGGGCCCCTCCTGGGAATGTCTGTCTACGGTAAGACTAAACCGTGCCTTATAAATCTTGTCTAGGAAAAGAAAAGGACCTGGGTTGCGCGGGGTAGAGTTACTACAGCTGCTGGACCCCCTGTGCACGGCCTCGGGGAGATCAGAGGGGAGCCGGGCCAATCTGGTGCCCGGCCCAGAGGGCCCTGCAGGAGCGAATCTTCTCAGGTTTCCAGGGTTTCCAAGCAGGGCAGGCGACTGGAGACCCTGTGTGGGGACCCACGGAGGCAGTGCCCATGGCTGCTTAGATAAGTTGAGGGCGGCAGACTAGATGGCAAGCCAAACTCTGATAAGATTGGGATCCTCTGCCTCTGAACGCCGCGGTGGGAAGGGAGCCGGCCCTGACAGCTCTGTCATTGACAGCTGAGGACCATGGCCCCACAGAGACATCTGGGTCCACCCTGGGAGACTCAGTGGGGCTCAGCCCTGAGGCTGCGGTACCGACACTCACTGGCAAAGTAATCAGATTTAATAAAACATGGATATTGTATGATAAATACTGCGTTGTCATAAATCTGCCTGTGAGATCAACTGGTGCGCTAGAACGTATTATGAAATATGTATCAAAAATCTGTGACAGCTTCCTCTGAGCATTTTATATAAACCTTTACTTGAGAGAACAGTTTGGGGATAGGATCTGGCTTCCGTTGGAAGTCAGGAAGCTGTTTCTCTGTTGCAATGAGATAGTATCAGCATAACATGTTAAAAATGCACATCGGACCTTGGGATCCATGTGCCCTGCACCAGAGCCCTCAGAAACGTGTTATCCATTCACTTGAGCAATTACTGCGCTTGCCCACCCCTCCCCCCACCCTGCAGGCCCCTTGTCAGGTAGAGACCTTTAAATGGTCCTGGGTCAACAGCGCTCCCTTGTGCCAGAGATGGAGCACTGCTTCCTCACAGATCCATGCTCCTCCTGAGAGCGTTCAGTGGGGCAGCCTTGTCCCTTTTTTTGGGTGGTTGGGGGTCCCAGGGAATGAACTCAGGAGCCCTCGACCACTGAGCCACATTCGTGGCCCTATTTTGTATTTATTTAGCGACAGGGTCTCACTGAGTTGCTTAGGCCCTCACTGTTGCTGAGGCTGGCTCTGAACCCCCAATCCTCCTGCCTCAGCCTCCAGAGCCGCTGGGATTACAGGGCTGCGCCACCCGCCTGGTCCCTTTTGTTTGTAAGTGCGAGGTCAGTAGTTACGTAGAACTAATTAATTCTGCCCTGGGGTCTCCCTCCCATAGGCCCAGCCGGTCGGTCCTCTCTAATGTCTTCCCCCTAATTCTCAGGCCACTCGTTGGAGCTTCTGCAAGGAAATCCTATCTGTTTTTCAACCTTCTCTCCCTTCCATTCAGGGACCAAATACTAACCCAAATCAGGGGGTGCAAGATGCAAACGTGGTGCTGGTGATATAAGTGCTAAGGAAAAGCACGTGCCTGATTTGCCACAGTGGTGAACACAAGGCCCTCCGCTCTAAAGCTGTTCCTCAGTGAAGCCGACGTCCCCACGACACCAGCGTAGAGGTGAACTGCACAGGATTATTTTACTCAATATGAGTATTTTCTCAGTTGACTCCCATTCCAAGAGCCATGCTTCTGTTATTTTTCTGGAGTGGGGCTCGGGTGGTCTGGGGGGCTGGTGTGCGGGGCCACCGTGTCCTGGAGCCCTCGTTCTGTGGAGAGCTGCATTCTGAGCACTGGCCAGCTCTCTGCTGGGACCCAGGTGTGCGACACTTCTTGGGAACCCCTCAGCTCCTGCCACCTTGCTCTTAGTCCACAGGAGCCAGGTCCTTGCTGGATGCACCCAACCCACTTCACACAGGTGTGACCTGACACAGGTGTGAGTGCCGGTCTCCCTCCGCACCTCCCCCAGGCCTCTCTCTCCGCCTGTTCCCTGTTCACACTCCTGGCCCGCCCTCCCTCCCTGGCTCCCGCTCTTGGGGATGTTTCATCCTGAATAAACCGTGCTCACATCAGCTTTTGTTTCAGGATGAATTTCAGGGGAAATCAGGCCAAGACAGATGTCTCTAAATGTTTTCATCTGGACTCGGCCGACCAGGAGAAACGTGTCTTCTTAGGACAGTGCTCTGTTTAAGCATGACTCTCGGCTCATTTGGCTGCCCTGGGTATTCAAATTGGAAATGGATGTGTGAAAAACCCCAGGGGAGTTTTAATTAATATGCGTTTCCAGAAAGACCAATGTAAGGCACAGCTGATCCTCGCTCTAGAATGAGGACAAAGACAGCTTGTTATCCCGTTAAGTTAAACACAACTCCTTAAAACTCCAGGTAATACAGAGGGACTCTGGCATTAATTTTCAAGTCTTCGCTCTCAAACATGAGGACATCCTTGACCCCACGGGGAGAAGAGGCTGCATCTGCTCTTGGCTGGTGCCCATTACCTGTCTTTTATTGCATGGATCTGCATTTTCTCTTTTCTAAGTTTTCTTGTCCTCCAGACTTTGTGCCATGATGTCATTTCTAAGATGAGGATTAAAGCTAAGCCTCAGAGGTTCTGTGGAGAAGGCTGAGCTCATCCAGAACTCTCTGGAAAATGCCTTCCTCCGTGTGAAATGCCCTAAGGTGGTACCCCCTACGGCCGGCATGGCACTGGCCTCCCCGGGTCCTGATGACCTCTGAGTCTGTCCCTTGTCCAGTCCTGCTGCCAAAACTAGAGAGGAGGTTCAGTCCCTGCCTTTTTGTGGGGAAAAAAAAAAAAAGTCACTTCCTGGCTGGGCCTAAACTGAAAAGGGTCCCCACTGAGCAGGAACAGGCTGCAGCCTTGCCTCCTGCATTCAGAATACTCTCCCTCCAGGCAGCGCTGGGGATGCCCTGTCTAACCATTTCCTGCCTGCCCGGGTGGGCACTGTGAGAGACCACACAGCCTTTCTGGTGCCCTGTGGTCATGTGCATAGACCTCCAGGAACCAGGGAAGGAGACCTTTTGGAAAGAACATGAGGCAGCAATAGAAGGGAATGGAAAAGTGAGAAATCCCTTTGGCGAGTCATTTCCATATCCCCTGGCTCTGGGGAGAACCCTTTGTCCAGATGTTAAAAACGTGGTGGATGAAGAGACCAAAGCAAATGCCAAATAAGCCTGATCGGCTTACAGATATTCTAATTGTGTGTGTGTGTGTGTGTGTGTGTGTGTGTGTGTGGTGGTGGTGGTAGGGGTGGTGGTGGGGGTAGAAACAATGTAAGATGTGAATCACTCTAGTTTAAGAAGAAGAAAACTCAAATGCCAAGCTTCTGTCGGGCCCCACCTGGAAGCTCTCCTGCTGTCCTGTGTCGCACTCTGGAAAGCTCTGTGTGAGGGTTTCCTAATCCACACTGGATGGATTTGCCCTCTGGGAGACTCAGGAGTGATGACTGACGGGTAGATTGGTGGCTCCAGAGCGCCCCCTGAAGGCAGAAGCAGCCTGAACACTCAGAGGGACTTGACTGTGTGCCTTGGGGATAAAATGTACCTATTAGCAAGACCCTGTACCTGTTCCTGTACGGTCCCTTGACTGGCCTCAGAGCTGGAGCTCTGAATGGGCCAGGACATAGCCAAGGCCCTCGACTCAGAGACCCAAACACAGTCTGACGGGAAAGGCCAGCAAACCCAGAGTTCCACCAGCTTCCTCTGGATTTCTGTCTTTTGTTATTTTCTTCACACACAGAATTACCAAACGTTTTCAAACCCTACTCTCATAACTCAAGGGAAAATGTTTATTCTTATGAACTAACTTAACATAGAATAAGTAGAAAATCCATGCTTCTTGACTTAAATCCTATTATTTCCTTTGATTCTTTCTTGGAAGAATCTACTTTGTACCACTTAGTTCCCAGAATAAATATAGATGGTTTAGAAAACATCACTAAGAAGCCCTGGTTCTTAAAGAACACTCTTAAACTGGTAGGCCCTCTCCCCAGGAGAAATGGAACGCACGCAGAGACTAGGTAGCTTCGGTGTGAGTCCAACGACTGTTTGGATCTCCCATCTCCCAGTCTATCTGTGGAGGAATCAACAATCTGTTCTCTGCCTGAGGTACGAGAACTGCAACTGGAACCGAGGAGCTGGCCCTAAGAAATTGTAAAAAGCCAAATTTTCTACAGGAGGTCTAAGGGTCTTTGCACATGCTGAGGTTAATCTACTTCCTGTCTCTAGTTATTGACAGTGGTGAAGTCACCCCAAAACTCAGTAGCTTATTGTTATTTTTCATAATTCTGTGGTTGGCTGAAGTTGGAGTTGGTTCTCACTCAGAGATTCCCATGCAGGTACAGTCAGATGGTGGTTGGGACTGGAACCTTGTAAAGTCTAGTCTCAGCTGCGTTGAGCTTCCTGTTAAATGCCATTTTCTTGGGAAGGGCATTCCAGGCTCCCTAGACAAGGGCAGCTTCTCCTTTTTGTACATGCTCCTAGAGAACACACCACACACACACACACACACACACACACACACACACACACACACAAATTCTTCATCTGTCTTTCTGATGGACTGTAAATTCCAAAAGGGCAAATGCCTTAGTGTTTAGTCTTTACTCAGTACTGGTTCTGGCTTGGTGCTCAGCCTCTGAGTTGAACTGAATTGATGTTGGGTTTCCAGTTAGTGGAGGGAAGGAAAGGAAGGACTTGCAGAAATAATTTAGGCTGCATCTTTGCGGGGCTTCCTCGCTCAGCCCGGCCTTGCTGTTCATCGGACAGGTCACGCACAGCCCTCTGTGTTCTCTAGAGGGAAGGCCTTCACGCTTTAGGAGACTACAGGTCATGTGGGTTGACCCCAACATACTGAGGGACTCAGGACCTGGGGATAGGGCAGATTCTAGGGGTGGTCCTCAGTTAAGGTAGAAGGAACTGTAGGCTCCCAGGTCAAACATGGCACTAGATGTGTCAGTCAGTCAGCCAGCCCAGCTGGGTCCTGGGAGTCCTGACGGCTGGGCAGAGCATGGGAACAAGGAATTCAGAGCCGCCCGTCTTCAGAAATCACGTCTTCAAGGGCTTTAGGAAACTTGGTCAGCGAAGGCAAGATTTCCTCTACCAGCCGAGAGCGAGACCCTAGTCTCTGGGGGAGACTCAAGTCTCTCATTTTAGATAAAATGACTGGCACCAAGACAGAGGTGGGGTCATAGGAACCAAGACAGACAGCCACTTTCCGTCACCCAGGTGCCACAGGAATGCCTGAGCATGAGGCCCATCCTGGCCTCCGTCCACGCTGCACATCAGGAGGAACAACTTTCCCATTTAAATCCCTCCTGCTAAGCTCTGGCCTTCCATGTGCAGAAGCTGCTGCTGCTATTTGACAGATTTCTATTCCCCACCTTTTTCAGGGTCCTGGGGATTGAACCAGGGTGTTTAACCACTGAGCCACGTCCCCAGCCCTTTCCACATTTTATTTAGAGGCAGGGTCTTGCTAAGTTTTGTAGAACCTCTTTGAACTTGCGAGCCTCCCGCCTCAGCCTCCCAAGCCGCTGAGATTTCAGTGTGCACCACCGCACTTGGCACCTGGTGCCCCCACCCCCAACCTCCTCTGAGAACATTCATTTCCTGCCCTACTTTGTGGTTGGAGGGAATCAAGTGCCAAGTTCTGGCCAATGAGCTACGACAGCAAGTGGCACCTGCCCCCTCTGTCAGAGCCTGTGGTTACGGAGACCCTGGCAGCTCTTTCCCTTTGGCCCCACATTCAGGGTGGCAAGCGGACATGGCGCTGCCTTGCGGGCCTGGGTCTCTGAGGTACTTACCACGGACAGCACCCTCATGCCTACCTGCAGTGCTGAGGCTGGAGGGGCACGGAAATCGGCGTTGGCTCAAGCAGCTGAGACAGGAGCTGTGACTTGCTCAGGCTGATCTGGAGGCCCCTGTGCTGCCGGCATGTGGGACTCGTCCAGGGGTTTAACACGGTCCCAGTACCTGGATAAGGTCCAGCTCCCATCCTGATTTCGGGCAGGGGTGCCCTGGGCGTCAGGACTTTCACAACAGTTAACTGCTGGCTTCAGAGTCCTTGCGGATGGATGGGAAAGCTGAGAGCTGGCAGAGCCCCCACAGTCTTCTCATCGCCCCCCATCGCTGACGCCTGACGTCACTGCGGTCCCTCTGCACACACATCATTGTGATTAACCAGGGCTCATTGTGTCTTCGCATGTCCTTGGCTTTTCCCTGACATGTCCTGTGGCTTCACCCAGGTCCCAGACTGCAGTTCCTCCTCCGTCTCCCTCGGCTGCTCTGGGCTGTGACGCTTCCTTGGATTTTCCCTGTTTTTGATGCCTGGCTGGTTTTGAGGCGTTAACAGCATGCTTGTTTCGGAGTCTTATTGACTGTCCTTCAATTCAGGTCTGCTTGATGTTTTCCTCAAGGTCAGACTGGGGCAGCTGGGTTTTGAGAGGAAGACCCCCAAAGGGCGTCCCTTGGTCCAACCCTTGCTGATGTTGACCTTGATCTCCAGTGGAGGTGGGTACCCGGTGCCGAGCTGAGAGCCGTTTCTTCACTTCCTCATGCTCCACGCGCCACGTTCGCCCCACACCCCCTCAGTGAGGGGTGGGGGTCGTCGTCCCAGTCCTTAGGGAGGAGGTCCGTGTGACTTGCTGGACTGGATCTCCACAGGGGACCGGCCTACTCTCCCCCGTTTGCCTTCTCAGCCATCTGTTCATATCCGTGTGGACTTGCGGGTGTTGGTTCTGTACCCCGAGTTGGGTCCAGTGTGAGGTTGCTCACGTCCTTCTCACATTGTCCCAGCTTTGGCCGCTGAGCTCCTTTGCCCCCGAGCACCACCCGCCCTGCTCTCGGCCACGCAGCGAGCTCCGGCTCATCTGGGCTGTCTGCCCGGCGCCCTGGCTCCTTCCGCTGGAGGCTGCATAAACCAGATCTGGGAGTCGGGCTGGACTTCGGGAGTTTGAATTTTCTGAGGCGCAGTGCAGAGTGGGAACACCTGGGCCACACTCAGTTGTCCACCCCGACTGACCGTGAGCCGCACCCGAATGTCACCGGCAGCTCGCAGGTGGACCTTCCCGGGTGCCTGGGGCTCCGGGCCACACTGCACCCCACGGGCTATCACGAGCGCACGCACGTCTCACACGCATCCCGTGGAAACCGTTTTCTTGGCAGGGATCGCTGCATGCGGTTCACACCCGCGTTTGCTGGAGTGGACAGATCCGGCCCCAGCACCAGCTCCCCCAGAGCCCAGAGGAGGCAGGAGGCAGCGTGCTCACTGTCCACGGGCCCCGGGCCGGCTCCGACTCTGACTCCCGCCCTGAGACCAAGACGTGGAAGTGGCCACCTCCTTCCTGTACTAGGATGAGCCCCGACTCTGTGCTTGGGGGTGGGTGTGAGGCAGTGAGCGTGCGCCTGGGAGCGTGTGCGATCCACATGTGTGCGTGGGCGTGTAGGTGCGCATGACCGTGGGACAGTGTGTGAGTCCGGGTGGGAAAGGTCCCACAGGGGACTTGGACCTTTGACACAAACCCCCCAGGGTTCTGCTGCACCCCCTGACCTTGCCAGCTGGCCACCTCCTCCTGTCCCTCCGGGGAGAACCAGCGTGGGGCCCCCCATGGCACAGTGCCAACTTGCCCGCGGCCTGCCGGGAAGCTGGCGCAGCACGACAGTCAGACGCTCCCCTCTCCCGTCGTGCCCAGACGGCTCTCGGCTGGTGGCCCAGTTGGCCGTCTCCGGCTCTCCTGCCAGCGCTGGTGCATCATTCCCTCGGAGACAAAGCCCACGCCTCGGGCTCCAGCAGGAAGGCCCAACGCACACGGCGTGAAGGTCCCGCTGCAGAGCGGCCCCGGGCAGGGCTGGGCGACCTGGACAGGGCGAGACGAGCAGGTGGCTGGGCCTCGGCCACCACTGTGGCACCTCGGGGCTCCCGTCTCACTGGCCTTGCTCCACTTCTGCTTGAAAGCCCCGCAAGCTTTGCAGACCCGCTGGCCTCCAACCTGCCCTTCAGAGACGCTGTGACCCGGCCGGGACCTGGGGGAGCAGAGGGCTCCTCACTCACCCTCCCCAGGCCACCCCTGTGCCCCGAGCACCCACGGCCTCCGGCCGAGACCTGTGCGCCCTGAGCCCCAGCCCTGGCCGTGACTGGCTCTCCCCTCAGGGTCACAGGAGCACCTCACAAGCAAGGTCCCTTGTCACAGGCAGGGCCTCCAAAGAGGGGACAGAGGCAGGACAAGGAGAGGTCAGGGCCAGATGGGGCTCTTCGCCTCTCCTCCCAGGACACCCTGGCTCTCTGGTGAGAACCAGGAGGTGGACCTGAGTGTTCTGGGCTCACCTCTTGTCACAGGACACACCACAAACCCACAGAGACTCATCTGGCGAGAAGAAGAAAAGCCACCACGGGCTCTCGCTGCCTGAGCTATTCCGGTGGCTGAAGCAGACGCTGGGTGTTCTTCCTCGGTGACTCAAACAACCCCAGTCTTGTTCCTCTTTCGCAAGCAAGAAAGTCCCCTCTCAGGGGAAAGTTGACCGTCAGGGGTTTTACCTGAGGCCTTTTGTGTTGTTTTTCTCATGCGTACATTTTAATAGACTGTGTTTTCTAGAGCGACTTAGAGGAAAGTACGGAGATTTCCTGGATCCCTGACCCCACACGTGCACGGCCATACCGCGTCCCCACCAGGGAGGCACACCTGCTACAACCGATGGCCCGCGCCCTCCCACCCCTGGGACCCCAAGACCAGAGTGCGCCTGGGGTTCACGCTCGGAGTTGGACTCTCTGTGGGTCTGGCTGAAGGTACAGGGCAGGGACGTGCCACTCCGACACCACACGAGAGCTCGGCCGCCCTGGAAAGCCCCACCCGCGGACCGCTCCTCCCTCTTGCCCCCGACCCTGGGCAAGCGCCCACCTTTTGATTGTCTCTGTAGATTTACATTTTCCGGAACCTCACCTAGCTGGAGTCGGATGGCTTTTTCAGACTGGATGGTTTTACTTAGGAACGCACCTGCAAGGTGCCTTCACAGCTTTTTGATGACTCTTTTGAGTGCTGAGTAATATTCCAAGGTCGGAATGTCCCCGGGTTTATCCACTCGCCTGCTGAAGTGCACCTTGGCTGCTTTCAGGTTTGGACCATGATGGAAACACCTGCTCAAACCACCTGGCCAGGTGGCACAGGCAGATTCTACGAGGGTCTAAGCAAACACGAGGAGCATGGTCGCTGGGGTGTGTGGTGACTCGTGTCTGGTTGGGGGGCCTCGTTCACGGTGCCTGTGCCGTTTGGCACCCCCAGCCGTGAGCGCATTCCTGAGCTCCACATCCTCTCTGGCACGGGCTGTGGGCGGCCTTCTGGATTGGGGTCAGGCGACGGCCTGGACTGACTAAGGCGCGTCTTGCTGCTGTCTTCCTGGGCGCGCTCCTGACCACACACGACTTGGAACACCTGTGCACGCGCCGTCTGCCCTACTGAGGCTCCTGCTCAGTCTTTCCCTCTGGCCTTTCTAACGCCCCCACCACAGCAGGGGGCTGTGGACATGTCCCAAGAGCTTGTCTGCAGGTACCTTCTCCTCCCGCTGCTGAGCACGGCGTTCCTCGGGTCTCTGGCCGGCCGCGTCCTGTTTGGTTTGGACCACCTTCCCAGTGGGCTCTTTGACCCCGAAGCCTCTCTTGAACACCTTGTCCTATGAGAGGCCTGTCCAGCTGTGGACTCTGTGCACTGTAGGCCTAGGTGCCCAAGTGACAAGGTGACATGGGCCTGGTCTGATGGGATGGTCCCAGACAACACCTCTTGCCCTCTCTTCATGGTTAGAAACTCACCAAAGTGAGTCTGGACAGTAACTGTGGTGTCCTGGCTTCGGGGGGATGTTTGCCCTCAGGCCCATCCCCTGGCCTCTCTCCACCCGGCTGGAGGGCCCGGCCCCTTCCCTGCAGCTCTGGGGAAGTCCGAAAGGGGAGGCACTGCAAAATGAGGATGCCAAGAGGTCCAGAGGATCGAAGGAGTGAATCCATGTAATGTGCCAGAAACTTCTAACACATGGAAATGTTGGCTATCATTTTAAGCACTGCCCCTTATCTTCCTTTCTAGCTTGGAAACATTTTTCCTTTTAAAAAAATAAAAGCAAAGCTCAAAAGTCCTTTGTGGAGTCATGACTGCACGCCACATAGTGTCATGCTCCCTGTCTCACCAGCTGCTGGTGAACGCGGAGAGAGCTGGTGCACAGTGGAGAAGAGGGAGTTCAGAGAGGTCAGCTAACTGATCAGGGTCACACAGCAGAGAAGCTGGGAGATCAGTGGTTACGAACCCTGGGCCTTTCTCCAGCTTGTCCCCCTGCCCCCCCCACCCCATTCCCTCCCCATGACAAGCTTCATACAAGGGAAGTGTGGAGGAGCAGGACCCATGAAGATGGAGGCAGGGACAGGAATGAGTGCTCGTGGGAGGAAGAAGACTGATCCCGGGAGCTGCTGGAAAAGGTGGAGGGCAGATTTCCCTCCGGCGTCTGTACGTCAAGTGGTTCCACATCCCCGCCACCTGGTGGAAACCTGCGCGCCTTTCAAACAGCCCAGCTTCACCCGCGAGGCTCGGGAAGAACCCCGCATGGGGCTTCTGGGACAGCGGCCAGCAGGAGGCCAGCAGGAGGAAGAGGTGGCCAGGCCAAATCTGACCAGGTCGGGCGGCGCCTCTCCAGGAAGTTTCCTTGGCTGGGGGCATCCTGCTGCAGGACTTGCCCTCCCCAAGGCCACCGTGCACCCCCTTGGCCAGCCAGGGGCAGGCGCCCGCCACGCAGCGCAACCCACCCGCCTCAGCCACAGCGGGCGATTTGCTCTCTGATTAGCAAGTCCCCGCGCTGGGGCGGATCCTCGGCATGACCACCTGTACGCCAGGCGCCCACGCCAAACTGCCGGGCCCTTCGAAGTCTCTTGATCAGTGCTCCAGATTTTCCCAGCAGGACCCCGATCCCCTCCCCAGCCCTGCAGTGCCTCTCATCCCGGCCACAGTAGACGCCTCACCCATTTCCCCGGCCTCCTCCACCTGTGGCCTGTTTCTCCTTCCTCTCCTGCCAGGAGAACCATCCCTCCCACCCAAGTGGAATGGCCCATGCTCTGGGACCCTGGGATGCCCGGCCTCCCCAGGACCTTTACTTCGCCTTTGGGCAGCATGTTGATTCTCTGCCTCTCACTAGTGCCTTCCTTCCCAGGGAGTGACCCAGACACGCTCGCATTAGGAAACGGTCTGGCCGGGGACACTTCGGGCGGTTCCTAAAAGAAGAAGGCAGAATGGCCCACAGCTCCTGACGAGAACCTCGACTGCGCCAGAAGGAGGGGTTGCAAATTAAAATTAGAACGAGGCGCCTTCCCATCATGTCAGGGCTCCAGAAATCGAAAATGCCTCTTGAGCTCAGCTCGGTGAACTGTTAGGAATGGGCCCTTGGTCTAGCACAGGAAACGGAACCTACAGGTTCTTTGAAAAATGATGGATCTGGGCAGGGCGCAGTGGCACATGCCTATAGTCCCAGCAGCTCAGGAGGCTGAGGCAGGAGGATGGTGAGTTCAAAGTCAGCCTCAGCAAAAGCAAGGTGCTAAGCAGCTCAGTGAGGTCCCGTCTCTAAATAAAATACAAAATAGGGCTGGGGATGTGGCTCAGTGGTTGAGTGCCCCTGAGTTCAATCCCTGACAGCACCCCCCCCAAAAAAAGAAAAATGGTGGATCAGATAAACAGGCATCATCACAGTCTCAGTTATCAATAAAGGTGAGCGTGGGGAAGCCACAGAGGCTGGCTGTGCTGGAGGACAATGGGCATAAGAATGGCCGCTTGGTGTTGGTCACTGTCTCATGGAGAAATTGCAGATGAACAGGGCAAAGGATCCTCCCAAGTTTAAGGGTACAAGGGAGTGACTGAGATTCCCCCTTCTGTCTTTAGTTCCTCAAAGGAGCCCACACTCAGCGGCCTCCATGGAAAGAATGCAGAGTCTCCCCAGCCAGGGAGGCCAGAGCAGAGGCCCACAGCCCGGTACGTGTGCACACGTGAGTGTACAAACCAAGGGAGGAGGCGCCAGCACTTGAAGAAGCACGATATTTCTTATGCCCTCTCACCCATAATTTCTCATCTCTTAAAGATAAATGCAGACTGACTCTGGAGACATGTTAGAATTTGAAAGAAGGGAGAAGAGGGCCAGCCGTGTGGATTACAGTTGCCATATTTTTCGGTATTATGCAACGTTTCATTTCAAAACTCTGTCCCCGGGGCCTTTCAATTTTCCATTTGTCATCCCGAGTACAAGGTAGGAATGGGAGAGCTTGCCAAGGTCCCGGAACCTTTGCAAATTGAACACAGATGTGCTCCTGCAAACCTGCCTCTCTTGGCGGGGGCTGCCACAGCGGTTCTGAAAACGGATGGGTCCTGGGCCTTTACTTGGAGGTCAGAAGGGATCCAGGCCTGGGGAAGAGGGGTCGGGTGCCGGGGGAGGGAGAAGACTGGGTCTCCAGGTTGGCAGTGACCCAGAAGAGAGAGGGAGAGAGACAGAGATTCACATTCACACGCACCTCACCAGGAAATGGGGCCACAGCTGGAAACAGGTCCTGGGCCACACAGGGGACCACGCTCAGATCTGTGAGCAGAGACCTGAACTAGCCAATGACCTGTGACCCCGCTTCCCTTCATGGCTAGTTACCACCTCCCAGGGACACACTCTCCCCTCCCCACATGGCATCTGGACAGGATGGTAAAGGGGGGCGCAGGGACAAAACATAGGCAGGGTGAAGTTTTCCTGGATGACCCCATAGCCCAGGGTCAATCTTACCTTTGGTGTAGGGGTTGCAGGTGTAGGGCCCTCTTAGGAAAATGTTCCCCATGCCCGAAGGACCTCAGATCCTGAGGCTCAATCGAAGCGTTTTTTCTTACCACTGATCTTAGGAATGGTTCCCTCATGAAAATGAAGCCGTGCAGGCTTTCAAAATGAATTGTGAGCCAGGCAAGTGGCGCGTGCCTGTAATTCCAGTGATTTGGGAGGCTGAGGCAGGAGGAACACAAGTGTGAGGCCAGTCTCAGCAACTTAGTGAGGCCCTAAGCAACTTAGCAAGACCCTGTCTCAAAATTTGAAAACTACATATAAATGACTAGGGCTGCTGCTCAGTGGTAGAGCACCCCTGGATTCAAACCCCAGCACCACCAAAACCAAAACGTGAAGCCAGAACACAGAGAAGCAGAGACGCAGGCTGCTGAGCCAAGGACGAGGGAGGTCCCCGGCGGGTCATCTGGCCTTCCCTACCTTCTCCTTCAGTCAGAGCCTGTCCCTCCACCGTGTCTAGGAACAAAATCTCACCCTTTCAATGGTGGGTGCTGAGATAAAAGAACAGAGCCCTTCTCTCAGCGTTGGTGACCCCGCCATGGGAAGGCCGGCTTTGGGGTTGCACTTTTCCAATCAGGAGAATTTACTCCCGCGGAAAACCAGCAGGGTGGGCGAACGCTGAGCGCCCGTGCACATGCGCACTGAGTGAAGGTCTGAGCAGAAGCGGAACCGAGGGCGGCGGCCCGGGCGCAGCACCCAAGCCGCTCCAGGCCCAGCCCACCCTCAGCACTGCACCCAAGATGGAAAAGCAAACTCAGCCCCCAAGGGACCAGCGGAGTCGCCGGGGCCACTGGCTTGGTTGAGGTTCATCCCGTCTTTGGGTCCAAGGCCCCAGCCTGTGCAGTCGGGTCCCAGGGTCACTCACTGCGTGGTGGCATACTGGGCGGTGAGCCGCACGCTGGACCTGGGGGAAGGTGGGCTGCGGGGCTCCCCGCCAGTGTTTCCCGTAGGCGAAGCATTTAGCTGACGTGGATTGCACCTGCTTCTGTCCAGGCCTCCAGCGCGCCGGGCCGGGGAGTCGCTCCGAGGCCCAGCGCCGGCCCAGGCCGCCTCGGTGCCCACGGGGCTGGCCCGCGTGCTCATGCCGTGTTTCAGTGGCTTTAGGAAGTGGCTCCCTCCACCACTAAGGGATTTTGAGACATGTAGGATTCCTTAATATGGAGGCTTTACAAAAAAAAGAAAAACAAGCAAATCAGAAGGCCAGCAACCCGGCCGCAGCTTTACCTGGAGGACCTGGGCCCCAGGGGGCCCCCTTCCCGGGCTGGGCAGTGGGAGGGACCTTGTCTGTAGAACAGTAAGAAAAGCCACGCCTGTGCCTTGGGCTTCGGGTCTCACCATCAGCCCGGCCAGGTGAGCCGCTGCTCCAAGCCCACAGATGCGACTGGCTCCCGGCCCAAGGGGCGTGGGCAGGACTGACAGCTGTCCATCACCCTCCTCCCCAGCCCCGCATGCGCCGCGTGTGCAGGGCGCAGCAGTGCCCAGGTGTGGCTTCCGCGGCGTTTCCCCTGTGCACAGGTGGCTCTTGGACCCCTGCCCTCCTGACTGCGCCCACCTCCCCGCCGCCTGCCTTCCTGGGCTGGTCTGTAAGGTGAAGTCGCTGGACCGCTTAGAAGCCAGGCTCTGGGGCCGCAGCGCCACCTGCTGGCAAACTCCTACCCTGGCCTCAGGACCCCACCCGGCTTCTCCCTTAGAGCCCAGGGGGCCTGAAGGAGTCAGCTAGGGCTGCAAGAACAAGCCGCCAGACTCAGTGGGTTCCGCACCTTTATTCCCACAGTTCTGGGCTCTAGACGTCCAAGATGGTGGTGCCAGCGTGGCCTGCTCCTAGTGAGCACCTTCTTTGGGGTTGTGGACTGCTGAATCCTCCTTGGGTCTTCACATGGTAGAAGAGAGCTGGAGGCCTCTCTGGGGTCCCTTGTATAAGGACACTGGTCCCATTCATGAGGTCTTTGCCCTCATCTCCTAGTCACCCCTGAAAGGCCTGCCTCCCAACAGCATGGCGGTCAGTGGGGTGGAGATCTCACATAGGAATGAATGTTCCATTCACAATGCCAAAGCGGGGCGCCCACTTTGCTCAGCTACTGTGCCTGGGCTTGCAGTGAGCATTGCATTATAACGTCAATGAGTCGAGCCAGACTACTTGGGTGCAAACCTCAGCTCTGCCACTTCATGGCTGTGTGACCTTGGGGCACTCACTTTACCTCTCTGTGCTTCAGTTACTTCAGGTGTAAAATGAGGGCATGGCACCTGCTTCACTCAGCTGTTGGGAGGATCGAATGAATGAATAGGATACCCACAGTTAACGGAACGCTGAGGACGAAGCCCGGTACGCTGGCACCAGGTGAGGGTATTAATCTGTGGCTATCTCTGGTCTTCCCTTGAGGACAGGTTGGTGCTGTTCCCCTTGCTGTCCCCAGAGCCCCAACATGCTGCTCGATCAGTGGTTTCTGAATAAATGGTAAGGAGGGGCCGTTGCGGCAGGCCTCACCTTTGGGACACTAGGGCCCTCTGTCTCCCCGGGGCCCGTCACACGGGGCTCACAGCTGACCTCTGCTTTGGCAACAGGGGCCGGGGTTGGCATCCTGCCGGGACCCACTGACCGCACACTGGTCTCTGCTTTCACCTCTCAAGGGCCCAGTGCCCTTGACCTCTACCTTGGCCTCTACCTTGATCTCTTCTCCCTGCTCACCCCACTACCCTGCCCACTCCCTGGGCCTGCACCACCTCCCACGGCCCCCCGGGGGGTCAGGGACCAACCCGGGATGAGGGCTTGCTGGTGGTCTCCTCTGGGTGCAAAAGGCCTTTGAGGGTCCCAGCGGGACCTCCGTGCAGCACTGAGTGGGCTACAAAAAGCCCAGGGTTGAGTCAGGACGCATGCTCGTGTGCACACGCACACACACACACACACACACACACACACACTGATGGAGGCTGGGAGATCCAAAATCTGCAGAACCAACGTCCCAGCTCAAGTCCAAAGACTGGAAGCTGCTAAAGAATCAGAGAGGCCATGTCCCCATTCAAAGGAAGGCAGCGGGCAGGAGGGTCTCCCCCTGGTCCTGGCCGTGTGGTAGTTGGGCTTCAACTGCTTGGGCTGGGCCCACCACCTTATGCTCCCTCACAGAAACACCAGAACAATGTCCGACACATGCTCGGCTACCCTGGGGCCCAACCAAACATGGCAGTACCCATCCCAGCTCCGCACGGGCCGGCACCAGGGGAGGCAGGAGGAAGGGAAGATAGATTAAGGAGTGGGACGGCTGAGGCCGTAGCTTTGCCGTTTCTGTCCACACCTGGGCAGGCCATTTGGGCTCTGTGTCTGTGTCCCCATCTGTATGGTGGGGCCTCCCAAGCAGCACATGCAGGGGACTCAGGGCCACTCATGGCACCCTGGTGCCGTCATGGCTTCTTACAGTGTGGTCGGGACCGTGACCAGAGCCACCGAGAGAATTCCGAGCAAGGAAAAGGACCAGGGGCCAGCGGGGCTCACGCGTCTCCCGATTAAACTCAGACACCGCTTCCCGAGGTTCTGAGGGTCGTTTTCTTTCATTGCATTTTACTTTCAGACTTGGGGCCTTTTGCAGGTAGAATTTCATCTGATCACAAAACCATCTGCCAAACCTGCTCTCCGTGGGCCGAAGGGACCAGGGACCAGGGACCCAGGAGACCAGGGGCCTTCCCTGCAAGGGGCAGGGCCTCCTTACAGTCCTGGCCTCCTGGATCCCAGGGTCTTCAAAACCCCGTGTTCATGCCAGGGACCCTGAGCCAGTTCACCTCCGACTCTCTGAGCCGAGCTCTTGCTAGCCGGGCGCTTCGGGTGACTTCTGTGGCCACAGGAATTGAAGCTGAAAAGAGGCACTGTTTCATGACAGAGGAAAACAAGAGTCCTGGGAAAGCTGGACAGGAAACACCGCCCCGTGACACCTCTGCAGCCTTGGGTGGATGAGCTGTCGTGGGTCCCAAATGTGTTTATTGAGCACCTACTGCATGCAGGGTATTGGAGCAGGGAGGGGACCCCTCCCCTTCCCCCCACCACACGCCATGGCTCAGAGAGGAAGGAATTGCCATCTTCTCTCCTGGGGAAGGGCAGGTCCTCGTCGGCCTGGCTAGAATTGGACATCCGTGGTCCTTTGCTCACGGTGGGCGCAGGGCCCCTGTCCCCTCTCCTCCTCCCGGGTCCCTGCTCCTCGTGCCTTCTGAGGACTTGCTCCGCAGTGGGAGCCGCACTTCCTTCTCCGCTGTCCGGGAACCCAGAAGCGCCCGGGATGGTTTAGTGCCACCGCGTCCTCTTCCTGCCAGTCACAGCCTCCAGGTAACGGGGCGCTTCTGTCAAAGGCTCCCGGGGTTCAGACGCAGCCCCTGAGTCCCTGAGGCTCCCGGGGTTCGGATGCAGCCGGGAGCGTGGAGTGGCCGGGGGGAGCCCCTCCCTGGAGCTTTCCTCGTGCACGCCCCTGAGTCAGGAGGTGACAAGGAGCATCTGGCAGAAGCACGGGTGTGCCCAGCACCGTTTGCCCCGCTCTCCAGCCTGAGTCACTGTGGAAGAGGCGCTGGCTGCGCTGAGGGCCAGGAGCTCACAGGCCTGCACAGGGACTGCAGCTGGACCAAGTGACCCCATCGGCTGCTGTGTGCCCAGGCTGGGCAGCCCCACAGGGCGCCTCGAGCACTGGGTGTGACTGAGGGCACCCGGGGACTGTCAGGGAGGGGACATGGGGAGGAGTTGGCTACAGGCCTGGGGACTTTCCAAGATGCCCGGGGGCAACCAGGGGGCCACTGACTTTTCATTCACTTTTTATTTCACGTGGCAAAATATTCATTGATCCCACCGGCGTCAAAACAGAAGCCTTGCCGGGTGCACAGGTGCATGCCTGTCATCCCAGCAGCTCCGGAGGCTGAGGCAGGAGGATCTCAAGTTCAAAGCCGGCCTCAGCAAAAGTGAGGCCCTAAGTACCTCAGCGAGACCCTGTCTCTAAATAAAATACAAAATAGGACTGGGGAGGTGGCTCAGTGGTCGAGGGACCCTGAGTTCAACCCCCAGCACCTGCCTTCCCAAACAAAAACCAAAAAACCCAAACAACACAAGCCCACCACGGTCGCCAGCGGTGCTTCATAAGATCTTTTCCATACCAAGATTTAGTGAGGACCTTCCTGAGAAGGAACAAAGGAGTGTCTTCCCTCAGGACAATGAGATGTGTATGTGTGTGTGATCACATAACAAACGTGACACTCTATTACACAATACATATAACAAAGAAGAGGGGGCGGGCCTTCCTCAGAAGAGCGCCCACGTGAATGCCCCGCCCAGCGATGATCTCCAGCACACTGTCCTGTATGCCACACGTCTCGCACATCACGTGTCACGCGTGTGTCTTGGATGTCATATATCATCACATCCATGATCCTCAAGGTTTTCTTATTTATTTATTCTGCCATCACCACCCTGCTGGCATCCAAAAGCTCGCAGAAGCCCGGGTGGCGCTGGGACCTACTTTTGCTTCAGGTACCAAGCCACTGTTGGCACGAGCTATTGCATCACCGAAGGGGACATGCTTCCCGCTGCGTCCAGGGACGTGTCCCCTGCATGCCGCCTCTGGTTGGCTCTGTCAGAGCTGCGGGGACGGGCACAGGCTTGCTCAGCCCGCGTGCCCTGGCTGGACTCCCTAATCCTGAGGGCTCCGTGCAGCCCAGTCCTGGCGGGATGAGGACGGGGTGGGGGCAGCTCCAGGAGTGATCAGCGGGTCCCCTGGCCGCCACCTGGACAAGGGGGAAAGTGAGCCACCTGCTCGGTGGGGCGCGACCTCCAGCCCCCGCCCAATCCCGCAGCGCCTGTGGCCGGAGTGGAAATGGGGTCCGGACTCACAAAGAGGCAGCGGCAGACGACCCCATGGGACGCAGCTGGCTGCCCTGCATTTTGTTATTGGTCTCATTAGCGCTGCGGCAGCCCGGCTGGGTGTCCCCTGCCGTCACAGTCAGGAGTGGCTGGCAGGGACGGCTCTGCCCAGGGAGGCCCGCAGTACGTGCTCAGCCTGAGCCTCACCAGCACCTCTCCCTGAACCGCTGGGGAGTAAACGCCACTGGACGGCAGGCGCCCTTCCTCCGCCGGTGCCCCGCTCCTGCCCTGGCTCTGTCAGCCCCTGGGCTCCCGGGCGCCCCCGGAGGGCTCTTCTCCAGGGACAGCCCTGCCGGTCGGGTTTGCCCGGTTGACCAGCTCGGGGACGAGGAGGCCTGACTTCCTCGCTTCCGCTCAGACCTGGACCCCGAGGGGTGACAAGGCTCTTCACCATCTCAAACACAGTGACCCGGGAGAGGACGTGCTCACGCCCGCCTCGCAGAGGGGAGGAGGCTGGCCCACGCGTGACCCCAGGACAACAGCCAGGTCTCAGCCTCCACCCACCACGTGGACGGCCACCCTAATGACCCCAGATCTGACAACTAGGGGACGCCTGCTCAGTGGACAGGAGCACCCAGGTAAGCTAAGGTGTGTAGACCGGGGGTTCCCGTGCACGGCGGAAAGCCTGCTCCCCGTCCCCATGGCCTCTCCTCTCCCCTCCCCTCCTCTCACATGGGATGGTAACTGTGGGAACCCAGTGGCTCCTCTGAGTGGCCCACAGGTGTCCGCTGTGTGGTAGTTGTGGCTGTCACGGTCGCTATTGCTGCTGTTTCGACGGCTCCACCATTTGGGAGGGGGCTTGTCAAGGCCACAGAACATACTGGCCCCATGGCACTTCGTCATTTGCAAGGTTCTTCAGAAAGCACGTGTCCTTGCAGGTGGCAACCCCGAGGGGAATTGGGCAGTAGACCTAGCAGCCCTGGTTAACTCTGCCGGGCAGCGCTCGATGCCAGGGCAGCGGGAGAGAGGTGAGCAAGCAATGCCCAGGGCTGAGGGCAGAGGTGGGAAGGGCAGGGCTCAGGATGCCAAAGAGTGAAAGGCCACAGGAAGGAGGAAGACAGCGCAGCCATCCGTGGAGCACACGGGCCCTTCCAGGGTGTTGCGTCTCAGACTCTGAAATGCTGGGGTCACCTGCAGGCTGGGCACATCCAGGCTGGCTCCTGCTTCAGCGGGTCTAGGTGGGACCCGAGGCTGCACATCGCGCGTTCCTGGGAGCTGCTGTGTTGCCCTGGGGACACCCGGGGGGACCTCGACTTCAGCCCAAAACTCTTCAAATGCTCTAAAGCCCACGGACCCTCCCGTCACGAAAAATCCTTCCCAGACAAAAATAAGGCAACAAACAAGGGGACAGTTTGGGTCTGGGCCCTTTCTGGCGTCTTCAGACTCGACAGAATCCAGCCCACTTGGCTTTCGACCGAGCACTGGAGCGTGGCGAGGTCAGACCTCCTCTGGACCTGAGATTTGTCACCTGAGGGGGCTGGTTACAAACCACGGTGGTCAGACTGGGAGTCCCAGCGAGCTGTTCCCAGGCGCCCTTCAGATGCCCCTGAGCTCGTGAAGGCCTGAGAGCCTTTGTCACTGTGCAGAGCTGAGGCTCGGGCTCTGGGAAGCGGATTCGGAATCCCAGCAGGTGGCAGAAGATGCCACCAGGCACAGCTGGGACAGGAGACAGGCTTCATGTCCCCGCCCCCGGGGCCCTTCCGCAGGCCTTTTCTGTATGCAGGTGGAGCAAAGAAGATGCAGGTGCCAAGGGGTTGCTGCGGTGTGCTCTGTCTGACCTGGAGTACGGGCGCTGAGTCGGGGGGTTGACCTTGACATAGCAGCTGGCCTGAAGCCTTGGCGACGGAGCCCGACCACAGCCCCTTGGGCCTGCAGCCTCGGGTGTCCCCAGCTCCTGGCTCCCCAGGTTACTCCCGGCCCAGCCCCATCTCCCCAGGCCTCTCGCCTTCCTCTGCTTCCTAACTCAGGAGGACCTGTTCTGGTTGGCTGTGAGGCGTCCCCCAAAAGCTCCTGTGGGGGACAATGCAGGAAGGTTCAGGGAGAAACGGCTGGGATGTGAGGGCCTCAACCCGTCAGTGGATCGATCCCTGATGGGACTGAGTGGTGGCTGAAGTGGTGGGTGTGCTGGAGGAGGTGGCAACTGGGGTGCTTTGGGGTGTATATTTGTACCTGGCAAGTGGAGCCTCTCTGCTTCCTGATGATGTGAGCTGCTTCCCTCCGCCACACTCTTCCGCCATGATGTTCTGCCTCACCTCCAGCCCCGAGGAATGGAGTCAGCCTCTTATGACTGAGACCTCTGAAACCATGAGCCCTCAAATAAATCTTCCTCCTCTAAATATGTTCTGGTCAGATCTTTCAGTCACAGCAGCGAAATAGCTGACTGAAACAGGAACGTGGTCAATACGGAGGGCTCGTCACCTGCTCGCACGGGTGGGTGTTACAGGTGGACAGCAGAACTTGCCACTTCATAAATAAGGAAGTCGAAGCTCCAAGATGTGGAGCATCTTGCCCAAGATCCCTCGGCCCATGCGGGATTCAAACCCAGGTCTGGGGACTGCAGGGAAGTTCTCTGCCTGGCTCCAAACACCAGCAGACAGAACCAGAGACTCGCTCACCAGCCAGGACCTGTGACTGGCAGGCCGTGGCCTTGACTTCCCGTCTAGTTCTCCCTCTTAGAGCCTCTGTAGCTTTCTTCACCTGGGAGCCAAAGCAGAGTGTGTAGGGATTCCAAGGCCTATGAGAATAACAGTGAGTAAGGTTCTAGTTTTCTAGTTCTAAGACTCCACTTAGACTCTCCTCCAAGAGGGACTCGAGTGTGTCCCTGGCAGCACCACCTTGCTGAAAAAGAGCATCTCTCCTTCCTTCCCCAGGCTGCTCTCCAGTCAGTCCTGCTGGGAAAGCCGCCAGCTGATGTCCTTTTTAATTTTTAAAAAATTAAAAAAATTTTTTTTGGTGGAAGGAGGTACTGGAGATTGAACTCAGGTCCCTCGACCACTGAGCCCCATCCCCAGCCCTATGTTGTATTTTATTTCGAGACAGGGTCTCGCTGAGCTGCTGAGGGCCTCGCTTTTGCTGAGGCTGGCTTTGAACTTGGGATCCTCCTGCCTCAGCCTCCTGAGCCGCTGCGATGACAGGCGCACGTCCTGACGTGAGGGTGCAGTGACTCACGATGTCATTGCCGCTTGCTGGGTGCTGGGCTGTGAGAGCTGATTCTATTTCCCCTTTACCGTTTAAATAATCACCAGGTTGCTGTCTTTTTTTTTTTAATGTGTATTTTTATTAAGATTTATTTGTTCTAGTTGGTTATACATGACAGCAGAATGCATTCCAACGGAGGGAGGTTGCTGCCTTTGTGGGAAGTTTCTATATTCCTCTTGGCATGAGAGGCAGCAGAAGCCCTCTGAGCGGCAGGAGGAGGGACGCTTTCCTCCTAGCAGGCCGACCCTGGGGCACCTGAGGTCAAGAGTGGGCAGAGCATGTCCTGTCAGGGAATATCAGAGGGAGCAGGGACACCATCCAGTGACCTGAAGGTCTACTCCTGCCCTGCACACCCCACCCAGCAGCTGCTTCTCAGAGAAAAGACAGAGCAGGTGAGACCAAAGGAACTGCTATGGCAAGCCCTCCAGCCGCGGAGCTGGCTGTGGGGGACAGTCACACGACAGGAAGGTCCACAGGCGTTGTCTAAGCTACACCCACATTTTATTTAATTTTTCTTTTCCTTTTTAGATCTACATGGCAGTAGAGTGTATTTTGACATATTGTACATACATGCAGTGTGACTTATCCTAATAGGATCCCACTCTTGTGGCTGCTCGTGACGTGGGGTTACGCTGGTCACGTGTTCCATACGAACATGGGGAAGTTCTGTCTTATTCATTCCTCTGTCTTTCCTATTCCCCTCCCCCTGCCTTCCCTTCATTCCCCTTTGTCTAATCCAAGAACTTCTATTCTTCTCTCCCCACCCTCCCTTGTTTTGGGTTAGCATCCACATATCAGAGAGAACATTCAGCCTTTGGCTTTGGGGACTGGCTTATTTCACTTAGCATGATATTCTTGAGTTTCATCTATTAACTGGCAAATGCCATAGTTTCATTCTTCTTTATGACTGAATAATATTCCATTGTGTAAATATACCATAGTTTTCTTATCCATTTATCTGTTGAAGGGCATCTAGGTTGGTTCCATGGTTCAGCTATTGTGAATTGAGCTGCTATGAACAGTGATGTGGCTGCGTCACTGTAGTATGCTGATTTTAAGTCCTTTGGGTGTAAACCAAGGAGTGCAATAGCTGGGTCAAATGGTGGTTCCATTCCTAGGTTTCTGAGGAATCTGCATACAGCTTTCCAGAGTAGTTGCACCAATTTGCAGTCCCACCAGCCATGTATGAGTGAGCCTTTCCCCCACATCCTCGCCAACACCTATTGTTGCTCGTATTCTTGATGATTGCCATTCTGACTGGTGTGAGATGGACTCTCAGTGGAGTTTTAGTTTGCATTTCTCTGATTGCTAGATGTCCAACGTTTTCTCATGGATTTGCTGACCCACGGTATTCCTTCTTCCGTGAGGTGCCTGTTCAGTTCCTCTGCCCCAGCATTGACTGGGTTATTGTTTCGCTGGTGTTAAGAGTTTTGAGGTCCTTGAATGTCCTGGAGATCAGCACTCTCTGAGTCGCAGGCGACAAAGCCGTCCCGCTCTGTAGCTGGCTCCACGTTCCTGACTGTTTCCTTTGCTGTGAAGAAGTTTTTCAGTTCGACGCCTCCCACTTATGGGTTCCGGGTTTTCACTCTTGTGCTGGAGGAGTCTGCGAGGTGGGTTCCTGAGCCGACTGCGCCCACGTCCCAGGCTCAGGCGAGGGCCTGCGGCCGAGGAGGCCGGCTCTCAAGCCCCGGGCTGTGTGCGGACGGCCTCTGGCTGCTGCTGACATCGGCGGAGTCCGGGCCCTGAGGTCGCGTCGTTTTCTTCTATAACTGGGAGGCAGGTGGTCCAGGGCTGCTGGCCCACGTGTCAGGAGAGCCAGCTGCCCGGTTTCGCCAGTCCTGGAGTGGCTGCCCTCCGCAGGTCACCATGGCCACCGCCTGCCTGCCAGAGCACCACCCACCCTCCTGCGTTCCAGGAAAGAGGAAAGGGGAAAGGTCAAAAAAAGATGACGGGATGAAGAAGCCGCGGCGCAGATACGCAGCCTAAGAAGAGTGGAAACGAGCCGTTGGCAGAAAAACAGGTGAGCGTGAGCCCATCGTGTTAAGCCGCGTAAGCCAAACTCAGAAAGCCCAGAGTCGTAGGTCTCCTTCCCTCCGGGGAAGCCGGGGAGGGAAAGGGGAAGAGAGGCCGCGGAAAGGGGAAGAGAGGCCGCGGTGGGCATCTCGAGACCCGGGGAGGGAGGCGCGAGGCAAGGGGGACGTCCTGGGGAGGGATGATGACCATATCTTGTGGTTACGTCCTCCTGCGCCCCTGCGCCTGCGGAATGCTGAATCCCGCCAGTACACATCATCCTAACCCCTCAAAAAACCGGGGGAAAGGCCATCTGCCAGAGACATAAGCGTCCCTTTAAATAGCATTCCTGTTGATTTCACCCAAGAATTTCCCTTCTACCTCCTTGGCCATCCCCACCTGTTTGGGGGGCTTGGTCTAGTTTGTATGCAGGACATACTTCTTGAGCTGGGTGCCATGATGCACGCCTGTGGCTTGGGAGGCTGAGGCAGGAGGATCTCGAGTTCAAGGCCAGCCTCAGCAACTTAGTGAGGCCCTAAGCAACTTAGGAGACCCTGTTTCAAAATGAAAAAAAAAATAAAAAATAAAAAGGGCTGTGGATGTGGCTTAGTGGTTAAGGGCCTCTAGGTTCAATCCCAGTACAAAAAAAAGTGGGGGTGGTCGGTGGATAAATAGGGACTAATTGGAACCTCGCCACAGCCAATGAGAGAAGAGGAGCTGCCGTTCAGAGCCGACTCTCTACCCGAACTTATGCACACAATAACCTTGGCAGAGAGTCTGTTACTCCTATTTATCCTCTGGCCTCACAAAAGGAACCACCCAGGCCTCCTTTAACTGGAGGGCTCCAGGATCAAGTTCTAAAACATTTTAAAAGTACTAACTACTCGTTAGAGACCCAGAGACTGAGGAACATACTGCCAATTGAAGATCAACCGCCAATTATGATACGACATCGTGCAGTTGGAAAATGGAGTCGCCTTTATAACCAGGATTTCCCAACAGGCTTCTTTTTCCCAAGAAAATCTAATTCTGCCTAGGACTTTTGACAAGGAGAAGAGATGAGGAGGGTGAGCCTGGGAGCCCCGCGACCCCCCATATTCTGGCCTGTGCTTTGTTCTCTTGAAGCATCTGTGGCGGGATCGCCGCCCAAACTGACCAAGTTCCTTGATGTATCCCAAATCCTTAGAAATCCAGGGATTCCTGCCGCCAGCTCCCAGCCCGGCGCTTGGCCCCTGCAGTACTCGGGAGTGTCCAGCAGATGGCGCACAGCACACGCATTCGCGTTAACCCACCTTTCCGCCGTCAGAAGGCCACTGGACCAAACCGGCAGCTCCTCCCTCCTTCCCCTCTGTGCTCTTCCCCCTTCTCCCTTTCCCTTCTTTTCTTATTGTGTTTACAATTCAGTCAACGGCTGAGCTCCGTGCAGGATGCTGGGGAGATGAACTAGGACAGGATCCCTGCCTTTGAGGAGCTGAGAGAGTTAGAGGAAAAGGAGGAGCCAGTCGGAATACAGGGTGACTTGCCTGGTCTCCTTGAGCCGCAGCGGCTCGGTTTCTGTGTTTTGGAGTTGGGCAGACCTGTCTTCTTCAGGAGTCTGTCTTCAGGTCCGTATTCCACACTCTGACCTCATACAAGCAGCTCAATCTCTTGAAGCTTCAGTTTCCTTATCTGTAAGATGGGGAGAGCAATAGCTCACCCCAGCCTGGTCTCATAAATTTGACATAAAGGTGTCAATGTATCTAAAGCACTTTGCACATAGAAACCCTCAAAGGGCTGGGCCTGGTGGTGCACGCCTATAATCGCAGCAGCTTGGGAGGCTGAGGCAGGAGGATCACAAGTTTGAGGCCAGCCTCAACAACTCAGCAAGGCCCTAAGTGAGTGAGATCTTGTCTTTAAAAAATAAAAAAATAAAAAGGCCTGGGGATGTGGCTCGGTGGTTAAGTGCCTGTGGGTTCAATCCCTGATACCAAAACCAAAACCACACCAAAACCAAACAACCATGGCTCTAACTGTGTCCTCCTTTGCTGCGTCACATGGGTGAAATGGGTTTTTGTCCTGCCACAGGGTGTGGCTGATAAAAGCCCACTTTTGCTGAATGCCTAACCCCAGGGATTCAGCTACCCAGAGGCCTCCAGATGAAACCTCAGCAGGGGGTGAGCAGGTAAGGAATGGGGACCCTCTGGAGCCGGACATGGGCAGAGACGGTGGGAAGGTTAAGGCTCTGGGGTGCAGGCCCAGTGGAACTGCTGACGGCCAGACTGGAGCACCCTGGACATCCCTGGAGCCAGACCTGGGCGACGCTGCTCCCCACGGCCTCCCCTGGCCGGCTGTGGCATCAAGCTCCTAACCTAGAATCTGCTGTGGTTTGGATGTGGTTTGAGGGTGTCCCCATGCGTTTATGCTCTGGAAACTTGGACCGCAAGGTGGCAAAGCGACTTCAGGAGGCGGGGCCTTCAGGGGGCGGGGCCTTCAGGGGCGGGGCCTACGGGGCGTCATGAAGGCTGGTAGGACCTGTGCCCTCAGAAGGATTCGTGCTGGTCGTGGAGGGTGGTCGTTATCAAAGAGCAAGACCGGCCCTCCCCCTTCAGCTCCCATGTCATCTCTGCCCCCTGCCCGCGGCCCTGCTGTGTCGTGAAGTGGCCGAAGGAGCCCTCGCCAAAGGCTGCCCGACCTTGGACTTTCCATTTCCAAAGTTGTGAGCTCAACAAACCTCTTTTCTTTATAAACAGCCAGATTTAGACATTTTATCACAGCAACAGGAAGTGGACTGAGGCGCGGCCTCTGCTGAGCCACTTCCCTTCCTCCCTTGGTGCCTTGTTTCTGCTGCTTGGCCTTGTGCCTGCCCTCCTGGGCCACAGAGTGTGCCCCTCTCAGGTCTCAGAGGTCTCGGATTGCCAGAGCCTCACTCTCCCTGGGGACAGAGGGGAGTGACACTCTCCTGCCCGCTGGACTGTGGGGGCGTGGCTTGCACGGTGCTGCGGGCTCAGAGCGCCACCGCGGGACTGGGAGGAGGAAGGAGATGGGGCTGGGGGCACAGATGTGAGACCCCTTCCTCGGCCCCACGTTCTCCTTGTCCCCAAGCCCTCTGAAGACCTCAGCGACCTCCTGCCCGTAGCTCTCCCCGTCTAGCAGTGCCTGCTGGGTGCCAGGCTGGCTGTGCCCCGGTGCTCCTGCACGGCACTGCCTGGCGTCTGCCCTTCCCAGCTGGGCTCTCGGTTCAAGGGCGCGGCTGGCCTTAGGTCAGTCAGATGCAGTGGTCCTGCCTGTGGCTGTGGTCAGGCCAGGGCGGGCCCAGGAGGGCTGGGGTCCAGCTTGGAACGTGCTCAGGGCGGCCATGCCTTGGTGTTTGCCCACCACCGGGGCTACGCCCAAGGCTTGCAGGCCTCCTGTGCTGTGACCCCCAGAAAGTTTACATCCCCACCCACATTACCCCTGCAGGCCCGCAGGAGGGGCAGGTGACACTGACGCGTCCCCCTGTGAATGCACGGGTGGCTTCCTGGTCCAGTCTGTGCTATGTCCTTGTTTGGAAACGACAATCACAACGAGATTAATTGGTAATGGGACTTACTCTAGGCTAAGCACCCTGCATCCAAAATTGCTTGGGACCAGAACTGTTTAGGATTTCAGATTTTTTTCCTTCGGATTTTGGAATATTTACGTCTGCATAACCAGGTGTGTGTGTGCGTGTGTGTGTGTGTGTGTGTGTGTGCGCGTGTGTGTGTACCTGACACACAGACCCCCATACCATTTGATACAATATATTCAGTGCGTCTGATTCTACCGTGACCTCTGCCAGGTGAGCTCAGGTGTGGAATTCTGAAGCATCAGGCTGGTGTCTGGAAAGCCCCGGATGTCCAAGCATTTCAGGCTCTGGGTGAGTGATGTCCAACAGGTCGTGATTCTGGGAACCAGTGGGCAGCGCTCCACGGCCAGCGGGGGGGTGGACCCTGCACCTCCTCCAGACCCTCATGGGGCTGTGTCCTCGCACCCAGAGGGACCCACGGAGGGGTACTTCTGGGCCCCTCTGCCCCCGAACCTGGCTGTGGTGGGTGCAGGGGTTACGAGCTGGGACGCCCAGGACCCCAGAGTGGCCTCTGCAGAGCTCCGTCTTGGCTGGCTCTCTCCCACCTCCCAGCCCTAGGGGCAGGGGGTCTGGAGGCCATTGGCCTGGGCCCAGATCGCCGGGGCCCTGCTCATCCTACCCCCGGCAGAGACGGTGAGGAAGCAGGGCTCCTGCCGGCTCAGGACTCTGAGTTCCTGCGGCCTCCACACTGGTGTACCCAGAAATGGCTCCAATGCCCGGCCAGGGTTCAAAGTAACCGGCATGGTCACGACCTATTTGAATGCTTCATTTTTTAAAAACGTAGCTTCACTTGCAAGTGTACGTCAGTTGCAGCAGAGGCCTCGGGGCCTCCAGGAGCCCCTCCTCGGTCAGGAGCAGCTGGGGGCCCTGCCCTGTCCCGCGTGGGCAGAGGGAGCATCCCAGGAACAGTGCTGGACGCAGAGGCCCTCCCGCCCGCTTGCTGGCCCCAAGGCCTGGCTTCAGACACAGGGATGGTTCTCTCCCAGAACAGAAGAAAATGTCACCATACCTCTCCCCCACCCCGCTGGTGGCTCCCGGTTCGGGTTGCGGTTGGTCTTCTAAGGATCCTGCTGTTTGTCACCAGGGCTGCACCAAAGACGGTCATTGCTCTGCTCGGCAGGCCTTTGTGGAAATAAGATCTCTCCTCAAAGGTGCACTTCCGAAACAAAGGAAGGGGCCTGGCGACACCTCTGGCTGGCTGCCTGCGGCGCATGTGGCTGTCCCGGAGCCCAGGCCCTCACCTCGGGGCGCAGCTTCGTGCGCGGCTGCCCTGCCGGAGCCGGGTGCCAGCTCTCCTGACTCGGCCTCGCAGCCGAGGTCCCCAGCGCGAGTTCTGGTCCTCAGCTTAGACGCAGACCCGCGCGGTGACCAGCTTGCTGTGCGTTTCTGTGGCTGCCTGCGGTCACGGGGGCTGGCTTCTTTCTCCACTCGGAGGTCACCCTGCTGCCCAGGGGATGCCCCAGTCCCGCACAGACAGCCCTGCCGGCTGCCTGGGGCTCCTGTGACAAACGACCACATATGCGAAGACCGATAAGAAGAGATTCATCATCTTTCACTTCCAGAGGTCACGAATCCTACCAGGACCTCAAGAGGTTAAAGTCAAGATGTCACCAGGAGCCAGGCCCGGTGGCACACTCTGTAATCCCAGCTGTTTGGGAGGCTGAGGCAGGAGGATCACAAGTTCAAAGCCAGCCTCAGCAACTTAGGGAGACCCTAGCAACTCAGCAAGACCCTGTCTCTAAATCAAATATAAAATAGGGCTGGGGATGTGGCTCCGTGGTCGAGTGCCCCCAAGTTCAATCCTCGGTACCCCCCAAAACAAAGATATCACCAGGGCTGTTTATTGGGGGGTACGGGGGACATTGGGAGAATCAGTTTGCCTCTTCCAGCTCCTGGAGGCCACCTGCACCCCTCACGCAGGGTCCCTTCCTCTACCTTCAAAGCCAGCAGCAATGACAGCACGTTCACCTCTCAGTCACTCCTTTTCTCTCCTGCCTCCCCCTTTCATTTATGAGTTTAAAACAGTCCCCCCTCCCACTCTCAATGAGCCTTTTTTCCCTTTTCATGGAACTGGAGATTGCACCCAGTGTGCTCTACCACTGAGCTACATCCCCAGCCCTCTTTGACAGTCTTGCTATAAGTCATGGAAGCTGGCCTCTAACTTGAGATCCTCTGACCTGAGCCTCCTGAGTTGTTGGTACTGGGCAGGAGTCCCATATTAATGACCTCTGCAGTTTCTTCTGCCATGTAACATGCACTGGCTGCTTGGGCTGCCTTAACAAAACACTACAGACTGACGAGCTGAGATAAGAGAAATCCATTTCTCACAGTTTTGGAGGCTGGCAGTCCAAGTTCAAGGTGTGGGCAGGGTTAGCCTCTCCTGAGACCGAGAAGGCCATCACCTTCTTGCTGTGTTCCCACATGGTTTTTCGCTGCGTGTTTATCCCCGGTCTCTTCCTTTTCTTGCGAGGACACCTGTCAGGTTGGATGGGGCCACCCGATGACTCTATTTAACCTTGATCACTTCCTTAAAGGCCCTGTCCCTAAATAGAGACATATTCTAAATTACCGGGGATTGGAGCTTCAAAGTTTGAGTTTGGAGGAACACAATTCAGTTCATACTATAAAAGTACTCACAGGTCCTGGGATGAGGACACGGCCAAGGCTGCCTTCCACATGAGGCCTTGACCCTCAGTCAATCTGCCTTGGCACAGGGTCAAGTGCCAAGCTCTCCGGCTCCTGGCAGTGGGGAAACTGAAAAGCCAAGGAGGGCCTTCCCGCAATTCTCCTGGGTCCAAAGGGCTTCCTGGCCAAGGGAAGCCCACCAGGCCTGGCCCGTATCCTTGGTCAGCGCCTGGATGCTGATGCCCTCCCATGTCTGATTTGGTGGCTCCATCAGGATTCCAGAGGACCTCCTTTCTGGGGGAGCGTAAAGGAGGAAGAGGGAGTGGGGTATCCTGCAGCGCCTGCTAGATGGAGGTCAAGCTCACACCCTCTCCCTTCTGCACCATCCAGTCTGGACTCTGTTATGGTTTAGGTGTGAGGTGCCCCCGGAACTCAGGAGCGAGATGATGCAAGAAGGTTCAGAGTGAAACGATCAGAAAATGAGGGCCGTAACCTCATCAGGGGATGGATCCTGGAGGGATTAACTGGGTGACAGCTGAAGGCAGGTAAGGCGTGGCTGGAGGGGACAGGTCCCTTTGGGGTACATGTATTTGGCCCTGGGTGGACAGAGCCCTCTTTGCCTCCTGGAGCCACGTCCTGAGCTGTGTTCCTCCCTTCTGCCTCCCCACAGGCCCAGGGCCCTAAAGTCAACCGACTGTGAACTGAGACCTCTGGAGCTGAGTTCCACACACACTGTTTCCCCTCGAATTGTTCCCAGCAGGTCTTTTGGTCACAGCTGCAAACAAACTGACCAGAACAGGCTCCCCTCACCCTCAGCAGCACCTCAGCTGCTCTGGGGGCTCCACTGGTAGGATGGTGTCATGGTTTGGAGGTGAGGTGTCCCCCCAAAGCTCACGTGTGAGACATGTAGGAAGGTTCACAGAAGTGACTGGGTTGAGAGCCTTAACCCAGTGGGTGATTAACCCCTAGTGGGACTGACTGCTTGGTAACTGAAGTGGTGGGTGGCTACAGGAGGTGGGGGCTGGGGCGTGGCTTCAGGTGCCCTGGTAACTGAAGTGCTGGGTGTGGCTGCAGGAGGTGGGGCTGGGGGGGGGTGGCTTCGGGTGTCATGGTAACTTAAGTGGTGGGTGTGGCTGCAGGAGGTGGGCTGGGGCGTGCCTTTGGGTGTGGTAACTGAAGTGGTGGGTGTGGCTGGAGGAGGTGGGGCTGGGGCGTGGCTTGAGGTGTATATTTGCATCTGGAGGGTGGAGTCTCTCTCTCTGCTTCCTGATGATGTTAGCCGCTTCCCTCTGCCACACTCTCCGGCCCTGAGGAATGGAGCCAGACTTCTGTGGACTCAGACCTCTGAAACCAGGAGCCCCCAAATAAACTATTCCTCCTCTACAGTTGTGCTGGTCGGGTCCTTTAGTCACAACAGTGAGAAAAGCTGGCTAAAACAGATGGCCGAGAGCCTCCTCCTTAAGGTGTGAGCCCCTGGCCTCCAAGCCCTTCTTCGGCTGGGGTTGCTGCACTTGTTCATTACCGCTGGCACAGAGCAAGGTCATCCCAAGAGGCACCCCCAGGGGCACCTGGGTTCCACCTATATTCCTTTCTTCCCGGGTATGTGACAGCAGCCCTGGCTCTTCCACCAGGCCAGGGTCACTTTCCTCCATCAGGGTGACTCTTAGGGCTTCCTGGTCACCTTGAAGTGCCAGATGGAAATTGCAATATGCCCCTGGGTAAAAACCTCCCTTTGAGAAGCCAGAGAGTGGAATTAGGGAGATGAGAGGTACAAAGATTCCACGTGGGTCACTAGGAGTAAGTCACCAACCCTTGGCTCCCAGACCCGTGGGTTCTTTCCACTGGGGACACAGCACCACGTAAAAGCGCTTGATCCCAAGTGTCTCCTGCACCCTGGAGGATGGCACCCCAGTCTTGTAAATCAGCACCTCTGAGCCAGCACCATGCTGTCAACAGGCTGCCCCACCTTCCTCTGATGCCAGCAGCCTGAGTGGCTTGGTGGTAATATGGATCCCTGGTGACAGTGACAGCCCGCTTTTCACCTCTGTGGACACCTGGTCATCTGTGATGACAGGTGACATCCAATGCTGACGAGGCGAAGGCTCCGTGGCGCTCTTGCAGTGCTTCTGAAGGAGGCCCTGTGATCAGGAACGTTAAATGTGCGCCCACAGTAAAATTCTGTCACGACGAACCACTGGCTCTCGCCGGGTGAAAGGAATCTACTGTGACCAACTTGCTTCCCAGCTCAGCACCTGGACATTTGTTTGGTGGGAGCAGAAGACCGGCTGACGTCCTCTGACTGAGTCATCCACTCTACTGGGTCACAAAGTGCCTCTTCCAAGGCAGACGCTCCCCAGGAAGTTCCCACAGGCAATATGGCCACATCAGCCCTGCCTGTGGCTCTCCAACACCCACCCACAGCCCAGCGCCCACCCCGGAGTCCCCAGGCCTGGCCCCTCCGTGCTCTGCAGCCAGGCGAGGGTCTGGGCACTGAGTCTGTACGGATTCCAGCTTCGTCAACTTTTTTCCCCAAAGTGGATGCCCGGGTGCTGTGCCCCATCTTCTGCTCGTTGGGGGCTTCTCCTCACTACCTCTTTCAAGACCACCCCCGACCTAGGCTATGTGCAGCTGCCAACGGGTGCTCCTCACCGAGCCCACCTCCCCATCAGCTAAGCCTGGGCATTTCCCTCCTCCTCTGGCCTTACAGACCCCCACAGCTGGGCGTGAACCGATGGTGCTCTGGTCCAAGAACGGACAAGACGGAAGGAAGCTGGCGGTCTCTCTAGCCTGCTCAGCCCTCTGTCCTGCCTGTGAGTGGCTGCATGAGCCACCTCCATCTTTGGTGGATCCTGGCTGGCCCGCCCTCTCGTATGGCTGGAGGTCTGTCAGAACCCAGCCCATCCTGGGCGTGTGGCTGCATGGCCACTGGTCACCTGTGGTCAGGGGTTCCGCCTCTACCAGGGCCCGTGGCCTCAGCAGTGGGGCTCCTGTGAGGCTCTGCTGTCAACCCCCCACTGCATGCTCCCTAGGATTGCGTCACAAAGAACCACGGGTGGAGTGGCCTCAGTGACTGCCACTTACGTGCTCACGGAGTGAGACGTCCGAGATCCAAGTGCCATCAGCGTTGCTTCCTCCTGAGGCCACGCTCTTGGCTCCAGGTGGCTGTCACCCACTCCTCACCTGGATTTCCCTCTCTGCTTCCTAATTCCCTCCAGTGCCACAGGACCAGCTCACCCTCATGACCTCCTGTCCACTCCATCACCTCTGCAAAGACCCTGCTGCAAGCACGCTCACATTCTGAGCTGCTGCGGACGGACTCCTGTGCCGAGCAGGGGTACAATTTGGGCCATGATGCCCCCCACTGACACCCCTACTGCCACACTCTTCCAGGTTATACGGCCACGTGTCAGGGTCCCACGCACCACAGAGGGCCTGTGGTGGCATTTTCAGCTCTGGGCCCTCCCCAGACCAGTGGCTTTTTGGGTCGCTGGTACACAGGTCAGAGTGGTATCTGCAGACGTCCGGTCAGCTGCCTCCAAAGCTGAAGAGGGTCATGGGACTTTTTGGCTCTTTGTGGCAGGAGGCACAAGGTGCCCGGAGTTTCCCCACTGGAAGGAGTGGGGTGGGCAGAGTGGGACGGCCAGCAGTCCGCAGGTCTGGATCGAACTCACAGATGGCTCAGGGGTAAACCGAACCTTCAGAGTGGCGGAATTCCGCGTTGGTGGAATGGCCAGGCCTTTATGACATCCCTGAGATCAGTGCTAAATGTGAGCTTCCCTAGAGCAGGCCTGCCCTGGAAACTCTGAAGGGGTTGATGGCCAAAAGCCATCTGGAACGAACTCCTACCCACTGGGACAACCAGTTCCTCACTAGTAGGGATCTTGGTCAAGGATCACCAAAGATAAAAATGACATACTAATAAAAATAAATCTCTGCCACCGAGAACACAGCGATCTGGGGGATGCTTTTTATGACAGCATCGTGTGGCTCATCCTGACTGATACACCTGACTTCCTGCATGAAGAAGGAAAGGGTGCTCAAGTCTCAGGAACGCAAGCCACCTCAGTTTTAAACATGTGAACCCAAAATCATCCTGAACACGCATGGGTAGGTGAGCGAGGCGGACAACTGGTTTTACACTTCCACTCTACACTTTCAGTTAGTTTTGACCAAGTTCATTGGGTCAGGCCCCAGCCTGCTGATGTGGCCTCTGGGCTGGAGGGAGGCCCAGCAGAGGGTGCTGAGGAGTGGGCAGCTCCACGGGTGGAGAGCCGTGCGAATTATTTTGGCATTCACTTTACCAGCCATGCTAGCTGTCTGAAGTGCTTTTAGCCACACATGGCTAGTGGTGACCGTATCAGCACAAAGACAGTATCTCCACCCGCACAGAAGTTAGAGGACAGGACCAAGGACTTAAGACCTGTCACTGTTGAGAAATCTGGAAAAACTGCCTGAAATCTTGCAGCTCACGTGTGAGAGAATTTAACGCGGCTTTCCCCAAATTTGACCGTAATTCTAATAATTTAAATTCTATTACCAATAATGACTTGTGAAAACTGATACTTCTACCAGAGGAAGAACTTAAGCATCCTTCTTTAGAAAAGTCATACGAAATGGTCAAAGGAAGAGGCGACCAGAATATGCAAGTTTAAAAAAAAAAAAAAGGAGAAAGTATCATAAAGGTGTCAGGCAGTTAATAAAAACGTTCTTCAGTATTTTGTGATGTGTGCTATGCTAAACTTTTAAAAATTGGACTTGCCCTTTTGAAAATTCCGAGGAGGCACGCCCCCGCTCCGTTAACTCTGTATTTGTAATTTTGTGATCCTTGAGAAGCAAGGGGCCTCTACCACTGCCCCCTCCCAGCAAAAAAGAAATAAATAATAAAGAAATAAAAAACAAGAACGACATAAGCTTCAGCTTCTACTGAGTCTCCTTTGCTTTAGAGAGAAGTGATTATGGCTTTTTCAGGCAAAGCCACTGACAGCCTCTTCCCTTTATTTTCTTTCTTTCTTTCTTTCTTTAAGGGCCAAATCACTTTACTGGGGGACTTGGAGATAAGGAAGTGCTGGAAAGGACAAGATAGAGCATCGGTCCTGCCATCCCCAGAAGCTTCTTCCCTGTTTCCTGCTACTGAATCAGGTTGGAATAAGCCCACATCGGTGCTGGACTGACGCGTTCCTTCCAAATTCATGTCCCTGCAGAGCCAGGGAACGTGGCCTTATCTAGAGACTGTGCCGCTGCAGCTGTAATCAAGTTAAGATGCCCTGATTCCGGATTGGGGGGGGCAATCTAATATTTGGTGCCTTTATAAGGAGAGGGACATCTGGACACAGAGAGGAGGGCCATGGGTGGATGAGGACCCAGACGGCAGGCATGTATCCACAGGCCAGGGAGCGCCACAGGCCCCTGCAGCACCAGGAGCCAGAAGAGAGGAGATTCTTCCCGGAGCCGCCAGAGAAACCAAGGCTCCGCAGATCCTTGACCTGAGGCTTCTACCTTCCAGACGGTGACGGGATGATTTCTACTGCTTCAAGTCAACAAATTTCTGTTAATTTCCTCCAGCAGCCCCAGAAAGCAAATTCCACATCCCAGACGCTGAGTGGACATAATGGCTAGTCATTCTGCCCTATTATTTGACGGCGATTATTTATTAAGGAACATTTACAACACTGTAAGTTTTATTTACTCCAAATATCACATTAGATATACAATTCCCATGAAGTAAAAGGAACAGTACAAGGATACAATGAAGTAAGCACGCTACATTTAAATTTGGCCTCACTTAAGCAACAACAGCTGCTAGGTATTGTTATAACATCTTTAAACCCTGACTTAAACTTAGGAAATCAAAGGCCAGATCAATCATCCATATTAGATGAACATGACAACACACTGCCTATCTCTAAACAGATAAAATCATGGTTTTGAAGTTCATCTACATTGACTTATTTATTCAAATCTGCTCTAATAGGAAAAAAAAAAAAGTCAAATTCTTAATTGGTAAAATAATTTCACAACTACAAAATTAACTTGCTAACGACGCCATCCTCCACCAGCATGAGGGCAGTATAGGCATATACAGCTTTCCAGCCTCTGAATTGTGTTTTCCAGAGTTCAGTGGAAAATGGTGGAGGCTGGGTAAAGCGGTTTGAGAGACGGATTGGTCACTGATCAAACTACCCACAGTACAAAATTTAACAGAACCATTGAAGGTAAAGCAACAGGGTCAATGATGAAGGCCCCAAGGCAGTTTGCAAAATCATCACTGGACACCCAAACAAGGCAAGTATCACAAGGTGATACTCATGTTGCAAACTCCATCTTCCTTAAGGGTCACGTCTACTAATGCAGCCTCAGACAGCAAACTTCCTCAGGGTTCCCTGTTATTACTCAGATCCAATCTCCCTCCCTGGGGGGCTGTCATAATGCGGGGACCCTCCCATGACTGTCCTGGACCCTGCCTGCTCTGATGACTGACAGCTGGCTCTTGCTGCAGGACTGCAGGCAGGCGTTTTTGCTGATGAGCTTCTGTAGATACAATGTGGTCTGCCTGCAGACTCAGGCCCAGCCCTGGTAAAATGAATTAAACTTGCCCTAAACCAGCCTCTGATGTGGGTGATAAAATGGGACCAAGGGTAGCCTTTCAGTATGTGGTAAACTGTAACCTAGCTTGATGCACGGACAAGATGCAACCTACCCTGGAAGTACACCTCGGTAACCAGGCAACGGCCGGAGCCAGTCACGGTGGATGAAGCCCCAGGTCATCCCAGGCTGGAGGCTGCCACATCAGTCAGGTGCTAGACATCGATGGTTACGACAGTGCTGCTCTGAGATTATACTGCCGAGTGACATCGTCACTGTCTCAGTTTGTCTAAGTATGCTATATGTTGTTCACAGGAAGACAAAATTACCTAACCCAGAATACAGTATCCCAGAATGTAGCCCCAGAAACGTCAGGTGACTGGACACCCAAACAAGGCAAGTGCTGAACTGCACCCATCTGGAGATCCCTGCAGCCATTTCCTGCTTTTCTGGTGGTAAATAGGCATGTTGGGGGTGCGGGGAGGGAGACCTTCTGAATCATCCTGGGTCTGGAAGGCTGCTTGGCTCTAGAACTTACTTCTTGGTCAAATAAGCGGTTACATTTAATTCCTATCAGTTTTTTCTTTACAGATTGGTGTAGTTGCGGAGATCAAAAGTAAAACTTCTGGCACCCCCAGCTATCTGGCAACTAAAGGGGGAGACCTGCCAGGGCCCATGGAACCCAGCCACCCAGCCACCTGCCCCACAGCTCCGGGCCAGTTTCCTCCTTGGATCTTGAAAGCCACTCACTTTACATTCTGAGCTCTCCAAATTTACCTACGCAATTGATTTCCTCCCTTCCTTTCTGAATATTTGCTGAACTGGACTCAGGAGGCCTTGGGGGTCTGACGAGGTTAGACGTGAGCTACAGGACTGGATAGGGTGGGGCACAGAGGAAGGGATTTTTACAAATCTTTTTTTAGTTGTAAATGGACACAATACCTTTATTTTATTTATTTTTATGTGGTGCTGAGGATCAAACCCAGTGCCTCACGCGTGCTAGGTGAGCGCTCTACCACGAAGGCACACCCCTGCCCTGGAAGCAATTCTTGGATTTTGCTGGTTTCGATTCTGGATAATGGACTCATCACAATCTCAAGAGTCTAGGACTCCACCTTCTGGGACTCTAGCGAGGCTCCTGTGTCAGAATTATGGGCATGCGCAGGCAGTGCTGGAAAAACGGGTTAGCCTATCTAGGAAAACAGCGGCCACATTCTGCAAGGTTCCATGTGAACAAAATTGTTTACTTAGAACACATGTTAGAAAAACAAGGAAGAAAACCACCCGAAACAGTGGAATGTATTCTTTAACTGGTATGTAAAAGCATCTAAAAGGCTAAATGAGTTAAAAAAAAAAAAAAAAAAAAAAAGCCTCCTTAAAAGATTCTTTGACAGAAGCAAATGAAGAGCTTCAGCCACAGCAGAACAAGGACTGGATGAAAAGGGACTGAACTTTGAACAAAGCCGGTCAGTTACTCTTCACTATCGGTCTCTGCCCAAATACCGAGTCCACTACTCCACCAACCCCTTTAACGCCCACTTGCCCTTTCCCCTGGAGGATAATAAAGAGAAATTTAAACAGATGCCTCATACAGCGAGACCTGCTGGCCAGACCCGCCTGTCCGAACGGCTTTGACTCCACGGTCTCAGGCAGAGCTTAGAGCCAGCCACTTAAGAGACTTTCCAAGTCCAAAAGAAGATCCTCAAAAACCTACCAAGGAATTTAAGACCTTGTTATGAGCTTAGGACTCAAGTCTTTATGACCTTACCAATCTGTTCACATACTGAGACCTGGTGAAGCTTAAAAATGGATGACAGAAGCAAAAATGAAAGGAAGCTGAGAAGAATATTAAAGACCCTTCAAGGAACAGACCAAGAGGTGCTAGGGAAATGACTGAAAGAGCTTTAAAGTCAATCCCTGAAGTTTTCCCACAGAAAACTGGTTGCTCCATTATACAATCTGGTAGGAAAAAAGGATGAATCAGTTTCAGGTTAGAGGTTACCCAGTAACACTGTAAAGCATCCTAGGCTCAAAATTCAAGGAACATTTCTTGCAGGGACCAAAAGGCATTGACTGCTTTATTTATAAACGGACTCAGTCATGAACGTGGCAGTTTAGTTATGGAACAGAAGGCCGGGCATGGTGGTGCATGCTTGTACTGCCAGCTGCTCAGCAGGCTGAGGCAAGAGGATCACCAGAGCCCAAGCATTTGAGGCTGGCCTGGGTGACACAGTAGACCCCAATCTTTAAAAGAAAAGAAAAAGAACTGAGGGTGAACCACCCTGAGCATGTGAGGACCTAAACACCCACAGGCTCACAAACATACAAACTCATGTCTCTCCAACTTCGACAACCCATACCCAACTGGCTTCCCCGTCCTTATTTTAAATCTAGAATGAGGAATTCTGTATCCCTAAGTTGTCTGCCTCTATTGCAAACGAGCAGGACTCTGGGGGAAAACCTGTCCACTTTTATGTCGACCGAACAATAAACCTCTCTGTCTTGGGGGCCAGACTGTTTTCCCATTAGAGGGAACCCACAAGAAAATAATCAACAATGATGGTTCTCTAAAGGATTTTCCAGTAAAATGTTCCCTGTAATTACTCTGACTAAACAAGAAGGAAAAAATAAATAGGGACTCCAGAGCCATTTAATCTAACAAAAGTCAACAAACCCCTTGGAGTAAAAAGGTCATTTCTGTAGTGGGGTTTCAACTCAGTACAAGAGGGCCCACAGCTGACCCTGTCTAATTGACAATGGGGCCTCTTTAGATTAAAAAAAAAAGTACAACCGTTCCTGTTATTGTGTAAGGCTGACTCGGTGAACTTGCTGGGGCCAGACTGAACTCTATAAACTAAAGGGACACTTAACGTTCTCTTGGGAGGGAGAAAGAATCTTAGGAGTTAGTTTGCCAGTGCCCCTGAACTAGAACCGCCCAGCTCCCTAGAGGCAGAACTTGATTTGGTTGGAGCTCAGGCCTGCAGTACCCTTCATCTTTCTAAAAGGCCTCAATGTTTACGGGCTTCTTCTTCTGCTACTGGGAGGATTGAAAGTATGGTGCCTATAAAAATCCAAGTAGGTCATTCTAAACCTTCACCTTAGTCGCCCCCAGATCGAATGGAACTCATCAACTGCAGAAGGCTGCATTAAACAGGGACATAGCATTCTGCCTCCGGTCCTGGTAATCTCCACTCCTACCGGTGAAGAAAGCAAAAGGATGAGGTTGGGCATGTGTTCAAGACCTGTGAGCAATTAATAAGAAGATGACATCCAGGTTTCCTGCAGTTCCAAATGCTCGTATCTTTCTGTTTGAAGTGCCCACTGATTCAAAGTGGTGGACATATCTTTGTTCAGTTTTCTTCCGCGTTCCAGCTGAGAAGAAGTCAGCACGTGCTGGCCTCTACTGGAAAAGGCAACAGCACGCCTGGACTGTGCAGGCACAGGGATCCACTTACGTTTCCCAGGCACTGCAACAGGACATGGTGGCCCTGCCATTTCCCCCGATTCCGCCCTCACTCAGTATGCTGACGACCAGCTGCGAGGCTCTCCCCCCAACGAGAGCTCTGAAGCGGACTCGACTTACCTCTTCCAGCAACGTGCCCATGAATGCCACAGGTCTCAGTGGAAAAGCGTGCGTACCCAAGGCAGCTGGGCCATGACCTGATGGCCGAAAAAAGACTTCTTCCTCCTGAGAGAGGAAGAACAATGCAAACTTTCCCCAGCCTACCATGAAAAGATAGGTGAGAGGTTTTACACTCCAGAATCTGGGTTCCATCTATTTTTCCCTGGTAACCTCACCGTTGCAGGAACTTCATGCAGAAACCTGACCTTGGAAAGACAGGTGTGAGCAGCTTTTAACCAAGTGAAACGGGTCTTACAACAGACCCCAGCTGTAAGACTTCCAGATCTCACTAGACATTTCAGATGATTCATTCCTGAGCATACCAACCAGGCATCAGGAGTTCTTACACAAGAGCATGGAGGACAGCAGCGCCCGCTCTACACTGTAGTGTACAACTGGGTCTGGTTGCTAAGAGACAGCCTGTCTGAAAGCAGCAGTCAAACTGGCAGAGGCTCATCTGAGTTAGTTTCGGGGAATGAGCTTTCCTTGCAGGTTCTGAATTCCAGCCCAACCAGCACCCTTCAATAAGCAGACTAATGTCTTAGGAACTTCTTTCGTCTCCTCTTTTCATTTTCATCTAAAACGCTGGAGCTAACTTAACTGGCTACCTGGTTATGTTTGCCAGGCGGTGGCGAGGACTGACTGTGAGTGCAATAGCCAATTTAATCAGTGACCCCTGTGCTGATCTGCAGGCTTCGCCACTGGATAACCCAGAGTGGACAGTTTAGAGACGGATCTTGGGCCAGAATTCAGAAGGGAACAATGAGGTCAGCTGTGCTGTTCCGACGCAGGGCCCACCAGTCGAGAAGGGAATCTTCCCCCGTTTGAGCTGGCTCAGCCCAGCGGTTTATGCTCTCACCCAAGCCTGCTCTCTGGCTACAGACGATCACATGCATTTATGCAGACAGCAGATGTGCTGCTGGAGGGGCTTATGATTTTGGTGTACTGTGGGAACAGAGGGTTTCTCACTCTGAGAACCCCATAAACGTGGAAAACGAACTCCTTTCTGCTCTCCTGTTGCCATGGCTGAGATCAGAGCCCTTACACAGGAAACGGAACCCAGTGTCAAGGGAGCGCCCAGCACATCTCTCGGCCAAGTCAGTTGGTACTAAAAGAGTTAAGATGTGCAGTTTGAAAGAACTTATTAGGGCTGGCCCAAGTCGACCTCCCTAGGGTGATCTAGTCAATAAAACTGAGGTGCGCTTGATTCAAGAAAACACTATCGGCTCATGGAGGGTCTGGACAGCTGCCTGGTCCCCAAGCCTTTGAGGCCACCACTGCTAAAAGCTGCATTCTATACCTTGCCATGAAAAGGCAAGCTAATCCATTCTGTGAAAGATACATTGGTGAGGTTAGGATGGGAATTTGGTGATACAGAAAGGAAAGGACAGAATGAGTCTCAAAGAAAAGCACCTTCTGAGCCTTTAGAAGGCAGGAACTCCCAGGAACCTGACATGCAAAACAACCCTTCCTGAGTCACCTGGCCTGAGGGGCCCCTCCACCACCACCCGGCCCTGCCTGTGCAAAGTCACGGGAGGGCACTCAGCAGCTAACAGAACTGGCACCAGACTCTGTAACTCCGCCCTGGCTCCACCTCTGGTCCAGCCCCTTGCATCCACCCCTCTATCAACCTTAACAGCCCACACCAAGGGGCTGCTGTTGGTCCCTCGGAGACCCACACTCTCCCCTGATCCTGTCTGACTGGCATGTGCTAAAGTTCTTTTCTGTCATGTAAGTTAAGGACCCCACTTATCCTGGCTCAAGGTCCCCTTCAGACCTCTGGTGACAGGGTGACTATTCTAAAGTTGCTAGAATGGGTTTATAATTCACATTTGCTTTGCCAAGCCCATAATCCTGGGAAGACGACAAAAACTTCAGGTGGTACATTTCCAGCATCCAATGGACCATCAGGACGTTCACAGGTGGGCTTCACCCCCCCACGGGGCATAGATATGTACTTGTGACTGTTTCTGTTTTGTGGCTAGGGACACGTTTTCCCACATAGAAACACTGGTGCCACAACAGTGGGCTAGGAAATTTTGAGAAAATATCTCCTTTATGGGGCATCCCAGGAGAAATCATCTCCAGGGATAGAAAAACCCACTGTAATGGGCAAATTAATAAGTGACTGAGTAAGGTGCTGTCAACTCAATTGCCATTGTCCCTGTAGCCCCCAGTCTTCTGGAAAATTTATAAGACTAGCGGCATCTTGAAATTCAAGTTGGCAAAGTCAACTGAACTAGCTGACCTGCCTTGGCCAAAGCTATTTCCATTGGCTTTCATGGCAATCGGGTCAGAGTCTGACCCTTATGAAATAGCTACTGGAAGGCCTCAGGCCCTTATCAATAGAGCCTCAAAGAGTCATCAGGTCAAAGGAGCTTTTCATGATCATTAGCTGATGACAAGTAGACCTCTCCCAAGTTAAAACCTGGAAACCAGACCTTCCGGAAATGACGCGGACACTTCCCTTCAACCTCACAGGAAGGGATCCTACCAAGTTCTCCCCGGCTATGCTCAAGCAAAGCTTCAGGGCCTCAAATCCTTGGCCCATGTCTCACAATTTAAAAGGGCCTCTCCAGACTCTGGGAACTGCACACCTGGTGGAGATTTTTAAAGGTAAAGCTCATCAGGGAATTTCTTCCCTAAAACCAGAGCATCTTAAGATGTGGACAGCTTCCCAAGATCCTGGATCACACTTCTTTTTAACAATAAAGGCCTTATCGCTTCTCCTTCTTCTATTTCTGGTGAATTACTCCCCTCCCCCTCTCCCCCAACAGAGAAAGAATCACAGAACAATAATCTGTCTGTCAATGGCTACAGCAAAGGCTTGTGCTTCACCAAGAAACCAGCACAAGGGCAGGGGTGTGGCCAAGTGGCAGAGCGCTTGCTTACATGCAGGAGGCCTGGATCTGCCCCCCAGCACTGCGAAGAATAAATAAATAAATAAATAAAGACAAAGCAAAGCGTGGTTGTTGAAATTGTGGGCTAATGCCAACAAGATGTGCAAACTCTTTCATTAACGCCAGTACCTCTTCACGCACGCAATGAGAAATACCCTGAAACACAAAGGAAGAGCGGAAGCTGACCCTGGATATTTTAAACATCACTACTTGCTTCCTAGGCTCACGAGAAGTAGCGCTCTGACCTCTCCAACCGATAGCCTGGCTGCTGCTCCGTATGGAAATCCTGTCCGGGGGAGGCCTACGCGAGGCATACCGCGCTCCAGGAAGCACGTCCTAGGAGCCGTCTGCGTGGGCAGGGGTGAGTGCTTATATAAGGGCACCAAGCGGGACCCTTGCCAACAGGAATGGTTTATGTGTCCTTACGAGAGGCGAAACAGGAAGCACTAAGAGCAACTTTTCCAGGATACCTGGAATAGGAGCTCTGCAGACTTACAGGTGAGCAAAGTATTGACTTACCTTCCAACACTGTCAGATGGCCCTCAGTTCAGCTCTTGAGGGTCTCTGTGAGTGCGGAGACTCATTTATTCGGTCCTGCCTGTTCACCGATTTGATTTTTGCTACTTGGCCTGGCTCCCTTCAGCCTTTTAACCAGTGTCTTGGCACTGTGTATTGTGTAACACGTAATCAAAAGTTTTAAATACCTGGATACAACTGTCCTTGCTAAATCAAATGGTCTCATTGCAGTCAGAATATCAAAATGTAAAACACAAAGTCAGGGTTGGGGACATAGCTCAGTTGATAGAGAGCTCACCTCGCAAGCACAAGGCCCTGGGTTCGATCCCCAGCACCACAAAAAAAAAAAAAAAAAAAAGTCATCTGACTCATGTGACATTATGAAATTTAAAACTCTGTACCAAGATCAGGTAGATTCATTATGACGGTTGCTGAAGACGGTGTCATGGCCCACACCTATGGTTTTGGTCAGTCTGAGAGGATGATCCAAAGGAGGAATTGTTAAAATTGAGCTGGTGTCCATTCCTGGGTGATAAAATCAGACCTGGGGCAGCCTCTGTAAAATGAACTACAGCCTAGCTTGATGTGCAAGCAAGCTGTACTCTATACCCCTGGTAACCAAGCAACTGAGCATCGGCCAATTATAACAGCCACTACCTCGGCCAATTCCAGGCTAAAGGCTCCCAAATGATGCCCAAATAAAGCAAATACGGAACTGTACCAATCTACAAGTCTCTGTATGACATTTCCTGTTTTTCTCACTATAAATACAGCTCTTCACCTTGGGGTGGGGCATTCTAAACCATTTTGGATCTGCAGTGTGGCCTGATTCTAGGACCTACTTCTTGCTCAAACTTGGTTAACTCATGGCTTTTCTCCTTTAATACCCTTCTGCAGAGAAAAACCTAGTCACCTGGAGTGTATAAACCTCAGTCCAGAAATGCTAGCGGGAGCTCGTACTCATCGTGCCCTTTCGCCATTTTTGTTTGACATCCAGGGGGTTTAACTAACTTGGAAGCAATGGCCCTGCCCAAGGCTGGTCCCTTCCTAGAGATGGGAAGGGTGGCCTGGGAGCATGCCTTCTGCAGGCAACTAACCAGTCCGCCTCCACTATCTGGTTCTTACACCCAAGGAGAAAATGCCCCAGGCCCTAATCACCTGGGGTCAGGTATCAGACAACTAGAGATCACCCCTGGAGCCAGAGCCAGGGCACAATGCAGTCGAACCGGTGCAGGCTGCTTCCCTTGCTCGGCCTTGTTTTTCCTGCAGAAAACAGTAAAGGGCCCACAAAGGGACAGGGGCTGTACTTTCTCCTCACTGCAGTTCTGCCTGAGTGCTTCCCCACGTGGCCTCCTGTTTCTAGAGGACATGGAACGGTAAGTTCCTCTTCCCATGGAGTTCCCCTCTCTGCACTGTCTTTCGGGCCACCTTTATAAAACTGGACGTGGGGCTGGGGACGAGGCTCAGTGGTGGACTGCTTGCCTAGCACGCAGTCCTAGCACACCCTCGGATGACTCAGGGCCAACATTCCCAACTGAGCTGAATGCACCAACTTTCTTCATTATTTGTCATTACTTCAGTAGTCTAATTCAGGGTCCTCTGGAAGCAGAAACACTACTAAAAGGCTGTTTTTCAGGAGTTAGCAGCTGAGAGGCGAAAGTCAAGGTGAAGTTAGGTGAGGAGTTGTACCGGCGAAAAGGCCTTCTCCTGGGAGTCAAAGGTCAGCGCTCAGAATGCAGTGCCCCTCCCCAGCAGACAGGAGGAGACAACACTCAGGATGCATCTTCTCCCTATATGGTGAGCGCACACAGCTCTCCCTCTGCATTCAGGCTGGCCCCCATGGGAATGAGATTCTGATGAGTCACAGTATCAGAACAGGGCCTTCAAGCAGAGTGCAGGGACAAAGCTCCCTCTGCTAACAAACGGGAGATGGGGACCTCCCTACCCGATCCTGTAGCCACAGCCAGGAAAAACCAACTTATGCTTTCAACAAAAAGGAGTCACTCACACTTATTATATTTTCTAGTTTGTTATTATCTCTCTTTCTCCTATCATTCACATTTCTTCTTTTTTACTTGACAGACTCTTTAGTGGTTTTGGATCTTAGATGTACCCTACAGGCCATGTGTTGAACTAGGTCGCCAGCCCTGTGGCTCTACTGGGAGGCAGTGGAACCTGTAGGAGGTGGGGCCTAATGGGAGGAAGTTAGGTCATTGGGGCGGTGTGTCCTTAGAAGGGATATTGGAGTGCTGGCTCCTTTCTCTTTGCTTCCTGGCCACCATGAGGTGAACAAATTCTTTCCACCAAACCCTTCTGCCATGATGTTCTGCCTTCCTAGAGGCCCAAGCAATGGGGTCAGGAGATCTCAGACTGAAACATCTGAAACCATGAGCCAAAATAAACTTTTCCTCCTTTAAGTTGATATTTCTCGGCTATTTCATCATAGTGATGGAAAATGAACTAACATAGCATCTAAATTTTAAAAAGTGATGTGTTCCCAAGTAATTTAAGTGGTGGGGAGAAAAAAGAAGAAACAGATGGGCACCTTGAAAAAGCAACTTCAAAATATAAATAATTCTATGTAATATAGCTAGGTCAAGTAATAGAGCGTTTTGATTCAAATAATTTTATGATCAAATAATAATATGTTTTGTGGTAATTCTACTCTCTATAAACTTTAATTGTTCCACAGTGATTTGAAAGACTTGATATATGTAATCATTGAGATACAATTTACCATGCTGGTGGTTTTGGAGTGAGATCATTTGAGGGAATAAAGGGACACACTTATGATTATGCAAACAGGATAACACTGTAGAATTTCACATGTGACCTGGTTGAAAATTATTGTGGCTCATGAAAAGAACCTTAATTTTTAAAATTTTTCATTTGGAACTTGAGGGACAATCCTAAATATCCATTTTGAAGATGGAGAAACACAGGGGACGGGATATGCTAAAAACATCACAGGCTTTCGAAAGATGGCCTTTTAGCATCTCAGCTGCATTTCAAAAACAGGCAGGTATGGAACTGAGTCAGTCCACTCGGGAACAAACGGAAAGACACCTAATAGAGGGCACTGTGTCTCGGGCAGAAAAGTGACTCCCCACACTGGCAGTTCTCCTTCCTGCTTTTATCCGGGGTAAGGAGAGCACTGGGGTTGGAATGCTTTCCATAAAATTAAACTGCAAAGTCCTCACTTTCAATGAGGGATGACATTACTTTCTGAGAAATCCTTAAAAATGATGTTTTCCTGATAGAAAAGTGGAGAAGGTTGGGGAGGAGGAAGCAGACTGTGTGTTCTGAGCTAGATTTGTAGCAAAATGGAGTTGGGTCTCCTTTTCACGTTGGTAGTGGACACTTCCTTCATACCGTGACCAGGGGACATGGTAACCTTGGTTCAACTTCCCGTACATGGTCACGCCAGGGCTGGGTAAGGGCCTGTCTACGCCTTCCAGGCACCGGTCCCACTCAGTGCCCTTTGGTTTCACAACACAGAAGCGCATGCTGCTCCCGTCTGCATCACCATCATTGTGCGGAGAACATTCTGAATGGGACGGTTCAGAAAGAGGCAGAGAGAATCAGGAAGACGTGAATGAATGGTTCTGATTCCATGCACTGTGTGAGTTACGACCTTTAACAAGTGAGCAAGAGACAGTGAAAGTTTCCAAAGGCTATAAAAAAACTCTCGAGCACACTCTCGGTTAGGAAGGCTGCCGGGGACCCTGTGATCATCCTGTGGTTACTTAGATACTTCCAAACGGAAACAGCAACGGTGACTCTTCAGACATGGTATTAAGGTGAGACAGAATAAGAGGGACCAAGGTTCCCCGAGGGGAATTTCTCGTGTGCCACTTCTTTTCACTACAGACACTGACACTGCCTGGGGCTGGTGGGAGCAGACAGACCCCAGTGGCTGGCTGCTGGGCGACAGCCATCATGCCCCTCCCTGCTGCAGCCACCACTGCCCTGGAGCACCACCAGGCAGAGACTGGGGTGAGACCGGGGCCACTGCTACTATCCCTGGGGCTCCTGAGCAGGATGGGCTGTAACTGACACCGACACTACTCCTGAGTGCCATCGTAAGTGTCAGTGGTCTTGGCCCTCAGAATGACAAGGGCTGTCCATCGGATGGCCTCTATTTGGCAGGCTGCATGCCTGTCATCATGACAGCAATTGAAGCCCCATCCGGCTGCTGCTGCTACTTGTGCATCCTGCAGCGGTCATGCAGCTGTTATGCTCACCATGGAAACTGCAAGAGCTGTCAATCAAGTGACTGCTTCTTTGGCAGTTCAATAGAGCTGTCGTGACAGCTATGGCTGCTCCAGAGGCCCTCAATGGCTCCAGGAAACTGCTTTGGTTGGGGTAGCCTCTTCAGATGTCCTTACTCTGGTCTTTGAGAAGCACCCCTCCCCCATGATAGCTGGGCCAGTATGCCTGTGCAGATTGGCATGACTGAAGAAAGTCTGTGGTTAGGTTAGTAGGCAGGAGACTGTGGGCATATGTGGCCTCACCCCTTATTTTGGCTATATAAGCAGCACTTCTCTCAGTCTTGTCAGGCCAGTCTGGGACTTCCATTCTGCATTCTGTCCCCTGTGCTGCAGCATAGGTCCTAATGAAGCCTTGTTCAGATGGTTTTATTGCCTACTAGTGATTTCTATCTTAGGTAGAGTGGACTGAGCTGGTTGCTATAAAAGCTGGTAACAAGGGCTGCTGGCCCTGATAATGCCTTGCAGCCAGAAGGCTGCTGAAGAGCTCCAGACAATGGGTGAGAGCACAGACCCATGGGAGACTTGGGAGTTACTAACTCCATGCTGGAAGAATTGCTGGGAGCTGTTAGCTCCAGCAACTAGAAGAGCTCCAGAGAGCTGCTGGGAGCTGCTACCTCTGCCTGCTGAGGAGCTGCCAGGAATGGCTGGAAGAGCTGTTAATGCCAGCTGCTGGGAACCATGGGCACTCAGGGAATAGGGCTACTTTGAGAGCTGAGAGCCACAGGCACTCAAAGCTCAGCACTCTAACACTAAAAGCTAAGAGTCACTGGCATTCAAAGCCTGGAGCTGTTAACACTGAGAGCACAGGTTCCTCGGCACCTGGAGGCTGCAGCTGCTAGCACTGAGGGAGCTGCACTTTGCCTTTTTCCAATTCCCATCTGAATTGAGCAAAAGAATCCTCTAACTGCTAACAAAGGTATGAATTTTTTTTCAAAAAGAGACAGACAGGGCTAGGGCTACAGCTCAGCTGGTAGACTGTTCACTTCACATGCACAAGGCCCTGGGTTCAATCCCCAGCACGAAAAAAAAAAAAAAAAAAAAAAAAAGAGAGAGAGAGAGACAGACAATGGTTGATACCTATTAATTTTCATGAATCGCTTCTACTGAAGGCTTTCTGGCATATGAGTTAGTTTTGTGTTCTTTTAAGTGTTCAGATTAGGTCAGCATGCCTTAGAAATGTGACTACAATTGTGAATGCATGAATTAATACAATCTCCTAGAAGTCCAAACTGCCTTTAAGCCCCATTCAAAATGAGATGTGAGATTCAGAATAAGCATTTGAAACACTGGGTCAGTGAATACTTTCTCCTTATAATTAAGTTGCATAAGTACAGTACTGTCTAACTCCCACGATGAAGCAATTTTAGTTACTGAAAAGTCATACAATAAAAAATTAATATGATTATAATGTCCTTCTAGTAAAATGCATGATGAAGTGATAAGTCATCAAGATTTCCATAATTATGAAATTTTTTAAAACTAAAAAACTCAAACACTCTGAATGAATAAGGTAAAACTTGTAGTTGCGGTTTACTCCATAGTTCTCAGCATCCTAATTTAGTTAATGACATCTGCCTCACACACTAAGCAGCTGGTTATCTCTACCAGCTAGTTAGAACAGTGGGAGCATCTGAGTACCTCAGGTTCAAAGAATTTTTTCAGCCAATATCACTAACATGCATTAACCAAATTATACCTATTGTTCTTTGACAGATAATGTTTGGTCTGATAAACATAAAACTGATATAACGAAAATTTTAGGTTGATGTTGGAGAAAAATTTGCTGAACACTTATACCCCATGCCAGTCTCTCCTTCCTTGTATATTCTGGTTTATTTCCCTTGGACAGGCAGATGACCACATCATGGCAACTTTTTAACATCGTCATATAATAGTGGATGGATAGTAAACTGAAATTTACTGATAGGCCTAACCTGTAATGCAAATCCTAGTAGAAAAGAGGACTGTTTCCTAAATGCTTAGTATCCACTGAATCAGTGAGACAGGGTTATGCTTTCAAGGAGTTCTCTGACCTACTTTGGTGGTATCTTCGACATCCCAATACATACACAGTTTAAACTTACTTTTACTTACTGTTCATTGAGTGTGTATAAATATAGAGCCTCAAATTAACTAGATTATTACAGACTTTTCTATATCCGAGATACAGCATGTATTTTGACATTCATTTGACGGCAACATGCACTTTACAACACCTGGGATTACAGTAAGACGCAAAACACAGTTCTACCCAAAACTGCTAGCTCCTGGGGAAGGACTAATTTTGGCTACTGCACTGGACAATGGTTTGATTCCTTAATTTCACAGATAACTTCACAGGGACACACAAAGCCTAAGCGCATTTTTGGTTAGCCTGTGCTCTAGTGTCTGTTTCCGGAATAAAACACGATCCCCCCCCACACACCATCTAGTCACTGACCTATTCTGTTTCCATCTGGCAGAGCTAGATACTACTGAGGAACGGGTCCTCCCTTCTTGTGAAACCTAAGTCTCCTGTGAGTCGTACGTGGTGCTCTGTCTAATCAGTGAACTGCATTCCTGAAACACCTGCTTCAAAGAGACTTTCCTAGGTGGTTTTCCAACCACAGGTGCCATATAAATTTCAGGTTAACTTTGTAGTGGGTCAGATTCCACCAGGCACAGACTTGTTACCAGGGAGCAGGAGTCCGTGTTTGGCAGGAGTTCCATTATGCAACCTTATCGACAAGCATTTTACAAAGCTCAGTGGCAGGGATGGGTGCTCGTCCATGCCCAGCACTCTTAGAAGGACAGGGAATTCCAGAGACCTTAACGCAGAGAGAAAATCAATTATTTCTCTCCCTGTTGTTGACCACCTCCTGGCGACTATTCATCTTACGTGTGATGATGACTAATATTCTCCGAATGGCAAGCAGGCGCTCCTTCAGGGAGGTCATGCCGAGGATGGCCAGCTGGGCCTTGCGCTCCAGTGGCAGCACGGCCAGGATCCACCAGGACCAGGCAGGACCGCTAGGATTGCTCTGCAAAAGAAAAGAGGAAAAACACGAGATTGACGCCTAAAATACACGGACGCCTCTTCCCCAAGACAGTCTTTTGCTGAACCAACAAACGTGAGCAAAAATTAAATGCCACCTTCCACTGAGGGACTACATCACAATTCATTCATCGCCTCAACTGCACAGTTTAATGTCACACGCTCAAAGGTAGGGGAGCTCGTGAAGCAAAGAGCCCGCCAAGAGAAGGGTCTTCCATGGGGGGATTCCAGGGATTTGTTGCTCCTGTACTCCTGAGCACACCCCAGTCAGACGAGAAGACCATGATTTTGATCTCCACATTCCAGTGTCCAGTGGTGTTGTTTTGTAAGTTGTTTTTTTTTTTTTTTTTTGCGGTACTGGGGATGGAACTCAGGGCCTTGTGTTTGCGAGGCAAGCCCTGTACCAGCTGAGCTATCTCCCCAGCCCTGTTTTGTAAGTTTTAAGCATGCTGTACATAGCATAATATTATAAAGCCTACAAAAGTATAAGATTGAGGGCCAAAAGAAAATGGATTCCATTTATAAAGTTGATGTGGCAAATGTGTAATATGTATAAAACACTTATAATATGTAGACATGCTATTATATGTGGGAACTATCATGGATTTATACACATACACATATGTTGTGAATTTATATAAGCAAATTTATAAAAAATATATAAAAGTAAGTGTATGTATATGTACAAATACATATATACACCTATACCTATGTGTATACATGTGATTGCCTTTCTTTAACAAAATCAAACAGGTACTTCTGGATGGAGCTCTTGGCAAAAGCTGATCATAAACTCATTTCCAATATTCCTAATACCAGAACCAAGACATCCATGTGTCTGTTTCTAAGGTCTTGGATTTTCTTCTATTTCTACTCTAAAGATAGGCAAAATATCAACTGGGAATCAGGGAGGGTGGATTCTGGAGTGGTTTTAGCTTAGGGTCGGGCAGATTCCACTAAAGAATTAGGAATAACATTGTAGACAAAGCCCAAAGGGACACTTCAAGTCATTGTCAGGAAGACCCTGACCCACCCTTCTAAGGTGACTTCCAACACAGAGGATGGAAGGAATGACCTAAATGGATTCACATTCTTCTCCCCTGTCCTCACCTTACAACAAAAAATATTGAGTAGCATGCCTAATGGGAAGGAGAGCACATTAAAATATCTCCTACCTACTACCTGAAATCCTTCTGTACTGGCAGAATAACACCTTCCAAAGATGCCCACGCCCTAATTCCTAACACCGGTGAACACGGTACTTCACAGGGCAAAGGGGACTCTGAGGACATGATGCAGCTGAGGGTCTTAACGTGGGAGAGTCTCCTACTGGGCCCAATGCAATCACAAGGGGCCTCTCTGGACTGTGGTCAGAAGGAAGGTGAGACTATGGAAAAGTCGAAAGGATGGGACGTCACTGGCTGATGATGGAGGAGGGCAGCCATGAGCCAGGAGTGCCAGCAGACTCCGGAAGCTGGAAAATACAGGGAAACAGGTTCTCCCCCACCATCTCCAAAAAAGAACGCATCTGGTCATCATTTGGATCAGAGTCCTGTAAGACCCGTGTCAGGTTTCCGATGCGTACGACTGTGAGATGATACATCGATACTGCTTTTAAGCCACCACATGTGTGATATTCTGCCACAGCAGTAATAGAAAGCCTGTATGTCTACCAATTAGAGATTAATTTGGGTTAATAAGAAAAAGCCTTTGGGAGAAGAGTGACTCAGCGCCTCCTGGCGAGAGACTCTCCTCACTTTGCTTTCTGAATCCGAGCAAGAGCGCACAGTAGAAGGCGGGCTTAAATGCGGAGGGATGGTTGGGTAGGACCTAGAGGCAATTCTGGCATTTAGAGCTCTCTTCTGAGTTTGGAAAACACAGAACTCAGGCAGCGGGTAAAATGTAGAAACCCATCAAAGGACAAGAAAAAAGATATAAATAAATGGGGAAAGACAAAAGATAATTCCTCTTACACTGAACCTGCTGAGAGCGGGTCCTACATCCCCACCCACCACACACTTACGATAAGACAGAGAGATGCCCACGCAGACAGCAGAACCACATTCAGTCAGTCTCAATCCTACGTCCTCCCTGGTGGGCTCTCTCACTCAAATGAGGAGAAGTTCATCTGCACTCAGAAATACTACAATCCTCAGGCCCACTTACCGCTTAAAAAACCAGCTTCACCCAAAAAGCACTTTCAGGAAGCACCAGAGAAAGCTCAAGATGACTGGGTATCACGAAGGACATGGAAATCAGGCTCCCAAGTTAACCAGAATTACGGGGTTTTCTGTTTAGTCAGCACCTGCTTGACGAGGTTCAAGGACACACATGTGCAAAACACAGAGTGTTCATGCCAAAATGACAAAACTGCTGTTGAGATCTTACAGCACCGAGAGAGGTGATTTTTGTGAGAGGAGAAATTATCTTGTTAGAAAGCTTTTTTTTTTTCTTCTCCAAAACACACATGCTACCCACAAGAAGGGCTTTCTTGGGCTGTTAATAAGTGAACTGACTCATAAGCAGCGATAACGGGACATAGGGCACTGAGCTGCCACGTCTCCCGTCAGAGGGATGCGTCTGGCACATGACGGCAGGAAGCAAAGCCTTAGGAAGGAGGAAAGGAGATGCACCTGGGGCTCAGGCTCCTGGTCTGGCATTAACCCAAAATGACTTAAGATTTGTTCTTTCATGTGGTCCTGGAGAGAAGCGAACCAGGAAACAGACTGCTGGTAGACAGAGTCGTGAAGAGCAGCAAGTTCTTCGTACTCTGGACCTTCCACCTGGTGGAGGAAAAAAGAGAACCGTTCTGATGACTCATGTCATACGTGGACCTCCGCGCACCCACGACAGCTAGCGACCTGGGCCACATCCGCTGCGTGCATTTGTGGCATCTATTGTTTCAATAATTCACAATTATTCCATAAAAAGATATATTCTCAATAAAGAAATTTTACTTTTTTTTTTTTTGCCTAGTTGAGATCTACTGATTGCATGATTATTCCTCTCAAGACTCTTAACATAAGCTCAATTTCAGGTTATGAATAATTTTCAGTGGATGCATGCAATTATATACTTGAGATGTAATTTAACCATTCAGAGAAGATAGATTTTAGACGCTTTCAACTTTTTTATTTAACTTTAATTCATTTCTTAGTTTTAGATGGACACAATACTTTTATTTTATCTATTTTTATGTGGTGCTGAAGATTGAACCCAGTGCCTCACATGTGCCTCGGCGAGGACTCTATCACTGAGCCACAACCCCAGCCCCAACTTTTTTATTTTAAATATGAATATTCAAAAACAAATTTTTGTTGGCGGAGGTCGAGGGAGGTATTATTTCCTCAGGAGAATTTCCTGGAAACAGAATTACTAAGTGAAAGAATTTGACATTTAAAAAATTGTAGTCCATATCAGCAAACTATATTCCAAGAGGCAAATTAGGGTGACCCCTCATTCACGCATTAGCGAGGACTCAGCTAGAGCGCTTGGCTTCTGGTACCGATCACTGTCAGGTCCAGCGTCTTACAGTTCAGTTCTGCCTCCATCCTACTTAAGATGACCTGACAGAGTAAGGTCAGTGGACTGGGGATCCAGGGCCTGGGTTTAGACTGGTTTCACCACTGACTGACTTACACGTGTGAATTTTAAGCAGGCTCACGGCCTCATTAATATAGAGTTTTCTCATCTGCTAAATGGAAGTAAACCACGAAGGTCCTTTCTGGTTACAAAATTACGGTATCTATGAGAACTATAGTAGACTCAGGAATTAGACTCTAATTCATATAACCCTCCTGAATTTGATTTGTAAAATCAAATAATTTTATGTGTGGAGGATTTTCTTCAAAGAAACAAAAACTCTAAAATTATTTCATGTTGTTACTATTCAAGCCACTTAAAAATAAATGCATATAAATACATAAAAGCTGTCAACCACAATAGTCAAACCTTTTCAACAGATTTGTTATCAACAAAGCACAGAGACCCTGGGAACTGTCTGTCACTTTCAGTCAGTCTTCAAATCCAGCTCTGTGGTCCAAAGACCGTGGAATCTGGCTCTCTGCTCTGCTCCTTTGCCACAGACCCGAGACAGCAGCCGAAGGAGACAGGTCCGGTGCTGTGGATGTGGCTCCATTTGCACGCATGTGCGTCACCCTCCCCAGCATAACGTCTACGAGGCTACATACTCTTACTTCCACATTTCCAAAAGTCGAAGAATTTGAAGAGGAATACAATAATTCCAACAATTTCCTCCTAAATATTTAAAACATTTTTGTTACAGTATAATTTACACACCAAAAATAAATGCGCGACTTTTATTTGCCTCAGATAATTTTGCCAACTGTGCACACCAGTCTAACCATCAATCTAAACGAGACAGAGAACGTTTCCATCACCTAGAGAGATACAAAGCCCACCCTACATTTTCTGAGTTCTATCACCAAAGGCTGGTTTTGCTTGTACCTGGAAGTACACAGATGGTGATGGTTTTGCCTGTTGCCTGTGTAGATTAAATACCCGGTATGTATTTTCATGAGGTTGTCTTCTCTCACTTGGCATAATGCCTGTGAGATTCATCAATGTTGTTCATTTCTTTTTACTGTTGAGTAGTATTCCACTGTATAAATGTACCAAACTTACTGATATATCAGCCTGTCAAGATCTGGGCTGCTTCTAGCTTTTAGCTATTGATAAGACTGTTGAGAATATTCTTGTACAAGTCTTTCCTTTTTTTTAGAATTTCTTCAAAGCATTTTGCTAATTTGTCAAATTATGTGTCTAGATATTTCTATTAGACACAAATAATTCTTTTTTCACCTAAGCATCATTTTTAATTTTTAACAATTTTAAGTTAGTAGCACATGCTAATTGTACAAGATAAAGGGTTTGTGAAATTTCACACCTGCATAAAACATGTTTGATTGTATCCACCCTCCCTATCGCACTGTCTTATCCCCAACTCCTCCTAGTCCCCTTCCCCTTTCCTGACAGTCCCCCTACTAGTTCTGTCATATTTCTGCCTACCCCCCAACCCCCAGATTCCACATATGAGAAAATAAATGATACTTATTTTTCTGAGGCTGGTTTATTTCATTTAACATAACCTCCAGTTCCATAATTTTCCTACAAATGACATGATTTCATTCTTCTCCATGATTTCATTTCTTTTTACTGTTGAGTAGTATTCCACTGTATAAATGTACCAAACTTACTGATATATCAGCCTGTCAAGATCTGGGCTGCATTTTGTATATGCAACACATTTCCTTTATTCATCTGTGAATGGGCACTCAGACTGATTCCACAACTTGGCTCTTGTGAACTGCGCTATGATAAACACAGTTGTGCTGGAATCTCCATCAAATGCTGACTTGGATTCCTTCGGGTACGACCCAGAACTGGCAGAGCTGGATCGTAAGGTAGTTCTGTTTTTAGTTTTCTGAGGAACCTCCGTACTGTTTTCCATAGTAGCTGTACTAATCTGCATTCCCATGCATAGTGTGTAACGGTTCCTTTCCCCCCTCATTCTAACCCTTATTTATTTTTTCTGGATAACAGCCATTCTCACTGGGGTGACATGGAATCTCAATGTTCTTGTGATCTGCGTTTCCTGATGGCTAAAAATGTTGAGCATTTTTCATATAATTTTTGGCTATTTAGACTTCTTTCAACAACTGAGACAAACAATTATTAAGGGGTAAGAGATTCGAGACTTTTCTATGTAGCTGTGGAAGGCACTTTTAAATATTATTGTTTCATATTACATCTCATTCTGAATTACAGCAATAACTAGGAACAGGGGTTGACAAACTACTGCCTGTGAGTCAAATGCTTTTCACCATCACATTTTCAAAAATAACCTTTTATTGGAAGTTGATCTTGCCCACTTATTTACATATGGTATACGGCTGCTTTTGTCTGTTCTGTCCCAGGCAGAGCTGAGTAGTGGGCACAGAGACCATAGGGCCTGCAAAGTCTAAAGTATAGTCATTCCTCAGAGACTGGTTCCAGGACCCCCTGTGGATATCAAAATCCATATAAAATAATGCACTATTTGCATATAACCACCACATCCTCCTATAAACTTTAAACAGCTCTAGATGGCTTAGAGCACCTTCTATAAGGCAAACACCATAGAGATAGCTGTTACACTGCATCATGTTTGTTTTTATGAGGCAGGGTTTCACTGTGTTGCCCAGTCTGACTTTAGACTGGGTGAGGCTCAAGAGACCCTCCAGCCTCAGCAACTCTAGAAGCTGGGACTACAGCTGTGCACCACCATGCCCAGTTCTACTGTGCTGTTCTGGGAATGAGGTCAAGGAAAAACATTGACGCATGTTCAGTAGAGACTCAGTTTTGCTTTTGCAATGTTTTTGATCCACAGTCAAATGAATTCAGAGATGCAGACAGACTCAGATACAGAGGGTCAACTGCAAATCTGGCCATTCTAGGAAAAGCCTGCCAGCCCCGGGCTCGAGTGTGAAGAATCACAAACCCAGTGTGCCACAGGCAGGCTGACAGTCCTAAGGATCCCCTTAGGAGATCTCTCTACCAGCCACAACCCAGGTCAAAATGTACCAAGAGAATGAATACGTTCAGGGCTGGATGAAGAAGGAAATAAGCAATGCTGTTAATAAAAATCTAACAAAGCCCTTCCAGGACACAGAGTGAACACAGGTGGACTGACCTCTATAGGACACCAGCAAAGCGAGCCTTACCTTTTCATCTTCCAGGTATTCGATGTCCGCCGTGTTGTAGCCATCTCTGTGACGGTGGTTTAACACTCGGAACCGGCTGACTCCTATCGCATCCACAACTGAGCTTCCATCAGGGAAGGTTCTGACCTCCTTGATCTCCAGCATGCAGCCGTACTCTGAAATCCTTAAGGGACGTTGGGAGAAATGACCATTATCTTAAAAAGGCAGGAGGACTTTATTTTTCCCTAGAAGAAAGTCTGGGTTTAAAAAGGAAGGCAAAGCCTAACGTTCTCTCCACGAAAGCCCTGCAGGTGACTGCTTCTGCTGGATGCTGAACACTCTGGAGGGGGCGGCAGCAGGTGCCAGAGGCCTTGGGCCTCAGCAGTTCAAATAAGCTAGTGCTTTGGAGAGACCTGAGACATGCGGGAAGACAGGATCTTTAATGTGGCTCCTCGGTCCCCAGGGCCAGGCCCCATCAGGGGTTCCAGAGAGCACAAGGCTAGCGAGGACTGGAGCTGCTCAGACTCTGCTGCCTTCTCCCTGCGCATGCACCTCACTAGCACTGAGGTGGCAACCTCTCCCTCTCCAACCACGGCCCAGAGGAGAAGCCTACAGCACCCCCTTCTGGCTTCCCCTTCACTCCTTCAAACCCCACACCTGCGCCCTCCGCACCGTGAGGATCCATGGGTGCTGCCACAGCACGACTCTGCTCATCTGCCGCTGCATCCACACCTGCTCTTCGCTCCAGCCCTCTCTGACCATTCCAGCCCTGACAGCGCCCTTCCTCTGCTGCCCACCACGTACTGGGCTGCCCGAGATGGTCCTGGGTCCGTCCACCCTCGCTCCGCAGCTCCCCTGGAGATCACACCACACCTATCTCTGCCTCCTATTAGAACACTGAGTCTTTGCATCCATGAACATGCTATTTCTCTCCATTTATTTGGAGTTTCTTAAATATATTTCAATAACTTTTAAAATTTTCTCCCTAAAAATCCTATGCATATTTTTAAAAAAGATTCATCTGTAAGTACTGATGGTGGAAACTGCTGTGTGACCTTAAAAATCCATTGTCCCCTTCCTCCTGGGTCCAGGGGTAGACTATATTTCCCAGCCTCTTTCACAACAGGTATGAACATAAAATGAGAGGGGCCTTTTCCCTCAGAAGCCTTTAGGAGACATGTTCCACTGGGTATGATGGCACACACCTGTAATCCCAGTGACTCGGGAGGCTGAGGCAGGAGGACTGCAAGCACGAGGCCAGCCTCAGCAACTTATCAAGGCTGTAAGCAACTTAGTGAGACACTTCAAAACAAAAAATAAAGGGCTGGGGATATGGCTCAGTGGTAAAGGGTCCCTGGGTTCAATCCCCGGTACTACCGAAAAAAAAAAAAAAGAGAGCACATGCCTCTTCTACCAGATAGCACCTGGATGTGGTGACCTCAGCACATTCACACAGAACTGACAAGTAAGGGGTGAGAAGAGACCTCAGTCCCCAAATTAGTCCATAGAGGGAGCAACCTGCTGGATTCTCATTTCCTCCCTAGACAACTGATGCAAAAGAAGGAGCGGTAAAACCAAGAGCCATGGGTTCTTAAAGACTGAACGTTATTACGGCTGTGGAAATAGAGAAAATGTTCATGGAGGATGTATCCACTTTTCTAGACCTGGAGGTACGGAAGCAAGAGCTGTAGTCAGAGAAGGGCAAGCAACATGGATGTGGACTAACTAGTGTGTTGGTTGAAAGCAAGGAGTCGGGGTGAGGTAGTAAGGATGGGCTCTCACACTGTGGACGGCTGTGAACTTAGACCTTCTGGTACAACAGAAGTCACTGGAGATTTTCAGATTGCTTTTTCAGACAAAGACACAGCATGCACTTAATAAGGACCGCGGGAATGCTGATCATTCTTACCCGGCATGCTCAGCAGATAAACACATGCCAAATCGTTTGGTGCCAGTTTCCATACATCTTCTTATCATAAGCCGATAGCGAGGCTCGAAGACGTGGAGCGGGCAGGGGACTGTGGGGAAGGCCATGGCACACACGAAGATGGGCACGTCTCTGGTCAGACTGCAGAGCAAGGGGAGCGTTAACTTAGATACGAGCTGCCAGAGACTGAGGGTGGACTGGTCACCCAACAGCACAGCTAGCCAACCTCTCAGCTACAAAACAAAACCCCCAGGCCTGACCAGTGTTAAGTGGGAAATAGAGGCCACGGTGCCCAGCCTGGGAAAGTTCTCTGCGCATCCAGCATCCTTCCAAGTCCGTCTCATTTAACGGATGAGAGTGAACATGATGAGTTATATTACTTTATTTGGAAGAGTTAAAACTTTTGACCACTCTCAGCAGGCGTGATCCCAGCTACTTGGGAGGCTGAGACAAGATGATCAAGATTTCAAAGCCAGGCTCAGCAACTTAGTGAGGCCCTGATCAACTTGGCAAGACTGTCTCAAAATAAAAATTAAGAGGGCTGGGGATGTGGCTCAGTGGTTAAGCAGCCCTGGTTTAATTCCCAATTTAAAAGAAAAAAATTCTAATCAAAGCAAAAACTAGATTTTAGTCAAAGGCAATGAGTTATAAATAGGAGGGCGGAAGGCTGATAAGATCTCTCCTATCTTCTTGTCCTATGAACTTTGCCTTTACACTTTGGAAAAATTCAGTGTCAAACTTCTTTAGATATAAAAATAATTTTGTATTACAAAATGACTACATTACTTTGTATCACTACATAATTCTTCTTATAATTCCTTGCAATATATTTCCACAAATTTTTGCAATTAGCATTTGTCTCATTTATAGACCAAGAAACTTATTTGCCACAAACCAGCCAACCAACCAGAATCCGAAGGTAAGGCTGACGGTAATGAGCATCTTTTTCTTTAATCTGAATTTAGAAGCAAGTAGATATAGCATGAGTACTCACTGTGATAGTTCCAACATTTCTTCATCATAAATCCTCTTCCTGTCAGTCAATTCATCCGACAAATATTGGAATATTAATTCTTCAGCCAGAATAGTTATGTTAAAATTTCTGCTTGCCAACAACTGTAGGAAAAAGTTAAATAATACCACATGTTAATTAATTCTAAAGGACAAAGCTTCCCAGTCTGAAGGTCAGTGAGGAAGAGGAAAGAAGTAGTCTCTCCTACAGGAGGAAAAGAGGAAAGATGTAGTCTTCTCCTACAGGAGAAGACAGGATATCTGGTCAGCCTGTGACAGGGCAGGGACATCTCCTCCTGGTGGGAATAGGACAGGGGCAGGTAATCATGGAGGAAGAGGGAGGCACCTACGACTCTGACAGCATCCATACTGCCAAAAACCTACAACTCTGACCGCATCTATACTGCCAATCAAATATCATGTTAGTGGGAAAGGAAGCAGAGGGTTGTATGTTTGGAGAGAAAAATATGAAATAATCATCCTCCTGGAAAATGAAAAACTGAAGTTACTTGAAAAAAATATTAAGCATGTCTCCTAACGTTCCGAATCTGAGTTAAGACTGAGAATTTAACCACCATTCCCAATCTTCCCAATGTTCTCCAGCCTTGTGTTACTTATTAGGACTCATGCAAAAGGCAGAGTCGGCTTCATCTGAACTGGGAGAGGAGTGAGGGATGGAGGAACTACAGTGGATGTGAAGGGAGGGCAGGTGGAGCTGAACATGAAAGTGCCAGGATCGACGGGTAGGAGCGTCACTGCACGACCCATCAGCTGTCACTCGCGTAGACACGCTGTACTGCTCTGCCTCAGGAAAATGCATAGAAAAATCAGGGCTCTTTTCCACTGGTATCCTCATACACATCAGGTATGAGCACGGGGGCTTCGGAGAAACGAGGACAGTCTCCCAGGGGTCCTCACCGCACTGAAGAAGCTGGTCTGAGGGTGTGAAGAAACCAGAGCCTCATGCATAGCAAAGGCCCGGGTCCGGCAGGCTCGGTGCTCTGCTGGCGCTTTGGTAACTGACTGCGTATGGGGACGTGGGCTGGCTCCACGGACTCCTAACACACTGCCCAGGTTCCCGCTGCCTCGTGAGAAGCAAGCCAACTGTTTCTGTGACTGACTCCACACGAGGAGCTCAACCTCCAGAAATGACTGTGTCCGAGAACTGCCATGAAACCCGCTTCTACTTAACTCACAGGAGCACCTCAAGACTGCCATTGTCAATGACATAAGTGTTTTCTAGAGTTCACATTTTATACACTGCTAGTTTGCGATATCCTTTTATTGAAGAATAATACAATAAAATTTGCTTTACTTGGTATTATATTAATGAAACTTCTGCAGAGACATAGGTATAACAGATGATTCATGTTCATAACAATGCATGCAAGGAAGTCTGAGCTCACAAAGTAACCTCTGCTTTGAAGAAAGATCAAATTATGATTTTGAATTCCAGTTTGGGTATTCTATTCTAATTTCTGGAACACTGTTTGTCTGTGGATAGCCTGCCTGTAACCACTCATTCATGTATTCAGCAAGGATTTCTGAGGCTCTAGTATGTGTCTGGGTTTCTGGAAAGAGGGTGAAAGAAAGAGACAATGTCTCTGTCGGGCGCGGTGGCGCACACCTGCAATCCCGCAGCTCAGGGGGCGAAAGCAGGAGGATCAAGAATTCAAAGCCAGACTCAGCCACTTAGAAGTGCTAAGCAACTCAGACCCTGTCTTTTTTTTTTTTTTTTTTTTTTTTTTGGGGGGGTGCTGGGGATCGAACCCAGGGCCTTGTGCTTACAAGGCAAGTACTCTACCGACTGAGCTATCTCCCCAGCCCCCCTGTCTTTAAATAAAATCTGAAAATGGCTGGGGATGTGGCTCAGGGGTTGAGTGCCCCTGAGTTCAATCCCTGGTACCAAAGAAAAGACAAGACAAAGTGTCTGTCCATAAAGAGCTTATACTTCAGTTCCAACCTCCAGGCACCACTTCACACAGGCCCCTACAAGGTGGTGTTAAACATGGAGATAATAAAGGTCTACGCTACCAGTGGTGGCCACACGGGTGTGGGCTTCACTCTCAGGATAACAGGAGAGCCAACCCCAGGCTCCCAGCTCAGGGAAGAATGGCTGCCATAAGACATGCGGGGAAACGCTTAGCCAGAAGAGAGCAATGCAGGGGAGGACTTCAGAGGAACCACCCAAGGAGACTTCACATAGGCTCAACATATCCAGCACCAGGACACAATAACTGCTACTCATACCGAGAACCCTGAAGAATTTGGATTTAGTATGCATGCAATTTAACAAAGTATGTACATATGATCTAGAAAGGTTCCAATTACAACATTTTAACAAGTTTTGGCAGTAAAAGGTTACCATTATCTAACAATTTACTGTGGTATAATACCTACTCTGATCATGCTAGGTTTTAAAAAATGAATTTTGGGGGCTGGGTGTATAGCTCAGTTGTAGAAAGGATGCTTAAGATGTACAAGATCCTGGGTTCGATCCCGAAGACCCTGAGGGAGATAAAAGAATTTGTACCTTAATGTAAAATGAAAACAAAAACAACACTTTATCCTACTAAAAAGGCATGTAAAAATATTGGGGAAGGCAATTAAGGCAAACATTATATTTTTAGCTTCATACGATAGATGAAAACCAAAAGCAGGTCCCTCGACCACCCCAAGAGGTTAAATAACTTGCTCCAAGAGAAGGGTCTCCATGAGGATCAGCATCTGCTAGAGCTGACTGGAGTCACTGTTTAAGAATGTGGACTTTGGCTTTTAAATATTGTTCGTTTTGCTTCCGTTCCCAATGCAAATGGATTTAATAACTTCTGTTGGGTTCAGTATCATTAGACAGCGTCCCCGTGGACTCTAAGTGTTGCTGCTTTTGATTTCTGATCAAAGAAAATGGCAACTGACAGATGGTGAGATCAGGGAGGGAGGGAAGATGGGTCAGAGACGATCAGTTCTTCCGCCCCAGGCTGAACTCTCGCGCGGAGGCTGGCCAGAGCACTCCTGATACACTCTGTGCTCAGGATGGCATCCCAACCATTAGCGTGCAGAACATGAGGGCTCAGGGACGTTAGCGATCTTCAGTCTCTCTCAGCTATAACTGATGCCTGCAAATTGCCTTGAAATTGAGCTACTGCTGCATCGAAACCTTCCGCGTTTTTTGTGATTAGTCAAAGAGGTGGAAAACGACATATTACTGATGGGAAAACCTGACGTTCTTTAATGACCACATGGTAGAAGCAAAGCAGGGTGTGAAATGAATCTACCAAAGGATGAGAGGAGAAGCAGCCGTGCGTTTCGCAAGCTGTACCTACTTCCGAAAGCTTGTCCTTGCACAGTGGACAGTGTGGGGCGTGGTCAAGGCAGCGCTCAAGGCATTTGAGGCAGAACGTGTGTCCACAGGGTGTGGTGACAGGCTCAAAGAGCAACCTGAAAAGAAAAACGTGTGTTTTCAGCAGAACAGTCCAAAACAGCCCTTCAAGCCATCTGTTTGAGAGGGATGCATCATGCTATTCCCTTACTGTTCTGGAAGTCATGTATATCCATTCCCATCTTCATTGTGACTTATGTTTTTGTAAACATAAATCAATCATGACTTCAGTACACTGTCATTTCCTTAGTAAAAAGCCCCATCCATTCTGGCGTGAAACTCGGGAAGGCTGAATGTGTTACAAAGTTGCACAGATTCTACAAGTTCCTACCTCATGCAAAGGGCACACTCGAAGTCAGTGACGTCAATGGGGAGCTCCCGACCGTCTCCTGTCTTAGAGTTCACATTCTTTTCAGTTGAGGCATCTGCATCTAAAAAATTTGAAAATGGTTTCATTAATACTTGAACATTTGAATAACAGCATGCACTGAAAGTAGGTCTTGTGGAAACAATGTACGGCATGGATGTAACAAACTGTGTTTCTGTCTAGTTAGTAGATAGCAATAATTTATCTGCACAGTAACAAATGTTAAAATCATACCTAAGCTTTCTCTGCTATTTTTGACTATGAAGTCCTTCCAGATTAGCCACCTAAAATGTTTTATACCTTACAGCATGTAGTCATTTCATTATTAATTTTCCCAGTGTAAAATTAATCAAACACTAAAGTTCTATCACTTCAGATTATATAACATGATGACTGAACAGACTCCTGACCTTTCTTAGGAATTTTTCCAGGGGCACTAAGTTCATGTGCATCCTCCGTATCATCCGGATGCTGTCTCTTTAAGCCAGTGCTGGGTTTTTCTGGCAGTATACTTTCTAACGTTTTCTTGTCCTCTTCAAAGTGTAGACCCAGTATAAAATATAAGACTGAAGAGTTGGCATTTCGAAATACATCAGATTTCTCAGATGGGTTCTGGTTAAGTAGGAAAAAAGAATCTTAAATATTCACGACATGACAGCAAAGAAGGAATAAATCATACAGGAGTCTGTCTTAGAAACCTTTGGAAAGCAAGGGCTTAAGACTCCCTTCATAATCAGTTTCATGAATCAACTTAATAAGAGGAACTTTGCACTTTTGTGGTAAAATACAGGATGATTTCTTTGAAACACAATACATGAGCACTCTTCATCTACATATATATAATGCATACACATAAAATAAATAAATCATACATTGCATATTCCAATCAGCCCTCTGCTTTCTTGACTCCAAGTCAAAATACTCTCAGGTCCACATTTCCTGGTAGTTTGGAGTGCTTTCAAAGTTTCTTCCTTTCAATCTGCAATTACTCTTTCATTATGTTCACTGACATTTAAGAGTTTTAACTCAGATTGAAGAGCTACACTGCTTTTGTGAAACTCTTTTTTTTTGGTGGGGGGGTACTGGGGATTGAACCCAGGGGTGCTTAACCACTGAGCCACGTCCCCAGTCCTTTTTATATTTTATTTAGAGACAGGCTCTCACTAATCACTGAGGCTGCCATTGAACTCTCATCCTCCCACAAAACACTTCTAACCAATGTGATGCCACCACGTCTGAATTCCTGTGACACGTCTAATCGGGAGAATCTGACTGCCAGGCACTTCCTACCTCAGGACCCCCGGAATCGCCTCCTTCTGCTGGAGGTGGTGGCTGGCTTCTGCGGCTGCGACACTGTGCCCTGGCTCTGCTCTGGATGCAAGCCTTGGTATGTTGACGCACGTTTTCTGAAGGTGGAAAAAACACCTCACACACTGCCTATAGAATTGCCAAGAAGAGAAAGAAGCACCGTAAAATACTTCTGGAAAAATGTGTTAAAGGTTCAAAGGAAAAGCGTGGTGGAACAGGCCTAGAATGCTGAGAAGAATCATTATTCCCTGTCAACCTTTTAAAATTCGAACATTTTTTGCACTCACAATGTTTTCAACATTTTAGCTTCTGAACCCTTTCCATCTTAGGCTTAAAAATGATAAAATATAAGACGATAACTTCCTTTTGTCTGGTCCTTATGTATCCACTACATAAAAGTCTCACATAGAAGAGAAAAACGCAGAGGAGAGGCTACAAAGGGTCCCGGGTTAAATCCAAGCTGTGACCACCTATGGGATTGAGACCTTTCCAGAGGGCAGCTCTATTTATGAGAGAGCCACACGAGCCAGCTGGTGCGGAACTTGAAGAGGAGGTAAAGGCTGGCGTTCTGGCTCACGGACTACAGGCTTAGCTCTGGGAAGGAGACGGCCGGGACGGCCAGTTAGGCTTTCCAGGTGGTACCTGGGTGGTTCTGCCAAACCTGTGATCTCAGCTGAAGCCCATGGTCTAAGGGAAGAAAAAACAAGTGAATGAAACCCAAACAAAGTCCCCCTTCCAAATGTCCTTCATGTTATAAGGCAAGTGCCCCAGGATCCACGACCTCTGTTATGGTCCGATCTGGTACAGTCCCCAAAGCAGCAGGGTTCAAAGGTGAGGCTTTTAGGCAAATCAATAGCAGAGTAATTGCCAATGGATTAATCCATGGAGAGCTAATGGACTCCTGCCTAACTGTAGGCAGATGGGATGTGGCTAGAGGAAGCGGGCAGCGGAGGCATGGCCTTGGGGATCATATCTGTCCCTGGACCTTTTCTGCCTCTCTCTCTGTTTCCTGGGAGCCGTGAGCTGAGCAGCTTTCCTCCATGATCTTCTTCTGCCTCAGCCAGGCTCCAGAGCAATGGAGTCAGTCGACCATGGACCGAGACCTCTGAAACCATCAACCGAAATAGGCTTTTCCTCCTCTAAGTTGTTTTTGTCAGATATTCAGGTCACAGTGACAAAAGCCTGACTAACACAACCTCTTAGCAGAGAGCAACAGCCTCCTAGCAGGCTCCAAGTGGCTCCAGCAGACCATATTCCACAGGCATCGATGGGCTAGTGCTATTCTGACATCCCTCACCACGGGAGGCCCACAGAACACCACGTCTGAGAAAGCACCGGGCAGATAAGGTCCAGAGATCAAATTCGGGCTCTGGGACCTCTGTGAATGTGCTTCATCTCACTGTGCTCAGGCCGACATTTCTGCAATGCTGATGTAAGGATCAGCAGGGAGAAGACATGCTTCAAGCTTCGTAGGACATCCGTAGTTTAGGAGAAAGCTGGCAGGGATGGCTGAAATAGCCAACTCAAGATCCAGTAGTATTTTGGCACATTAGAATGATGGGAAAAACCAACAGTGACAACTGAACAAGATTCACCAATACCAATCGACTGCACTTGAAAAAACAGATTAAAATGTTACTAGAAAGTTCTTACAAGAAGGAAACAATAGACCTAAGTACTGTGGCTACTGACATTTCTAACAGGAGCCAACGATGTGATGCTATCAGGCTAAAAACAAGCATGCCTCCTGCACTGGGCACAGGGAAGGTGCAACCTCACCACCTGCACCTGTCTGCCAGGTGTGCATGCTGAAATCTGGCGTACGTCAGAACACACCCGGAGGAGGGAACCCTAGTGACCCTGTTCTAAGAGAAAAGGAGATTTGTTTCAAAGAATTGTTTAGGGCAAAGAAAAGGGCGATTCTCAAATATCTAAAGTAGTTTTGAGCTGTCGAAGGAAGAACTGATTTATTTTATGTTGCTCCAGAAAATAAAGCTAGACCTGCTAAGTAGAAATGATGACATAAATAGATGGTAGATGATCTCAACAGTGTTAAAACAGAGCAATGCAGACGTAGAACAAAAACTCGCAGTCCCTGGAAGTGCTAAGTGAAGACCAGGTGGCTACCATGCAGGCGTGCGGCAGCAGAGGGTCACACACTAGGTGTGCTGGCTGCGGAGCAGAAACACAGGTGTTTCTGCACTGTGCAGGTGAGGAGGGGGTCACAGGTCAACCCCTGGGGCGGAACTGATACGTTGAGCGCATGTCGTGACGTCTTTCACAGGACTGCTGTTCAGTTATGATACTGGATGTTGGAAGTTCTAGGAAAGAGCACTTTGCCTTCCCAGCTCCACACAGCACTCTAGCCTCACCTCCTGCGGGTCATCATCTCAACACGACTGAGACACGTGGCACACTGTCTCGGTGAACACTCTGCCGTAGCCATGCACAAAAATGTCCCAACCTCTACTTCCAAGCTGCCAGATGCATGAACCTCACCATTTTTTTTTTTTTGGTGGTGCTGGAGATTGAACCCAAGCACTCTATCAGCTGAGTTAGACCCCCAGCCCTAACCTCAACATTATTACTGTTTCTAATCACACTGTCAAGAACATTTGGTATCACGCTTCTGGCTTATTTCAAATGCAACGGTTACCCAGCAAAGGTCATCGATATGACCTCAAAGAGAAACTTATCAGAACTCATACCTTCTGTGCCTCTTTCTTCATCGTGCTACAATCAGGATTTAAAGCGAGGCAGTAGAGATATTCCTTCAACACTTCCTCACTTCTTCCCAATGCACAGAGAGCCTGAGCTTTGATATGGTGTCCCTGCATTTACCAAAAAACAAAGCAGACACAACAAACATAACTGGCATGAGTGTACGTATGTGAATACAAACAGCTCTGAAAAAATTGTTAGAACAATTCATTTACATTTCATATTAAGTAGAATAAACAAAACCCACCTTGGAAATCTGGCAAACTGTGACGCCTCATAAAGACAATTTACAATCAGAACACAGGAGCCACCGTATTGGGAATTTGCTGCCCACAGCAATTCTAATGGATATGCTAAGAGAGAACTGGTATCTGCCAACTTTTAAAATTAATTTTATTTTTCATTAATGTAATATTGTACATACTTAGGAAATTCATGTGGAACCCCTCCCCCCCCCAAAAAAAATCCTGAATACGCAAAGCAATCTTGAGCAAAAAGAACCAAGCTAAAGGTATCACACTACCCATTATACTAAAAATATGCTAAATGTACTAAAGTACTTCTTTTATTCTGTAGGGAGAGACACTAAAAATATGCAGTAATTGAAACAGCGTCATAGGGGCATTAAAACAGACACACAGACCAAAGGGACAGAACAGAGAGTCCAAAAATGACCCCACGCATTTACAGCCAACTGATTTTGATAAAAGAGCGAGACTGTACAACAGGGGAAGGACAGTGTCTTCAAAACCTGGTGACGGGAATCTGGATATCCACACACAGAAACTAAACCCCACAAATGTCCACACAAAGTGCATCAGTGATTCAACTGTAGGACCAGAAACCATGAAACCACTAGAAGAAAACAGAGCAAATGCTTCAGGGCCTGGGCCCAGGCAGAGAAATTCTGGACGGGACCCCAAAAACACAGACCCCAAAAGCGGAAATTGTCAAATGGGGTTGCATCAAAATAAAAACCTATATGGCAAAGGAAACAATCAACAGAGTGAAGAGACAACAGAATGGGAGAAAATGACTGCAAACTTTACAAAAGACAAGGAGTTGATATCAAGAAATTATAAGGAACTCCACTTGATAGCCATCCCCCCCAAAAAATCCAAATAATCCTATTTAAAAAGGGGCTAAGGACATGAGTAGAAATTTCTCAAAAAAAAAAAAAAATGCAAATGGCTAAAAGATATATGAAAAAATGCTGGACATCACTCACCCTCAGGCAAATGCAAGCCAAGGCCAACTTTCAACTTATGAGTAATTACAGGTCACTAACACAATCCTGTCTTCAACTTGTTTAGATCCAGAAGAAAAAATAGGCATGAACAAACTATAAAACAAAGCACAAACTACTAGATGCCAACAAGAGAAAGAAAAAAATGCAATGCAGATCAGTGGTTTCCAACAGCAATTTGGTTTTAGGGAAGCAACATCTTTCCAAATCTTTGAAAGTGTTTGGGGCAGGCTTCTGTTCCACCTGGTGTATGAATCACATTTCCACTAGGGTCGGATGTTCTGCCCATTTAGGTCAGTCACTCTGTGCTGCTGCGTGTCTTCCTGTCGATCCCTTGTTCTCTGTTCATATTTAAGCAAGATGGACAGTTTCCAAAGGCTCTCTCTGCTACTGAGTCGGTGAGACCTGTCTCCTCACAGACTTCATTGCTGAAAGGTCCTGCCTACGTGGCTGACATCGACTACAAAGGATTCACTTGAGGGGTGTGGGAGGAAAGCCAGGCTGGAGGCTAGGAGCCCCAGAGAGCAGAATTTCGGGGTCCTTATTCAGGGACTTCACGCAGAGGCAGCCAGGCTGTCTTCCCCAGGTGGTCTGCTCAGCATCTCTGGATGAGAAGTCCTGAGGTGAGCTCTCCATCGCTGCCCTGCCTGACAGAGAATCTGACACGGAAGCAAACCTCAGTTCCCACTCCTCCCTCACAGCCTAGATGCTCTCTGGAACGTCCCTCATGATGTGAAGGCAATCTCCATCTGAAATGTAATGTCCTCATCTCTTTCATACATTTATCCACGTCTGAAAAACCATCTGTTGAACTCACAGGTTCTGCAAACAATCCCCATGCTCTTTGGTTATGGACTTATTCTTGTTTATGCTTCCGGACACACTTCCACGGAGGTATGATTTATAGACAGTAAACCCCACGATTTTAAATGCTCAATGTGACGAGTTTTGATCAATGTATATACAGCTGCACAACTAGTACCACTTGTGAGGCAGCATGGTCCCATCACCCCAAAGCATTCTCTCCGCTATTTGCAGCCCATCCCCTCCCCTAGACAGACCTGGCAGCCACTGATCTATCATTCTAGTTTTGCCGTTTTGAGAATGTCACCCGAATGGAACCACAAGGCTGTCTTCTGTGTGCCTTCCGTGACTTACTGCAGCCCTTCAGAGACTCGCCATGTTGCTGTGGAGATGGACATTTCATTTTCCCTGTCAAGCTAAGCAGAATTCCATTGCACGGATATATCACAATTTGTTTAATTGCACATCAATAGACATTTGGTTTATTTTCTTAGTCTTTGGCTAATATGAATGAAGCTGCTATGAACAGTTGCATGTCCTTGTGTTCATGTATGTTTTTTGTTTTTCTTGGGAAAATACTTATAAGAAAGATTGTTAGGTTTCACAGAAGAGTATGCTTAACTTATTGAAAAAAGAAAAAAAAATCTGTGCAGACGCTCAGGAGGCTGAGGCAGAAGGATCCCAAGTTCAAAGTCAGCCTCAGTAACTTAGCGCAAAGCCCTAACCAACCTAGCAAGACACTGTCTCGAAATTTAAAAATTAAAAAGGGCTGGGGATGGGGCTCAGTGGTTAAGCACCCCTGGGTTAAATTTCTGGTACCAAAAACAAACAAACAAATCTACTAGACCTTTCTAAACCAACTGGAGCATTTTGTATTCCCACTAGTGATGTATAAGAATTTGGTGGACATCCGTGGTCACATTTAGTATGGTCAATCTTTTTAACTTAAACCCATCTAGTCGGTCTATAGTAATACCTCACTGAGGTTTTAATTTGCATTTCTCTGATGACTAAAAATGCAAGGCATTTTTACATGTGTTTATTTTATTTTCATATGTCTCTTTTTGTAAAGTACCTGCTTAAATCCCTGGCCCATTATTTAATTAGGTTGTTTGAATTATTACTAAATCAGTAAAACTTCTTTGTAATTACTAAAAACAACTCCTTTATCAAATAAATGCCTTGCAAATGTTTTATTCTATTCTGTTTTGCCTTTTCACTTTTCTACTAGTATCTTTTGAAGAGCAGGAGTTTTAAAATTTGATAACCAATTTACTAGTGGGGCTTTTTTTTTTTTTTTATGATGTGTGTTTTCTGAGTCCTATTTATTGCTTTCTGTTCTTGTATTTGTTTCCTTCCTTCCACCTTGGTTTTATTACATTCTTCTTTTCCTAGTTTCTTCAGGTAGAAGTTTAGATCACCGCTTTGAGAACTTTCTTCTTTAATAAGCATTAATATTATAAACTTCTCCTAAGAATGACTTTAGCTGTTTTTCAGAAATTAAATATGTTATCATTCATGTTTAACTGTTTACTACTTTCCCTTTGATTTGTTTCAACCCATAGATTTAGAAGTACGTTGGAGATATTTAAGGATCTCCTAGATGTTTTATTTTTGTTGACTGCTCTTTAACTGTTTTCAGAGAGCATTCTCTTTAAGATTTCAATGCTGGGCTGGGGATATAGCTCAGTTGGTAATGTGCTTGCCTTGCAAGCACAAGGCCCTAGGTTCAATCTCCAGCACCGCCAAAAAAAAAAAAAAAAAAGATTTCAATGCTTTGAAATTTATTAATACTTGTCTTACTAGCACTGGGATTCCATAAAGCATTAAAAGGAACATGTAGATTGCAATGAGTGTAATATTCTACAAAGTCAGTTAGGTTAAGATGGTTGATAATGTCATTCAGATTTTATCTATGTTAACTAAACTTCCTAGTAGGTATGTCAATACTGGCAAAAGTATATTAAATTCACTATCTATGATTGTGGACTTACCTAATTCTTTGAACTTTACCTTCATATATTCTGATGTCCTGTTATTGCATGCATATATATAATTGTTGTATTGTTCTCTTATTATGAAGTTTTTCTCTAAAATATTACTTTACATCTCTAGTAGTACCCTTTGTTACTAATATGGTTAACTCATCTTCATAATTTTTGTGTTTGCGTGATATATTTTTAGAGCCTTTTAAGTCTATTTGTGTCTTTGCATTTAAGATGAATTTCTTGTAGAAGGCAGTGTGACCTTTTTTTCTTTTATTTTGAATTTGCTTTTCCAATGTCAAATGGTTTCCATGGTTTCAAATGAGATGTCAACCATCAATCTTGTTATTTCTCTTATGCCATTAATCTCATTTCATGTCAGTTTTCTCTTAATGCTGTCAAGACTTTCTTTTCATTTTTGGCTTAAAGCACAGCAGTTTGATTATAATTTGAGTTTATCTTGCTTGGAGTTCTTGTTTATCTTGCTGGATCTGAAATGAACAATTTCCACTAAATCTGGAAAGTTTCCAGCCAATATTTCTTCAAAGTTTTCCCCTACCATTACCTCTCCTTCCCTCTGGTGGTTCCAGTGCACATACATTACACACTTGATATTGCCCCACAGGTTTCTGAGATTCTTTCCGTTCTTCTTTACTACCTTCCCCCCTCCACCTCCCTTTTTGTTCTTTGGACTGGGAAATTTCTATTATTTAGACTCAATTTCATTGATACTATGGCCATGTATGATGTGTTATTGAGCCTGTCTAGCAGTTTTGAATTTCAGAACCCCAATTTTCATCTTTAGAATTTTTTTTTTTTATTGGTTCAATTTCCCCAGTGAGTTCCTGTTATTACAAAAATATATTTTCCTTCTACTCTTTTGATATTTCATTTGGCTCTTTGAACTCATTTATACAGAATAAACATCCCTAACCAAAATTTTTAAATTGGAAATGCTCCAAAAGACAAAAGGTTCTCAGCACTGACATGATTCCACAGGTGGAAAATTCCACAACATGCAACTTTGTTTTGTGCATAGTTATTTAAAATATCATATAAAATTACCTTCATATATATATATATATATATATATATATATATACACACACACACACACACACACACACACGTTGGAATATATTACTGAGCCTTAAAGAAGAATGAAATTATGGCATTTGCTGGTAAATGGATGGAGCTGGAGAATATCATGCTAAATGAAATAAGCCAAACCCTAAAGGCCGAATGTGTTCTCTGGTATGTGGATGCTAATTCACCATGGTTGGGGGGCGGGGGGTGGTTAGGGAAGAATAGAGTTAGTTTGTATTAGGTAGAGGGGAATGAAGGGAGGGGAAAGGGTATGGGGGTAGGAAGGATAATAGAGTGACACAGACATTATTACCTCATGTACACATATGACTGTATGACCAATGTGATCCTATAATATGTACAATCAGAAAAATGAGAAATTACACTCCATTTAAGCATGATTTATGAAAATGTATAAATGCATTCTACTGTCATGTACATACAACTAATTACAACAAATAAAAATTTTTTAAAAAGAAAATAAATAAATAAAATTAGGTAGAAATACTAAAAAAAAAAAGAAATTATCTTCAGAATATGTGGATATGGAATATATAAAACTAATTTGGAGTTTACATTTGAGTCCCATCCCCAAGATATCTCATTATGTATATGATAATATTCTAAAATTGGAAGATATCCAAAATCAGAAACAATTCTGGTCCCAAGCATCTTGGATAGGGATCCTCAATCTGTAAAAGCTGCTTCTAAGTAAATACACTACCTGGGGCCCACTCAATTTTTACTGACTTTTAAGTCAATACTTTCCTGTTTCTTTCTGTGTCAAGCATTTTTTAGTTGAAACTGACCATTGTACATATGTTGTACCAACAACTTCTGTATTTCATTATGTCTTCTGAGTGTTACTGGGTTGTTATAAAGGGCGATTAACTTTTCTGGATTCCACTGCAGCCTCTGTCTTCCCCACGGTGTGGCTTGTATCTCTGTTCCATTCTCCTGACTTTCCACTGCTCCTTTTTAAGTCCTGCAGTTCCTCCCCTAGGTCTATGAATTTGGCAATCAGCCAGGATTTGGCCAGAGTTGGAACTTATCCATTCTGAGATTTTTGTCCCCCTGCTTTAGGAGTTTCCCTAATTTCTAGCTGTTCTGTCAGAATTGTGTTCTTTACTCTGACATGTCAGGCTTTTTCTTGCCTGACCTATGTTACTGCTCATTTAAGACACTCACTGAACTCAGGAAGGGGGGACCTGTCACTCTAGCTGGTCTTGGCTATCTTTTTTTGCTGGTGGCTCTGCACCTCTTACGTGCATGCACAATTTAGCTATGAGTCAGATTTATGTTTTCAATTTGTCTCACTTGCAGTTTTTTTGCTAACAAGATTTCCACCTTTCTAATTCCATTCCCTCTGTGCCACCAGGCATTTCCAGATGAATTACTGACCCTGAAGTCCTCGGAACTCTGATAGTTTTAGGTGATAATGTTCAGAGATTTGTCCACTACTGTCTTTTGTAGCTGCAGCTACAGAGATGGACAGAACCCTTGGGCCAAAAAGCCATGAAATCACAATTCCTATCCATTCCATATGTGAATCTTTGGGATGCCTCCTGTAGCTGTCGTTTGGATACTTTCCAATGTCTTATTTTTCAAAAATCCAGTTTTTATAATTTTTCTCTCTTCTATATTCATATGATCTCTTATTGTTCACAGTTATCAGAAGTAAATCATCCTTTCCTTTTACTATCATTTTAAGTGGGTCCCTTGGGAAGGAAAACAGTAATGCATGTACATCCATTGCTACCTCATAATCCCTTGTGTCCTTTACCCTTATCTCTGTACAAAATGTCTGAGGCACTAGTGGCAACTAATGGCCAATAAAAGTCCATTTTCAGGTTCCTATCCCACCTGGTTTCTTTCTCCATTGTCTTAAAAACCACACATGCACTCATGGCGACCCATTTCCATCTCCAGCATTAACATCTTGTCAAACATCCCTTAACTGTTTATTACATCGCAAGTTTGAGTGCTCTGGGAGAAGAGCCATTTCAAGAGCCATGACAAATATTTTGGATAACAGGTCACTGGCTTCATCCCTTGGCACTCCAGGATCTCACAGATGCACCAGAGGCCAGCTACAATTCATATATGGAACTCTTTAGATGAGCACTTGAAATTTTACTAATTTTTAAAAATTTTCCCTTTGTAAGACTGGATCCAGCTCTTGTGGAATCTGAATCTTACACAATATATGAGGTCTTTTTAATGAAAGGTATAAAATTATGAATCCAACATTGCTGAGGTCCCTCTGAGCCCATATACGAGTAACTGGCCTGACTCACGTATCAGAAGTTTCTAAATCTGCTCCTTCTACTTATCGAAGGTTCTTTGAGAATAATCCTCTTACATACACAAGGAACTTTACAGTGAAATGTTCATACGTGTACATATCACCTCCATCAATATGTACATGCTTGATTCCATGTATCGATAAGTATTTATTAAGTGAATGAACTAGTTTTTTAATAATTTTAAGTCTTTACAGACTTTTTGCTTAGTAAAATCAAACTGACCATGTGCCATATCTATTTCTGCAAGTGGGCAAATGCTTTTCTGGTTCTGGTTTATCCGGTTGCTCCAAAAGCTTTGAATCATTACACATGACTATTAGCCATGACTGGCTGTGTGCAAGGGTTTTCCTTGAATAAATACCCTCCTGTATCATTTCTCCCCACTGGAACTGGGAAGGTGAGTCTAAAAATGTTTCCATCTCATCTTAATCATGTTTGGTCAACTTATTCTTCCCCTCAATCAACTTCCTTCCTGGTCCCTCCTCCATTCAACCACTCCAACCAATCTTCCAACCTCACTTCTGTAATCCTTAGTTAAAACAACAAACTTAAGAACAAAATTCTATCCTTTATTTTTTAAAAATGATTTGTTAGGATACATTTTTGCTGAAGCTATTATTCACCATGCATTTATAAAGAACTGAGATCTATAGATTTGCAATAAACCCTGAAGACATGGCCACAGTCTCAAACATTAAATATTCATCTGCTGCCTCCCTTAAAGTTTCATTTAGCCATGAAACTTTGAAGTAATTAACTCTTATCTCTTGTAGGAAACAAGCTGCCAAGTTTTTACCTCAAAGAACAACACTGTGGGGAAGAATGAGTTTCAGAGGTCAACGCAGGTCTATTTTCAGAAATACTAAGAAATTCATAATAATTAAGATTTGGTCATTACTTACAGAAATTACTTCAAAAGAATAGTAGTGGAGAGAGAGACAGACTAGGGAGATGTTGGTCAAAGAATACAAATTTCCGATAGGAGACTGTTCAAGAGATCTAGTATAACATGGTGACTCTAATTATTAACGGTTCACTCTTGAAAATTCCCAAGAAAGCAAATTTTAAGTATTCTCACTACAAAAAATAGTATGTAGGGTAATGTATGCATTAATTAGCCTGAGTTAACCATTTTACAATGTGTATTTCAGAAGAACTTGTTATGCCATAAGAATATGCAATTTTCTTCTGTTAAAAAATTTTAACAGGGGCTGAGGATGTAGCTCAGTTGGTAGTTACCTCTCAAGCACAAGGCCCTGGGTTCAATCCCCAGCACCGCAAAAAAAAAAAAAAAAAAAAAAAAATTTAACAGAGTAGGTCAAGGGGATGGATAAGAGAAAAAGCATCAGAAATCAGTGTAGAAAATGTTTTTAGGAAAGCAAGCAACAAAACAGGTTTGGCCCAGCGAACATTCGCTCTCTTTCTTGGGCTCATCCGGAAGTCCGAACACCCTTACTCTCAATTTAATCTAAAACATTTTGTTTTAAAGAATTTCAGGAAATAGGAAGTGAGGAAGGGAGGAGGGAGGGAAGGATGGGTGGATGGATACACACAACTTGTCTGCCAACTGGGGCTACATCCCTTTAATGTTTCTAAAACAAAGAGGATAAAAAAACAATATATCAGAAGAATAAATATTTTTAATGATCAGCTCACCCATGGAGAAGGCAATAGGTATTAACTTCATCACAGGTTTTTTTTTTTTAAGTTTTAAATGTTCTTATAGGGGTTCAAATTTCAAAGATCCATGAAAAACTACTTTTATTCTTTGGCTTCTTTAAGTACGATTTAAGCTATCACTGTTAGATTAGCTAAGTTCATTTTGTGCCATCCGAATAAGAAATCTTAGACCTTCCCCTTGAAAACAGAGACTAAAATCACTGCAGAACGCGCACAAAAATCTGGTCCCTTCAGAGACAGGCTGTATGCACACGAGGGCCCACCGGCTCGATCCTCCTACATCGTCATTTTAAACACTCCTGCTCCATCCACCATGGGCCCCCTCCGAGGCCAGCAAACGTCAATCACCTTGGTCAAGAGCGGCTCCTTCTGGCAGACGACCCCGGAGTCCTGCAGCGCCTTCTCGTAGTTCCGCAGGGTTAAATGCAGGTCGGCCCGCAGCAGCAACAGGGAGATATCGTCAGGGGCTGGAAGAGGGGGAACAGGAAGGGTGAAAACGACCGCACCTGAAAGCAAAGCCCCCTTCAATCGCGAACCACGTCCAGTTAGCAAGGCAGCATGAAGACAAAATAAAACTGGTCCTCCCTCTGCTCCTGCTTAGAGCTCGGTGGTCTGGTGAGCATGACTTACAGAGCTCCTCTCAAACAGAACCAAGGCGAACAAGTCCTCGCCATGCACCAAAAATATCCCCCCAAAAGCCAGGGGAATTCCCGCTTGCGCACAAACTACATCGTCTCCAGCAAGAGCCCCAAGGACCCTGAAGCATCTTCATGCTGCAGGTTGAGTATCCCTAATTCCAAATCCAAGAGGCTTGGCAATGTGGAACTTTCCAAGCGCTGACAGGACGCTCAGAGGAGTTTCGGACTTTGGAGTACTTCAGATTTTAGATTTCTGGATTAGGGATGCTCAAAGCAGTAAAGTCTATGCAAATATTTCCAAATCCAAAATCTGAAACACTATGGACCCAAGCATTTTGGATAAGAGATACTTAACCTGTATAATTAGGTATTGTAAAGGAAGAGTTAAGAGAACTTTCACAGAAGTACGCAAGGAAATTCCTGCTTATGAAACAAAGGGAAGACCTAGTTTGTTTTCCCACATAACCCGCGTGGATGCCAACTTACCCACAGAACTGTACCCAAGTCCAGTCCTCCTAAGTTTGTTCTCTTAAGAGGAGAAAGGAGAACAAAAGCTTCCTTTCCCTAGATTCCGCATACAGAAGATACCTGGGTAATCACTCACACGCGGCTACACACATATACACCCAGCTGTACAGGAACCCAGAGGGACTGGTCTACACGGGAAGCAAAATGACTCTCCGAAGTGGCCTGTAGTAATAACCAGCACCGACAGAGCCCAAGCACGAAGGCAGAACAGTCACAGCTATCTCCATGTTGCTGGCTTCGGCTGGCTCGGCCAACCCGCTCAGGATGGCCGGAACAGGACTGGGCCAGTGCCCTTCAGCTGATCCATGCATATTCTGGCCACCAGACAAGCGTTCCCATCTCTCTACCTGATCCACATTCTCAGTGTTCTCCAAATCCTTGACCTTGACCCTTGGTCACACGCCCCACTTGGTTCTTTCCAAATGCCAGGATGCCTTCTTTCAGTTTATGTAGCCAAGTGAGCAAACGTGTGTAAAAAAACTTGTGCAAGAAGATGGCACATCAAGACACAGTGAGCAAGAAATATTAATAAATGTTATCAATATATATGTGCAACACAGAGAAGGCATGGCAAGAAAAATGGGAGATGGAGAAAGGAATGGCAGGAGTCAGACCATAAAATGTAAATTTTTTTTTTTTAAAAACACACTTCTTGGTACAGCTAACTGACTGGAGCAGAACTCAGCAATTTTTTTTTTTTTTTCTGTAAAAGGTCAGATAATAAGCATTTAAGGCTGTAGCTCAAAAGAAAACTGGAGGATATTATGCAGGTACTTGTATAACAAATGAGAAAACAAATTTTTCACAGAGTTAATTGATGAAATTCAAAATATAACATTCTTTTGGTAATGTAGGTCTACTAATGAGAAGAATGGTATCCCTTCTGGAGGAATAACATTTTCCTCATCTAAGGTTCACAGTTTGTGTTCCCTATCATCAAAAGCAAGTAAAAATGTTCACCTGTTAATTATAATTCATGATGAGATTTTACATGGTTCGGCTGTGAAAATGCACACAGGAACTATGAAAACACAAGCATGTGATTTCGCAGCGAGCATTTTTGTTGTCCGGAAGGTATTAGAAAATTCTGTAAGATTCTTCTCAGGATAATGTCATAGTAGCATGTCATTACACAGTATATGTAATAACATCATTTCCAACCAAAGCCTTAGATGAAAGTTCCTCAACTGCAGTTAAAGGAATTTGATATATAATTCTCCTTTGGAGAGTTTTGAAATCTGAACAAAAATACTACCGTGACTGTAGTTCAATCTTGGGAAACTTGCTGCAGATTTGTGCCAACCACTGAAGTCTCTTCCTAGCTCTAACAACTGCCAACTGATTCTCCTGAATTCTAACTAGGTGGATCAGACGCAAACCATTAGCTCTGATTCTTCTATTTTAATATGTACAAGCCTTATTTTATTTTACTCTCATATTGCAATAGTGATAATGAATCTCTCTCTCCTTCCCTCCTCCTTCTCTCTCCTCTCTTCTCTCTTATCTTTGCAATGCTGGGGGTCTTGTGCATTTTCTTACTGATTTTAAAAAGAACATGTCTAATTTGTGTGTGTGTGGTACTAAGGATTGAACCTAGAAATGTTTTGCTACTAAGCTGCACCCCCAGACTTTTTTATTTTTTATATTGAGATAGGGTCTTGCTAATTTGCTGAGGTTGGCCTCAAACTTGCAGTCCTCCTGCCTCAGCCTCTCTGGTAGCTGGGATTACAGGCATGTGCTACTGTGCTCTGCTTTTTTGGTGTTTATCATAAGCCTCTGAGACAGAATACTGGTCAAGCTAGATAAGTAGCTAGGCCCATGGCGTTGGGCCTGAACTATTCCTAGTTTTCTAGAAGGGTTTTCTAACAAGAGGGTATTGAATTTTACAGAAGATCTTTCAGCATCTGATACATGTATGTAGCCTTATTTCCTCTGACATGTTGTAGTGAATTAGTTTGAAAGATATGTCTAATACTGAATTATCCTTATAATCCTAAAATAAACTGCCAGACTCAGATACTAAGAAATTAAGTTTAGGATTTCAGCACCTATGGACATACATACTGCTAGCCTATAAATTTTTTCCTGTGTAGTATCAAGATTACACCAACCTCAAAAAATGAGATGGAACTCTTCCCATATTTTACAAGGACCTTAAATAAAGGTGCCAATCAACTTTTGAAAGGCCACTGGGCCTTAGTGCCCTTGTAGAAGAAGAAAATCCCTGGGTGACATTTCAGTTTGTCTTAGGTCATTGGTTGAAGCCAGCTTTTTACCTCTTCCCGGGTGGATTCTGTTCATCCGCACGTTCCTTGCCATCATGGCTTCATGCGTTTTAAAGTCTGTAATAAACTGTTGTACCTGCAGTCTCTGCCCTCACTCCTGGTGCCATCTCTGCCCGGCCGCCTTCTTCAGCACACGTGCTACACATCTGTCTCTCTTGGTCTTTGGGATGAGCCAGTTTCTGAATTGCTAACCAATTCCCCCTTTCTTGAATCTCATGATTTTCTTAATCATTCCTTTGTTTCTAGGAGCTTTGTGCTTGCTTAGGCTGAATGAAACATCCTGAGTTAAAAACACATTCCAATGAGGTTAGTCAGCTTTCTGTCACTACTACAAAATATCTGAGAAAAACAACCTCGTGGAAGCATCTATTTTGGCTCACAGCTTGAAGGGGTCTGGGCCTCAGGCAAGGCAAAACACCATGGTGGGAGGGGCCTGGCAGGAAAACCTCACGGCAGCCAGGAGCCCAGAAAGAAGGGGCTGAGGTAAGATCTCTCTCTCTGGGGCATACCCGCAGCAACCTACTTCCTCCAATGAGGTCCCATCCCCTCCAGTTTCCAACACCTTCCAACAAAGCCACCAGATTATGGCGCTATCAATGGATCCATGCACTGAGGAGGTTAGAACTCTCAGGATCCAATCACCCTAAGCCCCACCTCTGAACACTGTGGCCCTGGGGGCCAAATCTTCACCATACATGAGACTTTGGAGGCTACTCTAGGTCTCATGACAATTGACATTATTTTATTTTCATCATTCTTTTCTGAGGAATGTACTTAAGTCTTCTATCCTCACATTCCAAAGGCTAGTTTTCCTAAAGTCCAAAATTAATCAAATGCACTTCCCACAGAGTCACCGATCAAATCCAACAATTTTCTTTGTTGACTTTGGCGAGTCATTCATGAAGCCAGCACTTCATGATTCAGTCTCTTAAAACACATAAAATAGGTAACATATGCATTTTCTCCCATCTAAGTGCTAACCAGGCCTGACCCTGCTTAGCTACTAGGACCAGAAGAGATCAGGCACATTCAGGGTGGTATAGCGGTAGACTAGCTACACATTTTCTAAGCATTACACCTTAAGCTTCAAACTAAGGGATTTTATTCAGGAATTACTCAAAAATAAATGGAAGAGGGAAAGCAATTTAAAATTCTTCATGTGGAGAAAATACACAGCAGAAAAAATGTACACCTACACTTGCCAAATAATTGAGGCAAAATTTCAGAAGGTTCACCAATTTACCCCTCTCTGGGGACCTCTTGAGATGCTTTGTGAGAGGCCTGCTGAGTTCAGGGTTGACCAGGGCTGTCCTCCTCCAGCTGCAGCCAGGACCACTGTGGTACTGGGAGCAGGGTTCCTGCTGTACCCTACTGAATGTGTGCACCGTGGTGAGCAAGGAACAGTACCATGTCATTTAAAGAGGTCCATGAAATGACACCTGCAGGAATAAAGCTGGGTAGAGTTCCCTGGGAACAGAAATGAACAGCAGCACTCCTCGAAAGCTACCTATTCAAGTTGAAGAAGGCTTACTAAGTAAAGTACTAGCCTTTCTCTTAGCATTTCATGTAGTGCAGTTCTAATGGAAATAAAATCCTTCAACTTCTTCAGAGTAAGGCATATTCATTTTGCCTGGAAAAAAAATTCAGACAGACTTTTTTTTCCTTTCACTATTTTAAAGATACTATTCCATTGTCTTCTGGCTTCAATAACCTTGTATGAAAGTCTGCTATAAATCTTTTTATGGCTTGAAGAAAATGTGCTTTTTTTTCTAATAGCTTTTAAGTTTCTCTTTGATTTTCCATAACTTGTCTATAATAGATATGTGTGTGTGTGTGTGTGTGTGTATACAAGTGTGTGCTTGTGTTTACCCTGCTGGGCTGACTGAGCTGCTTGATTCAGTGAGTTAAAGTTTTTCATCAGTGTTGGAAAATTCTCAGGCACTTTTTTCTTCAAGTATTTCTCTTGCTCCTTCTCTATCTCTCTCTCTCTCTCTCCTGGGGTTCCAATTTCATAGATTTTAAAACTTTTGTCTTTGTCCCATATATTTCTTCTGCTTTATTTTATTCTTTTTCAGTTATGATTCAGTTTGTAATTTTCTATTGACTTGTTTCTGAGTTTTCTCATGCCAACTTCTGATGTACACAGTCTGTTTTTTTAACCCATCTAAGCAATTCCCGCCCTCATATGTTATACTGTGCATTTCTAGAATACCCATGCAGTTCTTTTGTATAGCAAATTATCTACCAAATTATCTTTTCATACCTGTATTTATCTGTTTTCTTTACCATATATATATATTTGTTATTCTGAATTCCACTTATGACTTATGGGTCAAAATTAGTCAAATGACTCCAACTAACCTCAGGTGGGCCAGGACATGCAATTCTACCTTGTTTGGGGCAGGTATAAAGAGCTATTTGGGGAACAGAATTAATGATACATTTGGTCATGCCACATAATGTGTCAAAGCCTTGGTCTAAACATAGGTATTCTGCTCCCAAACATCTGTGAACTTTTTAAACTATATCAAAACCTCTATTTGAGGCTAATTTATCATTAATTAAAATGCTTTCTGTAAATTACTTTTTTGCAGTGCTGGGGATGAAAAATACAGCCTCAGGTATGCTCAACAGGCACTCCACCACTGAGCCACACCCCCTCCACTTTTCTATATAATTTCAAACTTGGGAAACTTTCTTTTCGAATCTATGAAAAACTAATACTGAATACACTCACTATTAAGTTGTCATATGAATTGACTGAAACAGTGTATATTTTAAAAACTTTTAAATTGAGGCCTAATGCATACATGGAAAAGCTTAAAAACGTAAGTATATAGTTTCATGAACTATCATAAAATGAACACACCTGTGTATCTAACCCCTAGACCCAGAAGCACAAGGCTGCTCCTACCACAGGCAGGTCCCTCTTGTGCCTCCTGACACTCACTCGTCCCTTTTCATCCAACAGAGATCACCACTGTCCTTACTTCTAACACCCTCTAGTAATTTGGCCTGTTTGCACTTACAGGTAAACAGAAGCACAGTAAAAAATGCTTTTGAGTCTAGTTTCTTTCACTTAACATGTATGTTTGTGAGATTCAGTCGCACTGTAGTTTGTAACAGTAGTTGGTTTGTTTTCTTTCTGCATAGTATTCCAGGAAGACATCATATTTACCCATTCTGCTCTCCCCAGACATTTGGTTTGTTTCCACGTTAGGAGCATTTTTAACAAGGACATGTACTGTTGTACATTTCTGTATAGTCTTTTGGTGCACATATTCATGCACCTCTTTGAAATTGTTTGGGCGAAGGCCTTATTTAACATTTGTAGATGCCAAACAATTTTCCAGAGGTATCATCTACAGTCCCATCAGCACCATATGAGAGTTCTCATTTTTCTATATTTTCTCCAACTCCAAAATATAGATGAAGTACTAGAAATGAAAGTTAGTGTTTAAATTGGGGGGTGCAGTGAATAAAAATTGTATAATCTTTATTTTATATAGAAGACACACAAATAATATTTTGGATGTACAGTTAAAATAAATTTCACTTTTTTTTTTTTTTACCCTTTTAACACAGTAACCAGAAATTTTAAAAATTATTTATGTGGCTTATACTATAAGTCTACTGGAAAAAAACTTCTCTACACCATAAATGCATAAATAAGAGAGCTGAAAACTCGAAAATATGCAATCTGTTAAAGTGTGGACATACTGGTTGCAGAAAGTATACAGAATATTTGTTATGTAAAACAAGTTAACCCATTAAATCCCATGTTTTCAATTCTGCCAATATTTCAATGAAATTGACATAGATGTATTAAAGTAGGTGGAAAATCATAATCTGGAGCTTATTATGTCTGACATATACATATTTGCATATATATTTATAGATAATATATGTGTGTATTTTCTTTTTTTTTTTTTTTTGCGGTGCTGGGGATTTGAACCCAGGGCCTTATGCTTGCGAGGCAAGCACTCTACCAACTGAGCTATCTCCCCAGCCCCATATGTGTGTATTTTCAAGTGCTGTAATTATTCACCTATTTTCTCAAAAGGCTAGAACTCTAAAAACATAACATTTATTTCAAAAGTTACCACAAGTGGTACATTTGTTGCTCCATTTTTTTAAATAGGTTTGCCACATCTGGGATGACAGGACTTAACAGGTTAACTGCTCTAGTCCAGCAGAGAATCCCCCGATTTGGAAATTGCTATGTCATAACTTGTTCTAGGAGACGACTGAACTTCACCTTGTAGTGCATCTTCTCAAAGAGTAAACCTTAACCCTAGGTTTAACATAAAAGCCATACTAACACAGATTCTTCCAGCATCAAAAGATTAAACCACGTCTCCACAGCTAATGGTTTAAATCGCATGCAATCCTTTTATAGAACCAGAAAATGAACCTCCACACACTGCCCGAAACAACTGCCCAGAGAGCTAGCACACTCATTCAAAGTCAAACACAATGGCGGAGTCTGGTCTTCCCTTAAATCGTGTATTGTTAACAGGTGGTGGTTGGGAGGGGCAAGACCAGCTCAATGAACAGATGATGGATGAAGAACCGCGCACACCGTCAGTATCATCTAAAGCTAAATACGTCATAACAACGTCTAATGGCCTTGGATCCAGAAAGGAGGAGGAAGCCAGAGGGCATGAGGTAATGGACGGGAGTGGGAGGGGTTCCTTCCTGGAGACACCAGCGGAAACCCCAAAGCAAACCCTGCCCCAGCACAAGTCTCCAGTGTTCCAATTATTGGCATTTTCCTGCAGGAGGACAAAAACCACGCTGTCATCCTCCCACTCATCAACAGCCGAGAAGAGGCTGAACGGCAAAATTTCAAGGCCGTGCTCAGGAAGGCCACGAAAACTTACCCAGGTCCTGGAAAAGGCAGCCAGGGGGGTGCTTGGGACAGTGGCCACGCTGGCTGCAGGGTGTGGCCCTTCACACCCAACCTTTAGAAAGCAAAGCGCCCCTCCCAACCCTGAACAAAGGTCTCTAAAACCCGGGACCCCCGACCACCTCCCAGCCCTGGCGCCGGCCCGACCGACAGGTGTGCCATCAGAAGGGCCCGCCCCCGCGGCCGACTTACCCAGGTCCAGGGCCTGGTCGCACCTAAGCAGAGCGGCCTCGGGCTGCTGCTGGCGCTGCAGAGCCCGCGCCTGGCTGGCCAGCTTGCGCAGCAGGCACTCGGAGGGGAAGCACTTCTCCAGCACGCAGCTCAGCACCACGTTGACGCGCCGCGCCTGCGGCCGCGCGGGCCCGCACTCCACGCAGCGCTTGCACACAGTGAGCCCGCACGGCAGGGTCACCGGCTTGTGCAGCAGCCGTCGGCAGCGCGGGCAGCCGAGCAAGTCGCGGGGCGCGATGGGCGCCGAGGACTGCGCTCCCTCGCCTGGAGCCTCGGCCGCGCGGCCCTGCTGGGACTGGCACCACTCGCGCTGGCCCAAGGCGCGCGCGAGGCCGCCCGCCAGCTCCCCCAGCTCCTCAGGCCGCAGCGCCCCGAGCCTCGCTGCCCCGCGGAACGCGCCCAAGGCCTCCGGGAGGCGGCCGGCGCGGGCCAGCGCGTTGCCCAGCCGCAGGCACAGGCCGCGGTCGGGCTGCGCCAGGCCGGCCAGCATGGAGCGGAAGAGCTCGGCTGCCATCTCGTACTCTCCCGCGCGGAAGGCCTTGTCGCCCTTCTCTAACTGCTGGGCGAAGGGCTCCCCGCAGTCGCAGCGGGGACACTTGGGGGGCGGCGGCGGCACCGGCTCGGGGCTCATAGCCGCGGGTCTTCGGTGACGCGGACCCAGAGGCAAGACTCGGAGGAGGAAGGATGCTCGGCCTCCCGGAGCAGGGCGGCAGGAGCGCGGCCGCCGTCTTCGCCACCAGCCAGCCGCGTCTGGGGGCGGCGCGCTTGGAGCCGAGGCGACCACGCGCGGGGGCGGGCGCAAGGCTGGGCCGAGGGGCCAGCGCGCCGGGGGCGGCCGGACGGCGCAGGGCCCGGACCCCACGGGGTGGAGGCGGGACCGGCACTGCGAGCGCGGCCGCAGCCTCTGCCCACGCGAGCGCCCTCCGCGTCCCACTGCCTTACGTAAGCCAGGTCACTGTGGGAACCTCTCTCCGCGTCAGCCGCTCCTCCCAAGCCTCTCCCTGCTCGCCCCGGGGCGGCCCCGCGCGTGTGCGCGCCCCCGCTTCCCGCCGTGGAGCCGCTGCGCGCGCGCCGGGCAGGTATCGGCGCCGGGGGCCGCCGGCCCTTCCGCACGGCGGGCCTTCCCGTCCCCGAGGGAGGCCTGGCCGCCGGGCAACCTGTGGCTCTCCATGAAAGAGGGCGGAGGAAGTTGCCGGGATTGGGGAGCCGGAGGGGGCTTCCTGGAGGCGGCTCTGCGTCTCATCCGAGAGGTTCTAGAAGGCAAATTTTAACGTAGGATGTGAAAAAATACCAAACTAGGAACGGGGAGGACAGGGGACTTGAGAAATTCACCGTCGTATTGTACCCTCGATTGGGAAGCAGAGATAGAGAATTTAAAAATGTCTCCTACAAAGGAGTACCGCGGGCAGCAATGGCTGGAAGGAGGGACTGAAAAGCTACATTGATGTACAAGCAAGGATTAAATTAAAATGTCTGTGCTTATTAACCAGCTTGTAGAATTTATCCTGATGCAGCCTGCGCTTCTCTTCCTATTGCCCCCCCCCCATCCGATTTACTCTGTATTTTGGAATGCAGTAAAATACATTACCATTCTCCAGAATCCACAGCTGTTCATTATTTCAAGAAGAAATTTATTCTAAATTTGTGACGTTTTTCTAAATTTAAAACTACTGGCTAAGGGAAATATAGACGACCTTGATCACATCTGGATTTGGGGGAAAGAGGAAATGCCTCAGTAAGCAAGGAGAGAACATTTTAGGTTAATCCTAAAAGGGAAAAAGAGACGCCTGTGGCCAGCCCTCTGGTCCTGTAGTGAGGAAACAAACAGAGCAAATCCTCTCCCTCTTCCCATGAACGATTCTCTTCCTTATTTAAATAGACTGATAGGTCATAGCCAAGGTAGGTTTTGGTCTGTTTCTCATTACAGAATTATTCCAACTCCCTTTTAAAATCAGTCCTTTTTATCTGCGGTCTGTATAGCAACTCACTTGTATTTGGAGCTTGTTGACACAAATTCACGACCAACTACCAAGAAGGGGTCGGGCCTTCAGAGCAGTTAAACTTGGTGCAAAAAAAGACTGCATACTAAAAACGATTAAACCTTATAATCTTAGATTCTATTTTTCTTATTTTAGACAATTTTTTAGAAAGAGACGGAAGCTTGCCAAAGTTGTGGGTATTAAGAGCAAGAAGTGTTGGAAGCAAAAATATTAATGTGAGATTTATAACATACATAGCAATGTGTCACAAAAATAGTATAAAGGCCAGAAGAGAACCGGAAGGATATGGTTGTGGTTCTAGTGCTGTGTGTGAAAAGGTATAATATCACCCAAAGGAGGATTGTGGGAGGCTGAAGGTGTATATTCTACACCCGGAAGCAACCATCTCAGCAACACAAATCAGCTTCACTAGAAGTCCCATCATGGAGATACAATGAAATTATTCAAAAGAATGCCAAAGAGATAGATAATACTAATAGAAAACAAAACAAATAGCAAAATGTGAGATGTAAATCCAATTTATCAATTGATGTGAAGATAATGGTCTAAATGCCATAGTTAAAAGGCAAAATTTTTCAAATTACATTTGAAAAATTTATGCTGGCAACCAAAAAACAAAAGAAAACAAAAACCACTTTAAATGGTGTACAAATGAGTGAAAAGTAAAAGGAAGCTGTAACAAAGTAGAGTTACAGTGATTGCATTGATTTCTGCTGAGGTAGTGTTCATAGCCAAGAATATTGTCAGGGGAAAATATTTATAAGGAGAAAATCCATTGATTAAGAGGACATAACACTCCTAAGTATGTGTGCATCTAATAACAGGGCTTCAAAATATTGAAGCAAAAACTGGTAAAACTGTAAGGTAAAATAGACAAATTCATCCTTATGGTCGGGGATTTCAACCCTCTCCCCACAACCAGTATAACAAGTATGCAGGAAATCAAGGATGTAGAAGATTCAAACAATGCTACCTACCTACTCAGCCAAGGACGACATTTACTGAGCACTTCAACCAACCCCAACAGAGTGTAGGTCCTTTCCAAGTGTCCTTTTCCAATGGATACCTTTTCCATGGAACCTTTTCCAATACAGAACCTATTTGAGCCATGAAACAAATCTCAGTAAATTTAAAAGCATCCAGAATCAAGCCATACTAAGTATGTACCCTGCCCATGATAGATTGAAAATAGTAATTAGTAATAAATTAGTTATTAATAATAAATTAATATACCATAGAAAAATATATAGACAATCCTTAAATATTTGGAAACTAAATAACATACCTCCAAATAACCCCTGGAACACATTATTCTATTTCTATATACTAGCAGTAAGCATAAATTGAAATTAAAATAATAGCATTAAAATATATAATACACACAAAAAAATCTTTTAAAAACATGAAAAAAGATGTGTAAGATCTGAACACTAAAACCTATAAAACACGACTAAGAGAAATTGAAGAAGATAAACAAATGGAGAAAGATACTGTTCAAGGATTGGAAGACTCATTAAGATGGCAGTTCTCCTTAAATTGATCTGTGGTTTCAACTCTACCTCAATCAAAATCTCAGCATGCCTATTTATATATATTCAAAAGCTGATTCTAAAATTCATGTGAAGATGACCTCAAATATCCAAAAAAACTTTGAAAATGAACAAAGAAGAGTCTTCATGTCTCATTCATCAAAGCTATAGTAATCAAGGTAGTATGGTTGTGATATCAAAGAACAGGTAGATCTATGTGCTAAGGATGTAGTCCAAAAGCAGATCTACACACAATTAAAGGCTACTGATTTTCAGCAAACACTGTTCAGTGGGTAAAAGATAGTCTTTCCAACATACGATGCTGGAATTTTTGATTATCCATATGCAAAAAGGAAGGGAAAGATAAGAACAAGAATTACCCTTACTTTGACTTATACTTAGCATAAGCAAAAAATTAACTGAAAAAGAATGATTAATGTAAATGTAAACCATTGCACTTATTGGTTAGGGAAATGAAGAGAATTTTTGCTACCTTGGTTCTTAGACATGATGGCAAAGCAAGATATATTAAAGAAAAAAAAAAAAAAAAAGCGAGGGGAGCCCCTTACCTTGGGAACCTGTCTGACACTCAGTGAATCCTCAGTGTTTGTACAAAGTTGGCCTGATGTTCACTAGTTACTAACTAGTTAACAACTAGTTAATATTATTCTTTTTTAGACATAAAGAATGTCACAGATCACCAGCATCAAAGTCACTCTGAAACTATGGTACAATGAAATAAAAACGGGGTCCCTGTGCAAGCCACAAAACATCAAACATCCCTCTGTCAGCTAAAATGAGTGATCGCTACCTCCATACCAGTTATAGCTCCTCCAAAGCCCTCGTTTACATTCCTTATAAACAAGAGTTGTGGAGACACCTCTCACAGAATTTCACTTGCTCTCTGACAGCACTCAAAGTGAATTTCCAGTTCCTTAGATATTTCCCCAAATTACCCAAAGTCCAAATCCCCAGAAAGATTCATTCCAACACCCTCTTAAAAGATTCTCCATGATTTGCGTGGGAGAATTCTCCCTCACTGCAACAGGCATAATTGAGTGTGTGTGTGTGTGTGTGTGTATACACATATTTATCTGTCTCTTGGAACCACAAAGGTACTAGGGCATTGAAAAATTGGTAAGTAGGGCAAGAACTTCTGCTCAATGAAAGACATTGGTTAGATGCTGCACACCTGGAAAAAAATTTTCAAATCATAGATTTAATAAAAGACATATCAAAAATATGTGAAGAACTTTCAGAACTCAATAATAACAAATAACTGAATTAAAAAGCGAGCAAAAGATTTGAACAGTCACTTTATTGCAGAAGGTGTATTTTGGCAAATAGACACATGAAAGGATGTTCAACATCACTAGTCTTTAGGGAAATGCAAATCAAAACCAAACCAGCTACCACTACACACCTATTCGGGTGTGTGCAATTAAAAATGCTGACCATACTGAGTGCTGGCAAGTGCGTGGAGAACCTAGAACTCTCGGGCACCGCTGGTGGAACGTACAGAGGTGTGTGATTCAGCAGTTTCTTAAAACATCAGACGCATACTTACCATATTACTTGGCCATCCATTCGACTTCTAGTTGTTTCTCTAAGAGAAATAAGAGCTTATGTCCATTCAAAGACTTCCCTATGAATGTTTATGGCATCTTTATTTGTAACAGCCCCAAACTGAGGCTAATTCACATGGCTATTGACAGGAGAACGGATGGATAAATTGTGATATGTGTACATAATGGGCTTCTACTCAGCAATAAAAAGGAATGGACTCTTGGCACATGGCTCAACAGGGAGGAAATGAGAATAATTATACCGAGTGAAAAAATCCAGACAAGGAAGAGGGCATGCGTGTATATTACTGTTTATATAAAAATCTTGAAATTATAAATGATAGCGGAAAGCTCTGTGTTCACGTGGTATGGGAGAGGGATGCGCATGCGTGCATGCTGAAACTTGAGCGAGGTGTGACTGTCGTCTTGATGGCAGTAATGGTTTCCTGATGAGTCAGCACTTCTCAGCGTGCACTCCAAGTCTATGCATTTGTTGTGTTTTGATTATGTCTCATGAGGGCTGCTTTAAAATCCATACATATTTGAAAATTAAACAATTTTTAAATATGTAAGATGCATTTGAAACTATAATTTTCAGAAAATGATAGCCTTCCATTTGTATATTAGAGAAGAATAAAAACTGAACGTGCTAGCCTGGCACCTTGGCACACGTCCATAATCCCAGCGGCTGCAGAGGCTGAGGCAGGAGGATGGCGAGTTCAGAGCCAGTATCAGCAAAAGCGAGGCGCTAAGCAACTCAGTGAGACCATCTCTAAATAAAATACAAAACATGGCTGGGGATGTGGCTCAGTGGTTGAGGGCCCTTGAGTTCAATCCCCGGTAACCGCCACCCCTCCAAAAAACAAAACAAAACAAAACAAACAAACAAAAAACAATGCTAAACATCCAACTCAAAAAGTAGAGGGAATAAGTAACAGAATAAACTCCCCAAGTAGTAAGAAGACAAAGAGAAGTGCCTAGTGAATTGTCCTTATCTTAGTAAGAAAAAGATACAGATATCAACTCAAAAGGTAAGGAAAAATTAGTAAAGCAACAAAGTGAAACACTATCACTCAGATGACAAATCTATTAAAATGTATCAGTCATTATAATAAGTGTGTAAGATTAAACTTATCAGTTAATGACTGAAGATGCCAGATTGTAAAAACATCCAGTCCAGCTATATGGTATTTTATAGAGGCACACCTGAATATAAGGACAAGGGTAAGTTAAAAGTAAAAAGATGAAATATATACAAGATAAATACTGACTAAAGTAAAGCTAGGGTAGTTGTGTCAATAGCAGATAAAATAGATTCTTCAGACGAAAAGCATCCTTGGTGACAGAGTCACACCTAGTGATAAAAAACGTCCAATACCCCATGAAGATATTAAATTCTAAGCAGGTTTGCAACTAATAAAACAGTCTCAAAATACGTAAAGTGAAAAACTGATGAAACTACTTGGATAGTTAAGAGTTGGTGAAGGGAAAGAAAGGTTTACTTTTTTAAAGGATGATTTTTATTTGTTTTCGAAGAGTCCTTTATTATGGATGTTCTCAAGCATATACTAGAGAAGAACGGATAGAAATAACGAAGCTCTGTGTATCCCTCTCCCAGCCTCAACACGCCTGGCCCATCCGTTTCTGTTCCCCTACCTTTTCCTACAGTCTGACATCCTAGCATTCATCTGCTAATGATGTGGCACGAATCTCCAAAGGGGGAGGACTACCTTGCTTCCATCACACTAGAAAAATAATTAACCAGAGTCACTGGATGTCACCGACTATTCAGTCTGTTCTTAGTTCTTGGTTGTCATTTCATTCTCATTAGGAACTTACTTTTAAAAGAATGGATAGCTATGATCTTGGCCCCTCTGGTATATCTTACAGAGTAATACTTTGAAACAATGACACTAAACCCAGAGACAGACACAGTAGAGAACAGCAATTAGTGGGAAACTTCATTAAAGCTATTCCTTTAAAGGCTGTATGAATCGGAAGCAAATAAAGTAACACAATTGCCATCTCTCAATGACTTGTAACTAGGAATTCAAGAACTGGCTAATACTAAGGAAAACCAACCTACAGAATTAAGAAAGGAAGGGAGGGAGGGAGGAAGGAAGAAGGGCACAAAGCAACGTTATTACAAGTTGAGGAATGCATGGGGAGCAGCAACATGGAAGTTCTTTTAGGCTAATTTGAACTTAACAGTTGTTAAGTGTTAAAATTTGTTAAGTGACTCTCTTTGTGTAGCATCCTTGCCAGCAAACACAATGATGTGGCTCTGAAGGGTTCCACCACTAGGAGGATTGCCTAGGAAGGATTTTTTAAAAGTGTTTTGCACCTGAGGATTCATATGCACACGTGTTCTCGTGGTGAAGCTGCAATGACAGGAAAACACCCTGGACTTGTCACACGGATTAAGGAGTCTGAGCCAGAATATAAAATAATGCCCTGCAGCTTGCTATCAAAAATGTCAACTCAACCGAAAGGTCCTTGGTGACACAGTGGAAATCATAAAATGTGTCAAAGTCAAGATTATTGTCTTTATTGGGTGCATCCATGACAGCCGTCATAAAGAACTAGGGTCATTGGCTGTTGAGAGGCTCAGGGGGAAAGTTCTAAGAATGTCGGAACTTCAGGATGATTATTTCGTGCTCCTTAGCGTTCGAAACAAGTGGATCCTGTTTTTTTTTTTAATTTTTATTATTATAAACAAATGGGATACATGTTATTTCTCTGTTTGTACATGGAGTAAAGGCGTACCATTTGTAGAATCCTGGTTTTTAAATATATAATTGGATAGCCAGACTTGCTGATCTGCCTGGCTCCTTTGTAGTTTTAGTGATCCTCTGCTTGCACTCAAGGAAGAAAAGCAACAGGTGTTCCAATACAGGTAAGTTTAGGCACGGAGAAGCGGTGTGTCTACAGATGAGGACAGGTTCTGCAAGTTAACCACGACAATCAGTCATGTAGGGGATGTCCTGGAATTGCACATTCGTGAAAAGTGATCATTGCACTTTCTACACATTTGAACCAGGGCTTTAAATTATTATAATTATTTTTTCCTTTTTGTAGCGCTAGGGGTCAAACCCAGGACCTGGTGACAGAGTCACACACGTGACAAGAGCTCTACCCTTGAGCCACCTCCCCAGCCCTCAATTCAATTTATTTTCTAAAGAATTTCTCCTAAGAAATTCATAGACCAGGAATAATTTCTTCTATCAAAAGGGAATTTAAGGGGCTGGATTTGTGGCTCAGTGGTAGAGTACTTGCCTAGTATGTGTGAGGCGCTAGGTCTGGTCCTCAGCACCACATTAAAAAATAAATAAAATAGAGTTATAAAAAAAGGTAATTTAAATTTAGTTACAAATTTTCAGGGAAAATTGTTAAGACTTGCTACTGATAAGGACTAAAGATTAATTTTGAAAACAATATAGTAACACTTGCCTCATTTTGGAAAAAGATCAATTATTAGTATCCCCAAGTCATGGAAACTCTGGAAATTTTTTTTGAAATTTTAAATTTTTAAAAATTAATCTTTTTAGCCAGGCATGGTGACACACACCTATAATCCCAGTGACTTGGAAGGTTGAGACAGGAAGATTGAAGTTTGAGGCCAGCCTCAGCAAATTAGGGAAAACTTGTCTTAAAATTAAAAAAAAAATTTTTTTTTAAAGGTCTAGGGATATAACGCAGTGGTAAAGCACACCTGGGTTCAATCCCCAGTAAAAAATTTTTTTTCAAAAAATATTTTTAAAATGTTTTAAATTAAAACTCTCATCACCTTTCTTC